>NC_048287.1:19719493-20092474 GCF_009762535.1 Notolabrus celidotus | reverse complement strand
AAACCTAACCCTAACCTTAATCCGAACCCTTATCCTAACCCTAACCCTAATCCTAATCCTAACCCTAACCCTAATCATAACCCTAACCCTAACCCTAATCACAACCCGAAACCTTATCATAACCCTAACCCTAATCCTAACCCTAAACCTAACCTTAACCCTAATCATAACCCTAACCCTTACCCTAATCCTAACCCAAACCCGAACCCTAACCCAATGATCAGGATGAGAATGGTTTTGTAACAGAATAAATGCACAAAATTGGGCAATTATAAGGCTTCTCATAAAAACACCTTAAAGGGTTTTCAACACACAAACCATTATTTTTTGTAAAGTTAAGGTAAAACATACGGCTACAAAATATCCTAAATTAAGAGCCGTTTGGGAGTCAAAAGAGCCGGCTCTTCTTTGGGAGCCAAGTCAAAAGAGCATGCTCTCTGAAAAGAGCTGAACTTCCCATCACTAAAGCACATGCTTACTACCATTTGCATTCTTAGTTGCCCTTGGAACTATTTGTATTGTAAAACGTATCAATGTAAATACTTCAGACCTGTACCATAGTGATAAACAGATAACACTTCAATTTGAATCAAGTAAATCCCACTTGTATACTTTAAAACAGAGGGTCATTTCATTCCTTGTGGACTCAACATGACAGCATTTATACTTTTCAAGTAACTGATCTTAAACACTTTCAGAAAATTAACAGGAGCAAGACTCACATATCCCTTCGAGCCACCAAATGGTATCATAACAATGGTGTATATGCTGTTTTGTAATGACACAGCACAATTTTATTATATATTAGAAATTTATTCGAAATATTTCATGGACCCCCACGCTATGGTTCGCGGACCCCTAGGGGTCCCAGGACCCCCCATTTGAGAACAACTGAGCTAGAGTACGGTAATTGAGCTCTCAGAGAAAGTTGTGAGGCACAGACCCCCAAGCTCTCTGCCCGGCTCCACTGGTCACACTATAACTTAAATATAAGACTCTTTGAATCAAAAGAACACTCTACAAGGTTCATGTAACATAAAAATAGACAAAATACCCCCGCACTCAACTTTCATTGAATGGGTATGTGTTTTGTTAATAGGGTCAGGTCGCACACAGCCATGTTGGAATCATTTTCCAGGACTATATGTGATTTTCCAGGACATTTTACTTTTTCTCCCATTTTCCAGGTGTTTTCCAGTACTGGAAAACTGGTCAACGGTTTTCCAGGTTTTCCAGGTTCTCCAGGTTTTCCAGGTTTTCCAGCACGCGTGGGAACCCTGTTAGCTATAGTTTTGTTTTTATAGGCTTTGTAATAGTACAGATAGAAAGAGAAAAAATAGATTAATATGAGTTTTCCCAAATAAAGTAGAGATCTCTGATATACACATTATGAAGACAACGGGACAATTTTTTAAATGACCTTATTCTGAATAAAAGATGAATTATGATTTTTTTTTTTTATTATTATTATTTTTGGGCCCCCTGTCAGTCATGGGCCCTTAGAATCATCCTAACTTTCTCCCCCTATATGATGCCAAAATTCCAGTTGGGGTTGGTCGTCACATTCTCTTTGGGGTTGGTTGTCACATGTAACAACCAACCGCTATGTTTGCAAAATCATTCATGGTGAAATTAGTTGGAGTGCGCAGACCCTACATTTGCCATCACTGTAACTTAGACAGTGACTACATGTAGCCTAGTTGAGTAGGCCATTATTGTTCGGCCTATTTGTTTTGTTCTTTATGATGTTATATTGGCTGGCCTTAAGATGTGTTTCCTGTTCATGTTCCTTGATCATTTTATGTTAAAATGCATTAAGTTATGTAGGCCTATCACTTGTCAGTGCAATTAAACTTTCAAATTTAGTTCTGCCTTCTTGCCATTTTGAAAAGATTTTTCCCATTAAAATACCATTGTGACAACCAACCCCACAGTGTGTGACAACCAACCCCATAGTGTGTGACAACCAACCCCATAGTGTGTGACAACCATCCCTGTGATGGGGTTGGTTGTCACAATGTGTCAGAGTGTCTTTGATAACTAATTACCTCTTTGTTACAATCAGTTGGAAAATGAGAGGGATACAAATTTCAAGCCAACACCTTAAGCTTCAATTTAATGTAGGAATCACTATTGAAAGATGTTTTGATGATGAGCAATCATCAAAACAGTAAAAAGTGTGACAACCAACCCCGTTCTCCCCTACTCATGCTAGAGCATTATGTTAGTGCAGATTGTTTGTTGAGTAGAGTGATGGAAGTAGGAAGGAAGGAGAGCTTGAAGCGATTACTTTTATATCTGCTCGGTCTGAACCGTCTTCCAGAGGGCAATAATTCATATTCTGAATAAAGAACATGAGAATAATCCTTCAAGATTGTTTGTGCCTGTTTGACGACAGTATTTCCAAAGATAGTTTGAAGGGACAGGTAATTTTTCTTACCAATCACTTTCATGGCACATTAAAAAAAAAATTTCAATCTTAGATTTACATTGAACAGATGGAGGGCCAAACCGGGCTGCCATCCCATATCTGATCAGACTTCCCATGACAGCATTATAGAAGGTCAACATCACACTCGTACTTACACCAAACAATCTGAGTCTACGAAGAAAATGCAGTCTTTGGGCCAATTTGGCACACAAGAAATCAACATTCCACTTTTATAAGTTATCCACCTGAATACCCAAATACTTATAACAGTCCACCTGCTCAATTAGACCATCACTACTTAAAACAGGGTCATGTGATCTGACTGTGCTGGGTTCAAATATCATCTCTTTGGTTTTGTTTGTGTTCAGAATAAGATGATGTTTCTCACACCAAGCCTGAAATGAGACCACCTCATTGAGATAAACAGAAGAGCGATCATCAACATTCAAAAGACTTAGAATAAGTGTGTCATCTGAAAATTTTATGACAAAGTTATTCTGATGAGTGCTTCTGCAGTCGTTAGTATAAAGTGTGAAAAAGAGAGGAGAGCTCATAGCTCCTTGGGGTACCCCTGTACTACATTTTTTAACAGTACAGAGTGTACCATTTACATGCACAACTTAATATGGCTTACAGTAGCTTGCCTAGACAAAGCGACTGTTTTAATGTTATCATAAAGGCCAGAATTCGCATGTCTTGGAAATATGAAGCCAAAAAAAGTGATGTTAGTCAGTAATTTAGAGACGTTAAACAAAAAGCTTATATTATGCAGAAACTAGAACAAGGTAGTGACTGCTTACACAAATCACCAAACTTCTGCAGCTACGCCCAGCACAGGACTCCAAGCATCTTTGTTTGGTCTAAACATGATTAAACCAAAGATGTCATTAGAAAGCAAAGTTTCAAGGCAGCTTGACAGCTCAGCATCAAACAATATCATGTTTGTTGTTTTTGTACAATACATTGAAACATTAAATGCTCTATTAGTCGCACTAGGGTTACAGTTTCCCACCCAGGGTAATAATGTAAACATTAATATAAAATTTGATGGTGATATTCTGAATAACAAATAAGACTGTGGTCACCCCCAACTGTACTATTGATGTGCCTTGTGTTTATTATTGAATAAAATGTAAATATGAGGTCTTGGCTGTGAAAAAAAAAAATCTTTGATGAGGGGAAATGTGTTTTTAAACCTGAGATAGAATTGAATTGTCTTTGAAAATCTGTATGTCTTTAAAACTGATGTCAGTGTGTGCACATATTTACATTATTTATATTTTAGTAAACAAGTGAACTGATTTTATTCATAAGCTCTTTAAGGGTCCTACAATTAAGCCAACTTGACAGCCCTGTGACAACATTTATAGAACTTTATTTAAAAAACAAACAAGGTTATAAAACAACACAGTACAACACTGGAAAGTACTAGCCTAAAAAAACACCACTCAACAGTCACAAACATTTTACTTCTCATTTACGTTGTAATCACTAGCCTAACAAACTCCAAAATTTAATTTATCACTGTTAATACTTTTGAACAAGTGGGCACAAAAAACATTGGCTGATATCTGACAGATTAACTTTAAGATTTTGATCTACTGGACTTTTCCTTCAAATATCTGCACGAACACACATGCATTTTACTCCCACTCAGTCTCTACAGGTGTAGCCCCTCGCTGCTTCTGCTTCTTTTTTTCCCTGTAGCTCCTCATCAAGGGTGTTCAGCTGATCCAACTTCATTTGAACTTTAAGAACAAAAATAGATGACATACAACAAACCTCTCAAACCAGAGGTGAAACTTTAATTGTGTATACTGAAAAATAAATGTTTCACCGCACTGTCTGTATGTTCATTAAATATGAGTGGGTGCTTACGTGTCGACAGTAATTGACGTCTTGTATCCTCAGCCTTTCCGATTTCATCTGGGAGACTTTTTGGCGATTAGATTAAAAATTTGATTGACAAGGTCATCAACAATTACAAGAAATACTCACATTTTCACTATCTTGTTTTCAATGTAGAGTGTTTAGTCATTTTTAAAATATATATATAAATAAACTTACAAAGACAGCCTCCAGACTCTTGTGCATCTCCATTAGTTCACAAAGTTGTTTTTCAAACTTCATGCTGCAAAAATAAGGCTGATTTTAATATTTAATATTATATAGAAACTGTATTTAATTGTCTGGTTGTTTGAATTTAATACGTCTTTGCACTTCGAATAGATACCGCTGCTTCCGTTGAGTGAGCTTGAGCAATTGGATATCACTTCTGTACTCTTCCAACTCTTCCATACTTTTCTTGTTCTGCTCTAACAGCCTGCAAAGCAAACATTTGACTCAGAGCAACATATACACATTTTTAAAATGCATAATCATTACTAAAACATCATGACTTCATGTCTCAAGTACTGCGCAGGAAACTAGTTACAAAGTTTCATGTGTTCATGTGTCAACTAGGATCATTACTTCTCAACTTTGATGTATGGTTTGGTGATAACACCTTAAACTTTGGGCCTTGAATAACAAGTGGTGGTCTATGGTTCTGTTTCTTAAAAATAAAACTAAACCATAAACATCAAAAAGTATATTAAAAAAATTAATTTGACAAGTTCAAATATTTATAAAAATCTGGAATCTTCAAAATTTGAAACATGCTTTTCCATAAACAACAATTCTAGTGTTTATGCAAAAGATTCCTAAATGCAATAAGACATTCAAAACCTGCACACAATTCATGTCTCTGAAGTTTAATGTCGACAATAATGTAATCATCACATGCTCGAACTAACTATTGTAACTATTACAAAAAAATAACAGAAGTATCTCACGGGCATTGAACAAATGACTCACACCAGACATATGTAACAGTCAGATTTGTATAAGTAGTGCCACTAGGGGGCGTCCTCCAGTGGCACTACTGGTACAAGATACTTGTGTGTCAGCAAAACATGAAAGCACACTCCTCATTGCTGAATAAATTAATTTGTATTTTTTGTCCAGATAGTGTGGAATCACCTGACATACTCCTGCTCAGACTCGTCATCTTGGAACTTCAGCTTCCTGTAGCACTCTGTAACGTCACAGTAATTATGCTTATGAATCAGTAATCATTTAAGGCCTTTTTTACAATCCAAAAAAACTTAGCATTATACAATCAAAGTCGATCAAAGCATGAACTGATGGCATGGCATCAGATCTTCAATGTAAAAATATAATTAAATAACAGGAAAACAATATATTTTGTTATATTGTATATACCTTCTTTTTCTTCCTTCATTCCTTCCAGCTTGATAGCTTCAATTCTTACTGTAAAAAGAACGATTACTTTTAATACTTTAAATGAAAAAACAATTAATTCATACAGTACATTAATACATCTCCATACAAAATGTTACAAATGATAATGTGCCTTACATGTATCCAGCTCTTTCTGCAGAGTGTCGTGTCATGATGACATTTCCTCCATTTCTCCTTTTAGAAACCTTTGGTCTTAAACAGAATGAAATTATGGCATCAACAATTCTCATGCTCCGCAGAAGAAGGGATGTATACTACCCTGACAGCTCAACTTACTTACTACAAGCAATGACTTATAGTCACATTGTCTTAGAACATAGTTATCAGAATGGTCTCACAAGGTGTTGCTGTTCCTTGTGAGATGGAGATCTTAATCACATCTCATACTTCCCCATTCATCATTTTCTGATACTCCACGTATGGAGTAACAGGTAAGGATGTACCTCACTGAAGACAGTTCATTAATGTGTGAGCAAACTATATGACCAGTACATCTAACTACCTTACTCATGGTTTTCAGCTTGGGCTAACTTATTCTTGTTATGACTCATTACATGTACTGTCAAGACGGACCTTTAGAGTGTACATATTAAAGATATAATTCCAGTACGTTAATGTTTTTTAGAAACGATGTGTTCATTAGCATACGGCTTGTGTATCCTGCCTTTTCATTGGTGCACAGGTATTAAACTATATATCGCTCTAAAGCTCCGTGTTAAAGCGTTATCACATAGCAAAAGCGGTTTACCTGTTGAAGACACAAAACACGTGCTTCACGTGCTTATTTGAACGACTTCAAATATATTTAGAGATTTAGACAAGACATTACCAGCGGAAGCGGAAGTGTGTCTTCACGAAGAAGAACGAAAGTGTCAAGATACTTTGTTACAGATGGAGGTAGTCTGAGACCTCCAGGGCTCCTAACGAGCCCATCATTGAGAGCACCTGCCCTTATTGCACCCAGCTAGAGCTCATCAGCCTGGCTGCTCAATAAAAGGAGCTCCTTTCTCTCAGTTAGATGTATGCAACAGAGAAGACAACACCTTCAGTTGTTTCCTCTGGGTTTTGTTTGAAGAGTGTGTTGTGAGAGAGTGTGTATGTTTTGTGGAGGGAATGAGGGTGGTGAAAGGATAATTAAAAAGAGGATTGATCTCTCAGGAGAGTTGTTTTTCAGATTACAGTTGGTTTAGGCCTTTTCCTTAGTTTGTCTACTCTTTGTAGTAGAATTAGTGGGTGGCTGTGGAGCTTTACACCTCCACTCCACCTTTTAGACCCAAAAGGCCTTACATTTGTTTGTATTTGAGGGTTTTAAGTTTCTTTTTTTTAGTGTCCTTGTCCATGACCTCTGACCTTCATGTCATGCAGCTTGCAGACACGTGACATACTTATATAGACTTATATTGACACAGTTACAATAGTAATAATAATTAATAATAATAGAATTCAACAGAATTTGTATGATTTAAAACTTCTTTTAAATGCTGACAAGACAAAAACCATGCTGTTCTCCAATATAAAATAAAAACCTGCAAACCTGCCATCAATATGCACCCGTGAGGGGATGCTTATTGAACTTGTATCACACTGCAGATACCTCTCTTACACTCAAAATATTATAATAATGAAAACGGAAAGAGTCAAGGTAAGTCAAAATCATGTTTTTAATAAACCAAAATGTTGGCAAAAAAGAGAATTGTTTGTCTTCACATGGAAATTTCAGATTTTAAGAATAACTCAGAAACCTGGAGGTCTGTTTATTTACATGGTAATACACTAGAAAAACGAACAAAATAATAACTATCAAAAACTGCTGCTCCCCTCTTCATCGAGCATCAAAGACAACCACTGAAATGAAAAAGTTAAGGGAAAGTGCAGGTATAAAAGCATATATTTTATATTGTAAAACATACTTTATTCAATTATAAAATATGAGTATGTTGATATATTAACACAAGTTATTTATAAACTAGTGGCAGTTAGTTTATCACACTTAGTATTTGCATTGAATGTTGATACAGGCGTAAAACCTTAAAAACGTTTCACTATTTCTGAATTAAACTCATACTTCCTTCCACAATACAACTGCAATTCTATGACAGTGATAGTGACAACATCAGATATGATCCATACGAGTCAATTCTAATGCAGTCACATATTCATAATTTTTTTCACACACATAGACACTTTCATATAAGTTACACATTAAAGGATACATCTCTTTGTTCTCTTCTTGTACATGATTCTGTAACCACACTCTCTGCATCGGATTGGATCGCGGGCCTTGATTTCATTCTCAGTGTGACATTCTGTAGGTAAAGAGAGAGACATTTACGAGAAATGATTAAAAATATATTATTTTACAGTTAAATAACAACGCTTAGTTTTTCACTGGTTTGTATGGAGAACTATAACTTCAAAAAACAGGTAGTTGTAGTGGCACTGGTAATGATGGATGTTAAACAGCAGCAGTGAGCTCTGATATGTTACCATTGTTATTAGCAGTAGTCACGACTGTAGTGGCGTTATACAACTGTATTATGAACACAAGCGAAAGCTGCTATGTACCTCCACATATGTAGATCATGGGTTGTTGTTTGGGTGGCTGAAGATCTTTCTGTGGATCCATTCTCGTCTCTACAAAGTCAGGAGAAGCATTAAAGGCACAGTTATATCTGTAACATTACAGCATGCTAAGACAGACAGCATGGCAGTACCGACAGGATGATGCTAAACCGGCACACGACGTGGATAATAAAGATATGTGTGGTTTTTAAGGCTGTATGTATTTCTTAAAGATGATATACATCGAGGAATGATGTTTAGTAAAAGTTCTCACCGTTTAAACACGCAAACAGTGAGCTGTTTACCTCTGTTCAAATCACACACTCCCTACGCACATGCGCACAACCGTCGTATGCTTTTGAGTAAAGTGATTTGTGATTGGTCAGATTGGTCTTCTTCTTCTTCTCTCGATTTACTGGCGGATCGCAACCAACTTAAAAAGGTGCATACCGCCATCTACTGCACCGGAGTGGGGTACGTCAGGGTGTTGTACGTCAGGTAACATTCAATTTAAATATTAAAGTCAGCTTTATTTTTGCAGCATGAAGTTTGAAAACCAACTTTGTGAACTAATGGAGATGATCAAGAGTCTGTAGGCTGTCTTTGTAAGTTTATTTATATATATATTTTTAAAATGACTGAACACCCTACATTGAAAACAAGATAGTCAAAATGTGAGTTTTTCTTGTAATTGTTGACCTTGTCAATCAAATTTTTCAATCTAGCCGCCAGAAAGTCTCCGAGATGAAATCAGAAGGGCTGGGGATACAAGACGTCAACTACTGTCGACACGTAAGCACCCACTCATATTTAATGCACATACAGTCATGGCCAAAAGTTTTGAGAATGACACAACTATTAATTTTCACAAAGTCTGCTGTTTCAGTTTTTATAATGGCAATTTGCATATACTCCAGAATGTTATGAGGAGTGATCAGCTCAACTGCAATTAATTGCAAAGTCCCTCTTTGCCTTGAAAATGAACTTTATCACCAAAAACACATTTCCACTGCATTTCAGCCCTGCCACAAAAGGACCAGCTAACATCATTTCAATGACACACAGGTGTCACACACATTAACACAGGTGTGGGTGTTGATGAGGACAAGGCTGGCGATCAATCTGTCATGATTGAGTGACTGGACACTTTAAAAGGAAGATGGTGCATGACGCCATTGTTCCTCATCTGTTAGCCATGGTTACCTGCAAGGAAACACGTGCAGCCATCATTGCATTGCACAAAAAGGGCCTAACAGGGAAGTTTATAGCAGCGAGTAAGATTGCACCTCAGTCAACCGTCTATCCAATTATCAAGAACTTCAAGAAGAGAGGTTCAATTGTTGCCAAACAGGCTCCAGGGCGCCCAAGAAAGTCCAGCAAGCGCCAGGACCGTCTCCTGAGGGTGTTACAGCTGCGGGATCGGGCCACCACCAGTGCAGAGCTTGCTCAGAAATGGCAGCAGGCAGGTGTGAGTGCATCTGCACGCACAGTGAGGCGAAGACTTTTGGAGGACGGCCTGGTGTCAAGGAGGGCAGCAAAGAAGCCACTTCTCTCCAGTAAAAACATCAGGGACAGACTGATATTCTGCAGAAGGTACAGGGACTGGACTGCTGAGGACTGGGGTCAAGTCATTTTCTCTGATGAATCCCCTTTCCTATTGTTTGGGGCATCTGGAGGAAGGCTTGTTCGGAGAAGACGAGGTGAGCGCTACCATCAGTCCTGTCTCTTGCCAACAGTGAAGCATCCTGAGACCATTCATGTGTGGGGTTGCTTTTCTGTCAAGGGAGTGGGCTCTCTCACAATCTTGCCTAAAAACACAGCCATGAATAAAGAATGGTACCAGAACGTCCTCCGAGAGCAACTTCTCCCAACCATCCAAGGGCAGTTTGGTGATGAAGAATGCCTTTTCCAGCATGATGGAGCACCTTGCCATAAAGCAAAAGTCATAACAAAATGGCTCGGGGAACAAAACATTAAGATTTTGGGCCCTTGGCCAGGAAACTCCCCAGATCTTAATCCCATTGAGAACTTGTAGTCAATCCTGAAGAGGCGGGTGGACAATCAAAAACCCACAAATTCTGACAAACTCCAAGCATTGATTATGCAAGAATGGACTGCCATCAGTCAGGATTTGGTCCAGAAGTTGATTGACAGCATGCCAGGGAGAATTGCAGAGGTCTTGAAAAAGAAGGGTCAACACTGCAAATATTGACTTATTGCATGAATTCTGTGTAATTCTCAATAAAAGCTTTTGATACTTATGAAATGCTTCTAATTGTATTTCATTATACCATAGAAACATCTGACAAAAACACCTAAAAACCCTGAAGCAGCAGACTTTGTGAAAATGTAATATTTGTGTCATTCTCAAAACTTTTGGCCATGACTGTACAGACAGTGCGGTGAAACATTTCCTTTTCAGTATACACAACTATAGTTTCTACATCATGCAAACATGAAAAAAAATAAATCAGACAATAAACATAAATTAAGGGACTAAGTAATAATAAGAAAAATAAAATAAAATATTAATAATAATAATAAATCAATAACTAATCAAAATAAATATATTAATTTAAATAAATAAATAACTACATAAATCATATCACACGATGAAAAACATGTTTCTTTCAGATAAAATGAAAGAGCCCTATAGCATTCTCCCATCCCATCAATCCTCCCCAGAATTCACTTCAAACTCCAACTCCACTCCAGCCCAAATACTCAGTCACTTAATCTCCTCCTCTGTATGCCATATTTTTTACACTCCATTACCACATGTTTCACATTCTCCTACACATAACACACATCACAGTTCACTGAGAAACATTTGGCCATTACGTACAGAGTCGATTTCAATCATGTACGTCCCAATCTTAATCTGGCAATCATCACCTCCTCTCTCCTATTCCTCCCTTTAAAATCGGTCACATCAATGGGATCCTGGATGCTATAGAAATGCCTAGGTCAGAATGGTCAACGTCTTATTTGGCATATATTACTTTTATCATACAATACATTGTAGCTGTAAACATGAATACCACGTGGATAATAACAAGTGTAGAAGCTCATATGGTGCATTCACTGCAGGTTGATGTAGTTTATTTATTTATTTATTTATTTATTTATTGTACTCCAGCCCAGCAGGCGGCGCTGTAGAGAATCACACACTCGTGATCGGATGAACACTCAGCTGGCCCTCCACTAGTTTTTATCAACAACGACTCTGACGACAATGTTCACATCTTCACTATTGGCACCAAGACTGTTTTAGCCTACACTTGTAACGTTGAACATTTGATTGTTGAAGGTTTACACCATGGAGCCGTCTGCGCCCAAAAGGTTAGTCTTCATTTAACTGACTTAAAACGTGCTTACTGTGAACTAGCTAGCTGAAAAGCTAACGTAGGTGGTAGCTGTCGTTCAGATAGCTGAGGCTAACTTGGTTAGCTACACCGGTTTTCTGTCAAACTTCTACTCTGTCACTTTTAGTAAGTGATCCAAGAGACACACCTGGACAAAAATCACAAGCCCAGATACCTGGGGTTCTCTAGGCTGTTTGAAGCGTAACTCACAATGATAGTTTCGTGAGTACCTTTTAGGATCTACGTTCGTATCTGGACATGAATCTTTATTAAAAATCCCTGGAAAAGTGGATATCCTCAAACATATCATTATTTGATTTGATGTCTTTATTTCGAATGTGTAAAAGTAAAATAAAAATAAAAACGTACAAGTAAAAAAGAAGAAATAGTCCTACAAACATACAAGTAAAAAAGAAGATATAGTCATACAAGCATACAAGTAAAAAAGAAGATATAGTCATACAAACATACAAGTAAAAAAGAAGATATAGTCATACAAACATACAAGTAAAAAAGAAGATATAGTCATACAAACATACAAGTAAAAAAGAAGATGTAGTCATACAAAAGACACAAAATCAATCAGTTCCATGAGCAAGCACTGAAACATTTTACTTTACATGTGTGAAAAGGAGTAGGGAGAAGTTAAAAGTTATCTAATCCTACCCCTTTATTCACTATTTTCTGGCATTATATCAGAGCATTCCCACAAAAAAAATCTTTATCTCCTATCTTCATACTTACACCTACAAACAAAAGTAAACCTCTCATGATTCTCAACACTTGTCTTCCTCCTTGTGCCTCATGAAAATTACTTTCTTATACCTCTACCTGAACTGGATTATGTTCTGACATTGCTGTAGCTCCATGTTGAGTCTGTTCCAAAGTTTTACACCCCAGATTGAAATACGAAAGCTTTTCCTTGTGGTCACCATCTTTAATCTTAACTTCCCTCCCTATAATTAGTGCAATGATGAAACACTATGACAGCCTACCTATGTAAGAAGCTCATAAGATGTTGATGGCATGACACATAACTTCACTTCATATTTTATTAAAGCACTCTAGGTCCAAATAATCATAAAAATAATAGGAAATATACAATTTTAAGTAAAATACTGTGGCGTTAAAACAAGGATAAAATCATGTTTTTTCTCAATATCTAACTCTGGGGGGATACGATTTGCTCACCTTGATGCATTACAGTAAAAAGAACATTGAAGCTTCAGATCAAACAGATTGTTTTTTAACTCTCCACAGATCTGTCGTCATGGATTATACTAACAGTGAAAGTGAAAGTTCATAATGTTTTTTTGTTCTCCATTAATACAAGGATAATAATACATTCAGATCATTCATCACAGATACAACTCAAGAATTTGGACAAATAAATTAATGAAGAATAACTGAACTTACCTACCATCCTTCAAAAGCACTAATATATGCACCCTGAAGACACCTTATCTTCTTATATTACGGAGACATTATGTGGAATGATTAAGCAAATTTCCAGACTTCTGAAATGAAGTCATACACAAGCATTTTGGTAATTCAGGCATTCTAAAACTGTTACTTTGTCTTTAAAACTACATCATTGTAAACTTTCCATTAATTATCATGCAGAGCTACTTTAAATTTGATTTCAGATGCACCCACAGTATCTTGTTTTATTTTGGTGTCACTACTTGTTGGAGATAAATGATTATAAAGGGTAAATAAATGTTATGTTCCATTTTAACAGCAAGCTGAAGAAGCTGAGTGAAGACAGTTTGACCAAACAACCAGAGGAAGTGTTTGATGTTCTAGAGAAACTTGGTGAAGGGTAAGATGTCATGACAACATTTCTGAATAAGATCTATAAAATGCATTTTGGGCAAATTGTGACACAACTTTTTGTGTGTGTTTAGTTCCTATGGCAGTGTGTTCAAAGCCATTCACAAGGAGTCGGGCCAGGTGGTGGCCATCAAACAGGTTCCTGTGGAGTCTGACCTGCAGGAGATTATCAAGGAGATTTCCATCATGCAGCAATGTGACAGGTTACAAGACAACACAGCTTTCACACCCTCCAAATTAACTGCATATATTCATTCACACATTAGTGTTATTACCCTCTAAAAGTCATACTTACAGTAAACATCACTTTTCTCTGTGCAGCTGTGTGATGTGTTAACCAACAAGAGTTTTCTCACTTCTGCTGTTTGGACTGAAGTGTCTCTTCTGCTTTGATAACCGCCCTGTTCTTCTTTTCGTGTGCAGCCCTTACGTAGTGAAGTACTATGGCAGCTACTTCAAGAACACTGACCTGTGGATTGTCATGGAGTACTGTGGAGCCGGTTCTGTCTCTGACATCATCAGACTGCGTAACAAGACGGTGGGTGCTTCCCAAGCGACAACCTCCGAGCTAAAAATATGAGTCCAATGTGGGAGTGCTAAAAACTGCAGTTCATCTAGGATCCGCTTGAGGCTGGCTCCGGAAGTACTGGAAACCACATACACACCAATTCAAAAAAGGCGATCTTTACAGCAGAAATAAACATGTTTACAGCCTGGTACAAAAGATGAGTGTAGTCTGGATAGCTCATTTCTCGATCGGCTCACACTGAACGGGGGGTGAATTTTTTTGTAACGCAGCAATTTCAAAGATATTGAGATTACAAGTCTTCCAATGAGAGGCACAGCTGACTTGATTGACAGGCGGAAACACTGTAGCTGTTGGGTGGGAGGCTCAAAGCCCGCCTCTTTACGTCACAATCGCTTGAAAGCAGCAATATGGCTGCTGCCGACGATTGACCTCAAAACAGTGCTTCAGAAACAGATGGGTGACGTCACGGATACTACGTCCACATTCTACACAGTTTATGGTGCTTCCAGAGAACCAGTTATAATACAGTCATGGATCACAAATGTTTCTATGAGGAAGAGTATTGTATACGATGTATGAGGGCTAATGTACATACAACCCCAATTCTGAAATTTGTGATGCTGTAAAATGTTGATAATAGCAGAATTTTATGGTTTGCAAATCATTTAAAGTCTATATTGAATTTAAAATAGTGCAAAGACAACATACCAAATGTGAATGAATGAAATGAAAAATATATGCTCCATTTTTAATTTGATGCTAGCAACCAGTTTCAGAAAAGTAAGGTCAGGGGCGTGTTTAACGTTGTGTTGCTTCCCCTCTTCTAATAACATTCTGTAAAAGTTTGGTAACTGAGGAGACCAGTTTCTGGAGTTTTGAAAGTGAAATGCTCTGTCATCCACAAATTCACACAATTTTGGGAATTAGTTTGAGCCCATGCAGTGACTTCCACTACAGAGTCATGTTAGTTTTTATGCAGTGCTGCCTTAGGGTCCAAAGATCACTGCCAGTGTCCCTG
The DNA here is from genome assembly GCF_009762535.1 of Notolabrus celidotus. Lineage (NCBI taxonomy): Eukaryota > Metazoa > Chordata > Actinopteri > Labriformes > Labridae > Notolabrus > Notolabrus celidotus. Next base: position 20,077,433 of record NC_048287.1, on the reverse strand, counting down.
TCTAGACTGTTTTGAAATATGTTGCTGGCATCAAATTTAAATGAGCATACATTTTTTGTCCCAATTTTTTTGGAATTGGGGTCGAATAACATATTCTACTTTCTCTTTGATCTTATTTCATCCTGTTTTGTTCCCTTGTTGCTTCAGTTGACAGAGGATGAGATTGCCACTATCCTGAAGTCAACGCTGAAGGGTCTAGAATACCTTCATTTTATGAGGAAGATCCATCGAGACATCAAGGCAGGGAACATCCTCCTCAACACTGAGGGACACGCCAAACTGGCAGACTTTGGAGTTGCTGGACAACTGACGGTAACATTTTATCAGTTATTTGTGGGGATTTGTCATTATCGTTATGGAGTCAAGTTTAAAAGATGTTAACAGCAATGTTTTTGTCCGTAAAGGACACCATGGCCAAGAGAAACACTGTGATCGGTACTCCATTCTGGATGGCCCCCGAGGTGATCCAAGAGATCGGCTACAACTGTGTGGCAGACATCTGGTCTCTTGGCATCACATCCATAGAGATGGCAGAGGGCAAACCTCCTTACGCTGACATCCATCCCATGAGAGTGAGTGTAAACTGAGTTTAATGAAACAGTGGGAGTTTAAACCCACCACTCACTTCTTGAAGAAGAAAGCCGCTCCCATGATTTATTTTTCTCCTTCTCCTCCAGGCTATCTTCATGATCCCCACCAACCCTCCTCCAACATTCAGGAAGCCGGAGCTCTGGTCAGATGACTTCACAGACTTTGTGAAGAAGTGTCTGGTTAAAAATCCAGAGCAGAGAGCGACCGCAACACAGCTCTTACAGGTTGGACTGAGGAAACACACAGATATGCTAATTCACCAACAGACCATGAATGCCTCAGATAAACTTTGCTTCAGGGATACTCTTAATAAGTGAAGGCAAAAGGGGAACATGATAACAAGGGTTTGTGTCAGCACTGTGTAAGAAAGCCACAAAATACTTAAAAAATGTTTTATCTGCTCTTGATACTGTCCAGCACCCGTTCATCAGCCAGGCCAAGCCGGTCACAATCCTGAGAGACCTCATCACTGAGGCCATGGAGATGAAAGCCAAGAGGCAGCAGGAGCAGCAGAGAGAGCTGGAGGAGGAGGACGACAACTCTGTACGTATGCTGACATGACAACACTTAACCTTATATTTATCTCTACACAATCAGCCCATGTGATCAAACGCCTCATGTCTTCCAGGAGGAGGAGACGGAGGTGGACTCTCACACTATGGTGAAGTCCGGCTCAGAGGGGGCAGGAACCATGAGGGCCACCAGCACTATGAGCGATGGGGCGCAGACCATGATTGAACATGGCAGCACCATGCTAGAGTCGGACCTGGGCACCATGGTCATCAACAGCGATGATGATGAAGAGGAGGAGGAAGACCAGGGATCCATGAGAAGTGAGAAAACAAATAATACGATAGGATAATAAATAAATGAATAAATATATAAATATATAAAGGGGGAACAAGTAAGGAAGCCTAACCCTAAAAACAATCAGCTCAGCACCTCAGTACAGCACAAATTAGACAAGTGGTAGCTCTACAGTCCGCCATGTATTTTCCTTCACTGCTAAGAGTAAATGAGGCTCTGTGTTTTCTTGAAGAATTACAACACAACCCTTTGCCTCCTCCTCAGGGCACGCCACCCCCCAGCAGCCGATTCGTCCGTCCTTCATGGATTATTTTGACAAGCAGGACTCTAACAAGGCCGCCCAGCAGCAGGAGAACTACAACCACAACCAGCCACAGGAGCAGCCCGGCTACCACATCCAATCTAAGAACGTCTTTCCCGACAACTGGAAGGTGCCTCAAGACGGCGACTTTGACTTTGTGAGTAACATCCTCCTGCTCTGCCGGTTAAAAATAGAAAAACAGAAGCAGTAACTAAATGTGTCTCATCTTTTTTTCCCTTGTTGTCTGTGTGTGTTTCCATCCTCAGCTGAAGAACCTGGACTTTGAGGAGCTGCAGATGCGACTGAGTGCCTTGGATCCCATGATGGAGCGGGAGATCGAGGAGCTCAGGCAGCGCTACACTGCCAAGAGGCAGCCCATTCTGGACGCCATGGATGCAAAGAAGAGAAGACAACAGAACTTTTGAGTGTTGCCATCTCTACCTGGTCTAGGTTTCCCTAAGCCAATATCACCAGAAAACTTGTGTCCCAATGACTCAGAGGAGCTAAGTTGACTTAATTGTCTCTGTTGGAAGCCTATGGCTGTTCTGACTGTTTGCTAACTGGTCTCTAAATGATGTTACAGGCTTCTTTTACTCTCCATTATGGCTCTGGGAATCTACACTCATCTGCCTTGTTTCCACAGTATGTCCAAATGCTGTTCCTCCATTTCTAATCTGAGATTTGGGGCAAAGTTGCTCTCCAGTGAATGATGCTCAGGACTGCGGCCAAAGTGAGAACTTGGGCTCTATTGTCACTGAGTGGAATTCCCCTCTCTCTCTAATGAAGTGACATTTGTTGCACCCAGAAAACCTTCAGGGAATCCTCATCAATACAGAAAGAAGCCTGTCCTCTGGCAGCAGCAGCAGCATTTTAATCAACAGCTCAATGACAAGTGGTCTTTCTTCCTCAGACTTCGGTGTAAATAAGATATAGAGCCTAGTTTGAAAATACCTTCAACAAAAAGCTGTGGAGGCTTGTCCATGACCAAAGACAATCAAAATAATGTTGATAAATTTAGAATGCCTTAAAATATTGAAACCTGGTTTCAAAGTAAGCAATGTAAGAAGTGAACCAAGTCGTCACCTGGTTAGATGCATCTCCTCTTTTGGAGATAAGTTGGAAATCAGCGGAGGAAAGCTGCAAAAAAATGGACAGAAAAGGTGAAAATCAGAAGAAGTGGGTAATGGATCATGCATGTTTTTAGTAGTTTGCCAATCAGCATTTTTTTTTCATTAGTCTTCAAACGTTCTCTGACCCGTCTCCATCCTTCATAGTGCCTCATTTACACACTTGCCCAGGTTCTGAATCACCCTCACCCACCAACTATCTTCATGAGTTAAACATCAGAGCTTTAAGTGAACAAAATTGTCACCGCAGGGACACAAAAAAATAAGATCTAACTCTATTCCTTAACTTAAACAAAATATATTTTAAGTAAAGCATTCCAAAATACTGTTTTTGAATTATATTGTACGTTCGTGTCCTAATTATTATGTTTCTTTGTGTTTGTTTCAAATTATGATTGATTCAAATTGAAATATGACAGCATTAAAATGAGATGTGAAGCCATCTTTTACCCAAAGCTGTGACAAAATCAGCAATGGAGAGGATGAAACAGCTGGACAAAGTGGATCATAGAAATAGTTTTATACCTAAAAAAAAAAACTCCAAAAAAAACCAAACATGCAGTTAAAATGACAGACACTGTTTACTAAGAAAAATCAGCCATGGCACCAGCATCACATCTAGGTCTTGTTTCTTTCAAAGTTATATTAAGATTTTTTAGCAAGTTTCCCTGCAGCCTTTATTCATACTTCTTTGATAAAGCATAAAAATGGGCTCGGTGATATTAATGAAGGATTGAACTTTACTGTCACCTTGCTCTGATTAATTGTCTCTCAAGTATACAGAACTTTATTCATTATGGTTGTTTTTGTGTTTATCCCCAAATGGTTCATTTTGACTGTTATCAAATTTATTTATGAATGTTAAAATGAAATCTCTGACTGGCATACATCTAATGAAATGTCTCTCTATGAAGGAAACAAACTGATGTGTTGAGAGGTTGTGCTTCAGTTTAAACATTGATTTGACACCTGCATTGATAATGACCCCGTGAATGAATTCTGTCTGTCTTGAAATACTTGTAAAATACATTCGAAAGTTGCTGTTACACATGAATGTTGATGGCATGGTTCAGTCCATGTCCTCTGCATATTAATCTAGTATTTTGTTAATAATGTAGCTATAGATGAGACCTGTTACACTATCACATATGATTAACAATAATGGCAAACTGAGCCGATGATTACACACCTGAATCCAAATCATTACTACAATCAGCACCATGTCACATTTTGAATGATCATGTCTGTCTTTGTTTTTTTTTTGTGTTTTCTATGTTACATCACAGAAATCATTAGCATTCTTGCCCTGAACTGTTCTCATAAACTACATCTGTTGATCATTACTCACAAGCATCACATCTTATTTATTAAATGTGTTTGATTCTTTTCTGACACTGGTTTAAATATGGTAGCTGATTTGGCTGTTAATATTTCTGCCACCTTTATCAAACACAATGGCTTGATTTCTGCGTGTTTTAGACTATGCATGTTTATATTTAATTATGTTTGCTATTTAGTGGAATGCTATTATTGTATTAACTGCAGGTAAGAGTACTCTTGATGTGGAAGCTGCTTTTTCAGCTTTGACAAAACTATTTGCTCTGTATGATAAAAAAGCCCAGTTGTGAAGAATCTGCCATAATATGCATAGTTATCATAAATCTGAAATAGTTTTTGACATATTGCTAAAAGATATTGTTGTCATTTATTTCACATTTTCATTTTTCTGCTTTATAACGACTTAAGGGAGTAGAGTGGAACGTAAGAATTTATGTTTGAACCACTTAATTTATTATATTTTCTTTGTAATACTTTATAACGTTTTGAAAAGGTGCAAGAAATAATAAAAAGCTACTTATAGTTAACTAGAAATGCGGTGAAAATCTTTTATCTTATCTCTGTCTTCATAACATGGCACTAAATTCTCTGACTTTGACTCTGATGCAATAGAAACCATCATAAATGGACACCTGCTTTACCGTAAGTCTCCTTCTATAAGCGCCACTAATTTTATTTTTCCTATTCCATTACTACGGTGGCCCTGAAGGACAAAACAAATTTACAAAAGATGAAACACTTTTACAAAGTTGGAGACAAATTTACATTTTGGAAAACATTTTTACATTTTATAAAACAAAAATGTAATCAGCAAAATCCTTTTACATTTAAGAAATCAAATTTACAAAAGATGAAACACTTTTACAAAGTTGGAGTCAATTTTACAAACAACGGAACACTTTTAACATTTCTGAAACAAATTCACATTTCATTTTTACGGAAAGGGAATGTACTAAATACCAAAAGTGATCCGGAAGTGATCGAGTGAGGGGTCATTTAGTTTTTTTTGATGGAGAGAAACCTAACGGGGATGGACATGGTTTACATATTAGGATATCCTCGGGTCTCAGAGAGAGAGGTGTCAGACCTCAGATGAAAAAGCATCATGCCTCCGGAAAGGCTCCGTCATATCTCCGCAAAACCTTCATCATGTGTCAGAGTCATAGACTGTATAAAATATGGACGTAGTATCCGTGACATCACCCATCTGTTCCTGAGCGCTGTTTTGAAGCCAATCAACGGCAGCAGCCATATTGGAAATGCAGAACTCAACCAGGCAGAGTGTGACGTAGTGTGAGCCTCTTAGCCAACAGCTATGTGTTCCCAACCGGGAGTCACGTCAGTCATGTCCTTATTTGGGCAAAAACTCGAAATCTTAATATCTTCTGAACCGTCGCGTTTGAAAAAAATTCACCCCCGTACAGTGTGTGCTGATAGAGAGATTAGCTACGTACAGCCAAGCCGTTTTTTGAACCAGGCTGTAAACATGTTTATTAATCCTGCAAAGATCGTCTTTTTTCCCATTCATGTCTATGTGGTTTCCGGTGTTTCTGCAGCCAGCCTCAAGTGGATTCTCGATGTATTGCAGTTTATAACACTTACGCATAGGCTTCATCGTTTGAGGCCGGAGGTTGCCGCTTGGTCAGAATTCAGATAAAATGGCCTCAGACCACATAGCCTCAGACTAAACGGAGTCAGATTAAAAGGAGTCAGAATTAACGGTAAAAGTTAGGGGTGCAACAATACACAAAATCCATGGTTCGGTTCGGTTCGATACGTTTTTGTTACATTTTTGATACAGAAAAAGAGAAATTTCCATTTTTACTTGTAGTTAATTGAACTTACCAACATTTGTTTCAGGTCAAAAGCACAGTTTTTAAATAAATTAAATGTATCAGGGGCAGCTATACCTGACACATGTTCTGCTGTGCATGGGGGGGGGTTGCGTGTGTGTGTGTGTGTGTGTGTGTGTGTGTGTGTGTGTGTGTGTGTGTGTGTGTGTGTGTGTGTCTGTCTGTCTGTCTGTCTGTCTGTCTGTCTGTCTGCCTGTGTGCACATCTGCCGTGCGCGATAGAGAGCAGAGGAGAATTGTGAATGCGCGGCCATGTAGAGACAGAAATGACTTCATGTCATGTAAATAAGATAATTAACATAAGGATATTTAGTCTGTTAAATAAAAGAACAAGGTATAGACCTGCTCTATGAGAGAGGGAACCTTAAATCACCTCTGTTTTCACTTCCAAGGGGGGGCGGGACCCGGCGGACACTCATGCTTCCCTCTCGTGCGGGCGCGCGCTCACACAAACATACGTGAACATATGAACCCAGCAGACCGTTGTATGGTGAAATATATATTTCCATATGAAGCACAGTTAAAACAAATGTGACCAGCTTAGACTGAATGAATGTGGGAGGAGCGCACAGTTCAGTGGACATGCACTCGACAATGCAGCCTGGAGGAGTCGAGCGCAGATCCACTGAACTTTCAGCACAGAGTGCCTCGTCAGAAGTTGATCAAATAATTATAAATTTTCATATTGTTTGGTTCATAGGGCGTACCGAACTGTGACCACCGTATCGAACGGTTCAATACAGATACACGTATTGTTGCACCCCTAGTAAAAGTGTTTTGTCTTTTGTAAATTTGTTTCCTTAAATGTAAATTTGTTTTGGCCTTGGTAAAAGTGTTTTGCTGATTTCATTTTGTTTTATAAAATGTAAAAATGTTTTCCAGAATGTAAACTTGTCTCCAACTTTATAAAAGTGTTTCAGCTTTTGCAAATTTGTTTTGTCCTTCAGGGCCACCGTACATTTCCCTGGAATGGACAACAAAAATGTGGTGTGCGCTTCTTGATAAATATTACGGCACATTTTACGGCAGCAACTGTTCCCCTTTCTCCAAGTTGTTGCAAACCCTCTGCTGCATTCCCACTTCACAGCCACTCCACCGTGAGGAAAAGTTGAGAGAGAAAAAATAAAAGGTAAACATGTCTGCGCTCATCAGAAAAATCATCAACACTACATCCGCTCCAGCTGCCATCGGACCATACGAGAGGCACCCTACTGCAGGCAAGATGGCGCCGCCACAACATCCACACCGGAAGTCCATACCGGAAGTCCATACCGGAAGTGATTCTTTAACCCCCTCTCTACCCAATGCCGGATGCTTCGAACTGGAAGTTTCTTCTTCGTGTAGCGTATTGATTGCATTAGTCTGTCGCTGCTAAATCAATTAGCAGAAAGCTAATTGTGATAGAGAGAGTGAGTGAGAGAGATCCCGCTGTGTATGAAGAACAGAATAATGTAGAGTGTTAGTGTGTGTGGGGGGAGGGGATGAGAAGGAAAAGACTGTAAGTAAGAGGGAAAATACACTCAAGCTGTACACAGAGATCTATATTCACCACAAAAACAACAGAGGCTCCCCAGGATTGTGTACTGTACATCTATCATCAGTGGCTGACAGTGGTGCCTCAAGTTGAAATATTTTAGTCCTAATATTTTATGTTGATTTGGAGTTTGTAATAGCAAAAGTGCATTGTTCTTTTTCAAGTACAACATTATCAATACAAAAGGGTTAAGACATCATACATATAACATTAAAAGAACATAAAATAAAGTATAATTCTACATTTCAAGTAGGGGTTGGATGGAAAGAAACAGTAGCTATGTATACATTTGCAGTTTTTCTAGTCATTCTAATTGAAGGTTCCAACTTCAATGTTTTCATGGACGCCAAATAAAGTGATCTTGTTAAGACATTGGTGTACATGCATCAAGCATTCAATCTGAATAAAACTGTTTGACAAGCTCAGAGTGTTTACGCCCATCTAATGTCTCAAAATAGAAGGAGAAACCATTCCCTCCGTTTGTTCTTGTGGTTAATGAACACCCCTGTCACTGTGTCATTGTAACGTGTTACAAATTATGTTAAAAAAGAAACAGTCACCACACACCTCTACATTTTCCTCCTCCACTCGCCCCTGCACCATAGATAACATTCTGCTCTTCTCTCGTGACTGTGGATCTACTCTGGATCTGTATTTAATTCATTCATTAATCTATACATGTGATCACATAGGCAGACAGCATGCAAGGTAATTTGGAACAAACACTACAGCAAACTGTACTGAGGTACAGTCAGGCTAACACAACATAAAATAACATATGACCCAGACAAAACAAGAGAGGCATATGCAGATGTCATCACGGCAGCATCATAATCAGCTTTAAGTATTTCAACACACACTCGGAACAAAAGGCTGTGCATGGCTGAGACGTTAACACTATAACTTAGTGATTCGTGCAGGCTTCTAAGTAACTTGAATTCTCAACAGCCTATACACTTTTGGAGTCAATCAACTAGTCAATAATACTGATACGATGAAAATGTAAGTGCAAAAAAGTTCATAGAATTACGCGTAAACCTACGTGTTTTTGAAGGCTTTTATTTTGCGTTCACGTTCCTGTTTTTCAAGGCTTTTATTTTTGTAACTTCCGGTTTGGACTTCCGGTGTGGGTGTTATTGCAACGTTTTTAGCTTTGTAACTTCCGGTATGGACTTCCGGTATGGACTTCCGGTGTGGATGTTGTGGCGGCGCCATCTTGCCTGCAGTAGGGTACTCTTGGACCATACAGGTAAGGAAATCATAAAAACATGATCATGCACCATTTGCTATTTATAGCAACACGTGGGTTGCATTAACTTGTATATACATTAAAAACAACATTGACTAAATAAGAATCAATCAAGAGGACAGTCCAGTATACGATCAGGGGCGGGACTTAGTGTTCAGTGAACTCACCTGCTTGACTTGACCCCATAAAATAGTGCAAAGTTTAACATTTCGTGGAGCAGAAGACTCGTGCAGAGTAGAAACCTCACAGCAAACTAGAAATGGCAGCTATTCGTCGACACTTCCCATACACACCAAAAGCCCCTGTCAGACAGGGAATATACAGGTAAGCTTTAAAGTTAAGTTAAATAATATTTTTCTCAATTGTTCTCAACATAATCTCAAAAAAGCACCAATTTGTTTTAATGATATTCTGATTAAAAGCTCATAGAGTTTATCAGAAATAATGTAATATGCCAGATATGTATCAGATTATTATGTTTCATTGATTATAACTTAACTGCACATTTCACATGCAAAAGGGGTGTCTCTGCTTTGGCCAATTGGCTGTCAGTGGGCGGAGTTTCTTCGGCTATTGTATGAATGTCCTCTGATTATTTGGGTTTAAGGCAAAGTGCCCTTTAATCCACTTCAACAAGGTCCTACATACTGTGTTGGATTGGGTTTGTTTCGGCGCCTGGTGATAGATACGGCAATTTTATTTAACACTTGTGATAACATTTGATTTGATGAATTAAACACTGCACAAAATTCAAGGTCTAGGCTTCTTTTTTATTGTACCATAGTTAGATTGTGTCAGTTCTTGGCAATGAAACTCATAAATACATTTATAAAAACTGTCATATCATCTGATTATACTCCAAATGTAGGAATAGGATATGATAAGTTCTAAAAGTTCATCAAATGATCCAAATATCTGGATTGTATAACTGCAATAACATCTCTGTGCTGAAAATGTATATATGAGGAACAATATAGATTAATTGATTTGAAAGCTATGCACTCATTCCAAAAAGTTTGAGGAGTCCATTTGTCACTAATGTATTCTTCTTTGTCTGTGTGTGTTACATCAACAGCCAGTCGGTAGTTGTGGACAGAACAATGTACATCTCAGGACAGCTGGGGATGGACGTGGCCTCTGGTCAGCTGGTAGATGGAGGAGTGCAGTCCCAGGCTAAACAGGCAAGTGGGGACTGATGATGATGATGATGATGATGATGATGATGATGATGATGATGATGATAATGATGATGATGATGATGATGATGATGGTGGTGATGACAATAGTTGGACATGCTGAAACCAGATGACTGGACACTTACTGTTCCATATGCCATTGTTTTCACATTAGCTGCTGGGCTATAGGTCTGAAGCAGCCACTACACTTAATCATTACTATCAGTATTTTACATTTAATATGATCAAAAAGCACAGAGGTGTGCAACATAAACATAAATGAGTCAGTCTTGATACGAGTATCAGAGCTTGTATTTCTCAAATACTCAGTGGTTTAAAGGTTTAAATACTCAGTGAGCTAATTTGTTTGAATGATAATTATTAACTTGTCATTGAAGTGTCAATAATTAAACAAGAGTCCATAGTGCTACTCAAAAGTATTTTTTTCCTGATCAGATTCAGTGCTTTCGAAAACAGGGGTTCAAAGTGTCTCAGACCAAAAACAAACACTGACAGGTGTGATCTGTAATGAACATAAAAAAGGAACCAGTCTCAGCATAAGGGAAAAAACAATAAAATACACTAATAGAAATTTGAAATCAAAAGACTTCTAATTAGAAATTACATTTAAATATCTAAATGATATGTGTAAAAATGAAGTACTGTTTGACTGTGTCTGTCTGTCATCCCTCAGGCTCTCATCAATATGGGGGAGATCCTAAAAGCTGCTGGCTGTGACTACACCAACGGTAAAATCTCAGTACTGTCAGATGCTTCATGATATAGCTGCTGCTCATATTTTATAAGAATGACTTGAAGCATAGCAAACTCTGATGGAGTTAACTCTGATTTCAGTGGTGAAGACCACAGTGTTGCTGGCTGATATCAACGACTTCAACAGCGTCAACGAGGTCTACAAAACATGTAAGAGGACACCTTTGTATTCATTCACAAACTGCTTTTTTTATCAACACTGTCGGTGTTGAGGATACATCTGTAGCTCCTTCATGCTGCAGAGACCTTGAGCAAGTCAATGAATGTCGAGACACTTTGATGGTACTGATTGGAAACTGATTATGAGTATGTTTTGTGAGCGGAGGAAGGACAAAAGTTATTTTGAGGCATCACTGAACTTTGGTTGTAAATGTTGTTACAGATCTAGAGATATGTTACAGATCTAAATTCTCAGGTATCCAAATTTAATTTGTGAACTGATAATTCGACTCCCTCAGTCAGACTCAAAATTTTAAATCTCATTTATGAAATGAAATGAATAAGCCAAATAATATTAATAATGCATCCACCCTTTAATGCAATATTGAGTTTCCATATCATGACTGTATTAAGTTATAGGTAGTTAAGCTAAATCCAATTATACTACAATTTAACACAGTAAATATTCCTGATGCACTCTTCAGGATCTGTATCATGAGAGGATGCAGTGCCTCATGTTTCACTGACATCCTTCAGAAAATGACTGCTGACAGGTGTATCAGTCACCTGACGGACAGCCTCACTCAGCTCGTCCTCTGCTGCATGAATGCCGCCTCCTCTGACTAGGCTTTTCCTCCTGGATCACAGCGGACAGGTGTAATAGAGCTGCAGTGCCCAGTGAGTTGTAAATGGACACCACTGTGCAGTCACACAGATGTAACTCAACCCTTCCAACAGGCTCTGCTGTGACCCCCGAGCTCCAACCTCTCCCCTGACTCGACTCAACCCTCAAAGATAGACAGGAAACTTTCCCTGACCCTGATGAGAGGGTGTGTGCCCTCTAAGAATTTAGGAATCCCAGGCTGTTGAACATATCAGGAAGTCACCAAAGTGAATATGAACAAGATTCCTCTTATCTCTATAATTTATGGCTCTTTTAATATAAAAAAAGTCACAATACTTGCCTGTGTATCACCCACAAAAAATAATAATTGATTCCTGACTTCATCATCATCGTCATCATAGGGATGTGAACTATTTACAATGAGATACCATATGATGCAACCCGACATGATGTGACACGATGACGCAACGCAGAACTATATAATACATTATGACATAAGATAAGAAGATAAGATGAGAAACAATGCACTTGGGAAATTTGTATAGTACTCAAGTGCAACAACAACATACGAAAGGGAACCACTAAACATCATATATTGCACATTACACAAGTCCAGGTCACAAGCAGGAAAGCACCACTGGATGAGTTTATGATTATTATTCATGTAGTGCTAAAAAAAAGTAATGGGGGAAAATTTGCGTTTCCTTTCAGTAAAGCACAGTGTTTAAAATGTAATATTTACCTTTGGTACATTCCATGTTAATATCCCAGTGATTATTGGTGCTTTGTGGGTGAGTTTGCAGTGATTTTTAGGACCACTGATGGGCTGCCAGATTGTGAAAAACCATGTCTGGCATAGTTTCTTCTTAGATTATTTCATAGTTTAGATAAGTGTATAGTTTGACCATTCAACTTTAAAAGAAGAGCAGTTATAATCTTGTGTGTGTTGGAATAAACCACAAACATATACACCAGAAAAACACCAGCCAAATGAACCTTATTTACAACCTGGCAGTCAAAAAGTTGTGTTTTATAGTGTAACGTTTTTCTTTACACACTAATGATAATGTATTGTCCTTTAAAAACACAACTCAGAATTTTTAGAAAGTGCAAATTGTTGAAAAATGGTACCCAGAAATACAGTTTCATATTGATGGTACTTACTTTATCTGCTTTCCATCCAGCTTTTACATGCTTTTGTAACAATGTTAATTTTTTCCCTTCAGTTTTCACCAGTAACTTCCCCGCCAGAGCTGCTTACCAAGTAGCTGCTCTCCCCAGAGTGAGTATGAACTTAACCTTTACATCAGTACAGACCTGCAGTATGCTGTACAGTGTGTATACATCTGAATGCACTGGGGTGCTTATGATTCATGGTAGCTAGGTGCATGCTTATTCATCCATGCATCAGCTATCCCCCATGTATAAGAAGAGAAAATGGTAGGGTAGAGAGATAAAGTACTGAGAAATGCTAACTAGCTTGCAGAAAACCATAAATATCTGAAATGTTAAGTATATACTTAGATATCGTGTACCAACTCTCAACAGCCAGAGTTCACGGGGCGAAAGAGGCAAATATAGAGACTTGGCAAATGAGTTCTATGAAACTCAAAAGCATTCTACATTGATTATGTTGATATATGGTGGCCTGAAATGGGGGTGGTATGAAGTTTTGGGCTTACTTTTATTATTATTGTCATTTATTAGTATTATTTTATTATATTGACTATGGTTTGTTTTTGTTCTTCTCCCCTTATTTGTATGAGGTTAACTTCTTGCACAAGCATGATGTTTCTGCTTGCGCTGATCAATATATTGCTTTTAACAACCTGCATACAAATATAAATAAAGTAAAAATTTGATCACAAAAACAATATGTCTGAAATGTTACTTTTTAGAAGCATGTAATGAAATATTTAAACTACTGGACAGGTTGCAATTTAAGCTTGTGCAGATATTTATACTGCACTTGTATAATGTCATTATAGCGTCTTAGTTTTGAAAGCCACCTATGCCTACATTCTTTCAAGAACGTACCTTTTATTTTGACTATATTGCTATCTTAAATGTCTTAACTCAAGTCCCTCATTCCCCTAGTCCTCAGCCTCTCCTTCTTTTCCCCTCAGGGTGGACTGGTGGAAATCGAGGCAGTTGCTGTTCTTGGTCCACTCTCTGATTCCTGACTAGCCGGCCACAAACTGTAGTCATGTAACCATCAAGTGATCTCCTTAGTTTACCAGTGGACGCTTTGTGTTGTTGCGGCGCCACAAGAAACACCTCACAAGGATCTTTTAGACTTCTTGGACATCTTTTCCTTGTTTTTCACAATTTAGCATAAATCAGTTTCTTCTTTCACTAATTTCCCACATGGTTTCTTTAACAGAACACAAAGGCAAACTGTGTCTTTACAACCAGTCTAACATTCCCTGGTCACATTGGCACAAGCTTGCTAACTCCTTGTGCCGTTTGGCCTCTCATCCCCTGTTATAAGCAGCTCTGATTGTGATAAATAAATAACATAGTAGTGAAACCACATATCTCAGAATGGTTAGACACCCTCAAATATCCCACCACTTGTATTTGTACTTAATTTAGATATTAAAGAAAGTACATACACCAGATACCATGTCTAAGGTTGTCTTTATTTTTTTAGCTTATAACAAATTTCAGGGCCAACAGAGAAATAATGACACATCAGAAACAACAAAAGTACTCTTATGTCATTCATGCAGTGTATGAATATTTAAAATCAGTCATAAATGCATTAAAGTATCCGCTCGTCATATTGTAAAATCAAAGTCTTCTACTTCAAATAATTTCATAAACCAGTATAATTTGGTAGGATATATAAATATAATTTGGCTTTGGTAGAGTTATCATCAAGTGCAGAATGATCAAAGATAAAGTTGAAATGATACATTTCTATACAGACAATAAATAGAAATCTCAAGCTCTTCTTACACCCTCTGAAAACAAACAGCCACAGAGTGACGGAGGGATCTGTCTATGTACAGTATGAAAGTATAAACTTCAGCCCTACACCATTATGGAAGGAGGGTGGGGGTACTGAGGAGCCCTGACTGAAAGAGGTTATCTAAGCGTCTGCATGTTGGCAACAAGGAGATGTCTCTCACACATAATCTCTCACGCGTTCACTCAAACATGCATACAAGGTAAGACATTCCTAACAAACTCATTTGTGCAGATATCTGTGTTGCACCTCACTCACTGGGAGCTGAAAGAAGAAGGGTAAGGTGTTAAAATTACGGCTGAGACTTATATGGATTGTATAACATTGTGTCGACTTTATAGAATCAATCACCTGGTGCCTCCTCTGTTTGGGGCTCTGGATCTGTCGCTGCAGCTTCTTCTTTTTCTGTTAGGAAAGACAAAGACTCTTATTAGAGGCTTCAGTTCAAGTGGGGCTCCCTGAAGAGGGATGCAATTAGTACAAAATGACATGTAACACCGTGACTGTCTATGTGTAATAATAACGCAGCATCTTTTTTAGAGAATGTGCTCTCATTAGTCGCCTCGTGGGACTATTTTTGGTCATGATAATCTACATTGAAATCTACATAAAGTAAAGTTTGTAGAGTCCTGAAGAGCAGTGACATCGTTCCTGCAGACATGAATATATTTTTGATGCTGTAAGCACAACAAATACAATGTTATACTCCTCAAATGTATTTAGTTGGCAGTGGAGTATCTTTGATAATTTGAAAACCTGATCTAGATGCAACTACTGTAGATGTAATCAAATTAGTATGTTGATTTATGATGAGATTTTTTCCTAACATACTTTGTTATTCAAAGTTTTCAAGTCACGGCCATGTCAAAAAGTAAAACCATGTTTACGTTTCGTCACATTTGTCGTGAGTTTTCCATAAAGTAATCATGGTTATAGATTCTCTCAACTACACCGATTTAAACTCTCGACTAACGGACCCAGAAATGGCTGAGAGGCCGAATCCTCCCTGCTAATGTATCACTTGATCCTCTTTCCCTGGCTGTGAAACAGAGGCAGAGAGGCTCTGTGGGCCTGACATGGTCAGTGGAAGCCCTGTGTGTGTGTGTGTGTGTGTGTGTGTGTGTGTGTGTGTGTGTGTGTGTGTGTGTGTGTGTGTGTGTGTGTGTGTGTGTGTGTGCGCATTTGCTCTAGTTCCTCTGGACTCAGCTTGCACCTTAATGAGACCACGATGACAACAAAGCATTGGCAACACACACTCGCACACCTACACACAACATGCAGATTGTGTAAACAGGCCTGCGGTCAAGCTTGAGGGTGAGTCCAGTGGGACACCACAAGGGGTTGAAGTCAAGTAATTATAACAGGTCAGGGATAGCACTGTAGTTATGCTTTACTAACCTGTGCTAATATACATCTTGAAAAGATCAAAACTGTACTTTTAAATGCATTGTTGTTCACTTTGTGTCACACTGTAAGGTCTTCTTTTTATTCTACCACATAGGAGGCACTGCTTACTATGGGTATGAGTTTAGAATTAAACCCTGCAGGAAATAATTACCAGACAGCCTAACAGTACAGGTAGAAAGAGAAAAACAGTGCTAAATGTTGTATTTCCCCCTCTGAACAAAAGCTAGCATTTAACATTTTTAAATGATGTGTAATACAGAGCAGGACACTTTGCATCAGACTATAAGGAAAATGAAGAGCAGACCTCATGAAGCTGCTGTCTGCCAGTGTCATTTGAATGAAGTGACATCACACAGCAATAAGAGCAAAGATAATACATGTGAAACTGCAGAGTCACACAGCTTCATGAGGTCCTTTATGATCCAGAGAAAGTCATTTGAATCAAGTGTGCAGAGTTTTGAAGAATAGGCCATTCATTTTAGACTTATTTCATTATTTGTTGAAAGGATCAGAGGTCCTTGTTCACCTACTTACCTGCCAAAACAGATGTGTGTAACAGTCTGCTTTCAAGTTTTAACCTTTCAAGTTTTAACCTTTCAAATATCCTGATGACATTGTTTGTTAAGTGAGTAATGACATGTTGTCTGAGCTGAGCTGTCTCAGCTGAACAAACTGTGATGTGAAGTGGTGTTGAACCATTTTTGTTCCATTAAGAAACTTAATTTTTTTTTTTTAAATACCATAAACTTTGGCTGACAATAAAAAAAAAATGCTATCTAGTAATAATGATGAATCAGAACTGCTAACAATCTGAAACTTGTTTTGTTCCTTCAGAAAAACTGTGATGCTGACTGACATTTGGTCTCTACAGCCCTTTAAGGCAATATCAAATCAACAGACCAAAGTTGCAAATTAAAAAATGTATTCAGGCACTTAATTTCTATCATATTTTACACACCGACCGTACACATGTTAAGAATATTGCCTGCAAGACTTCAGCTCAATGAAAACACTGTTTCCAAACATCAATACAATCAAATTGAATTTGAAATACTTAATTGAACTATTATTACACATAATTATGACACTTGATGATGTTATGACTGATCCCTAAATACTAATTGATAACATATGTGACTTCCTTGTTGTGTGTTGTTAGATATTGCCTGGTTACCATCCTTGCACTGTGACTGGGGAGAGGCAGAGAGGACATTCTGTACCTGAGTGTTCAAATGGCTGCAATTGTACATATTATATGTTTACACTTCTGATACTTAAGAAGTTCCCCATGTCTTGAAGAGGCTAATATAATTTGTTAACATTTTTTCTACCTGTTGTATTACAATAGCTTGTGATGGCTGGTTTGACAATTGATGTCAAGAAAAATAAAAGTAGATTAAGATTTTGTCTCTTTAATTTTTTAATTAAAAAAAACCCTTAGACATTTTTCTGATTAGCTTAGCATTATTTCAAAGTATGTGGTATTTTATAGTTGTCTCAAAAAATCAGCAGACAGCCTTTGTGTAGGAAAATGTGACATTTGCATAGAAAACAAATCTCACAATGAAAATAAACAAGCTGGGTTGGTCAGGTTAAGTAGTATAACAAAGTTTTCCAGGAAGGGGCTTCAACTCTGTTTTGTGAGTTCAAACATTGAAACATTTTTTAAAACCAAAAATCAAACAATCAACCAGGTTGTCATCAACCTGTTGCAGTGCTGTTTCTGACTCTGTCCTACCTTGCTCAGGAGCTGCAGCTGCAGGTTCTGCAGCCGCCTCTGCAGTACTGTCTGCTGCTGGAGCTTCAGCAGGAGCTTCAGCAGGTGCTTCTGCAGGAGTTTCTTCAGGTGCTGCTGCTGCTGCCTCTGCAGGTGCTGCTGCCTCCCCAGACTGAGTCTCCTCCGCCGTGGGTGGAAGCGCAGCAGTGTTTTCTGCAGATGTTGCAGCTGCTGCTGGCTCTTCTGCAGGCTTTGCCTCACCTCCCTCAGCATCTGTCTGGTCAGGGAGAGTTTCACTGTCCTCGGCTACTTTGCCATTTTCATTAGCTGCCCCTGTCAGGAACACAATTACAGCACAGGATTTCAACATCCATCTCATCTAAAAAGACCAGTTGGAAATAAATCTAATACATAACGATCAATTATACGCATATGCTTCCTAAATGCAGTAGCAAAATCTGTCAAAACCAAGAATCACTCAATCGTGTCTTTTCTTTTGCAGATTGATTTATGAGTACAACAACTTCGTACTGTATATTACACTTTCAAGCATTCAAAGTGTCTCAGCATACCTGGATGTACGTTTTGAATTATATTCTATATGGTTGATATTTATATAATTGAGATACATACACTGAAATCTTTGAATCTAATAAATATGAGAATGTGGTTACATTCCTGGAAGGGTTTCTTAGAATGAACACTTATCTATCTCTTTGTTGAACTCATTTTTAATTGAAAATGTGTCTATTGTGTTTTGAGTTTAGTTGAAATTTGAGAATCACGGGCCACATTCCTTATATAAGTACCCATTGTTCTACCAAATTTCCTGTGATACCTCTTTAAGCAGGACAATTTTTTGACCATCTGATATAAGAAACAAACAAACAAACAAACAAACAAACAAACAAACAAACAAACAGATCTCGTAAGGTTTATTATTCAAACATGAGACACTTTAGGATGTCAGCTCTGAGCTCCCAGGTTTCCACTGTTTGAGTTGGCTTTAGGTTTGTGTTGCCTTTGTGATGGCTACAGTTTACTTAATCCAAAACCAGAGAGTTAACCAGTAACAAACATCACCACAGGTGCCATGCAACACTGAAAACAACTCTTTACAAGGCACCTGTTGGTATTTAACAGAGTAGCAGCTTTCCTTTTTGAAAAAAACATGTAACAATTAAATACTCTGATGCTGCTTCCTGAATGTAAAAGAATGCATATAAAAATATTGGCACAATAGGACATCCACTGATGCTTAACCGGACCAACAAGGGATTAATGATATTATGAATTGTGGTTAATAAGCATTATTGTTCTCGGCTCTATAAACACAGGTTGCTGTGCTTTTAGGAACATTGTGTATCACTTCCTTGTAGCCTTTTTTCAGAGGGATTTGCATTGCAAAGTTGTAAAGCATGGATCAGAGAATTCCTGAAGGTTGACCTCCTAGGTTACACAAACAAGTTGTCTTTCTCAAAACAGAAACATTTTGCATAAACTATACAAAAATAACAAAAAAGGAAATCCCATCTGTCGGCTGAAAGATGCTGACTCCGGGGTGACACTGTTGGAGTTTTAAATAAACATGTTTCGAGGATGAACCTCAGTTTAACAGAGGTCATCCTTTTCGTGTGAGCAACAAGCAGCATCAGGTGAAGGAAATGAGTTGTATGCAAAAACAAGATTAGATCCTGACAAATTTACATCTGACCTCTAAGACAATTGTCACAGGGACACCTTCTGTTACTGTTTCTTTGAGCTGATAAACTTGAAGAGCAACTTACAAGCCAAGTCTTGAAGTACACTATACCTGAAAACAGAGGTGTAGTCAGTTAGTTAATTTCAAATCATAGGGAGAAACTTTACCTTTTAAATGAGGTCAGGGGTCAGGGTCAAATGGGGAGCAATAACTTAAAAACACTCTATTAGGGTTGGTGCACATTCCTCTATTCACTGTATCACTCTGAGTCCATGCATTTTAGCACACTCACAAAGATTAGTGTGCTAAAATGAGCATAGATGTGCTTCTGTTCCACAAACAGCCCCTTAACATTTCCTTAAGGAACAAAATATACAAAACAAGAGCAAGAGCCACTTGCTCTGAGGAGGTCCAACTTAGTAAATATTTTACCAGTTTTTCACGTACTTATTGTCTGAGTTCTGTACACATGAGCTAACACTAACACATGAGCTGGCATAACTGCAAACTAAGTTACACTCATTGTATTTGTTCAGCACACGGATTAGAGGCAAGAATAAACATTTGACAGCCTCCAAAGGTAAATTGCACATGTTCATCTTAGGTTCCTTCCCTAGTCTGAAGTCACAAACAGGATTCAGCGTTTGTGTTTTACCCTGAAATGTGTGCTGCTTAGCACCACAGCAGGGCCATCTCTGACCCACTACTACAAAGGAGTGTCCAAAGTGGCTTCTCCATTTCCTATTGAAACTGTAGACTGTCACCAAATCTGCTTTGGTCTCACTCAGGGAGGACAGGGCCAGAGACCACTGTTAAATAATCACAATAAACTTTCCCATCCTGTCACTGTGGATCTCAGGCGCACTAAAACCAAAGACACCAGATACCGTAGCCAGAGAGACACATCGATCATTTGCATGTAGACTGTGAAGCTTTATCTGAACAGAGTTAACCACAGTGTCATTAAATGGAAGATGCAACTTTAGTTGGAGATGGCAGTGAGATATCCCAGCTGCTGCTTACAAGGCTATTTAAGGTGTTCAACTATTAATAATTATGATATGTTATTCAATAATACATTTGAATTTATCAATTTATGGACACATTTTAGTTTTATCTTAATAAAACATTTTATATACAAGTGTGTTTAAGCTATTACAAACTCACAAGTGGAGCCAAATATTTTTTCAGTGCCTTGTCAGTGATATTTCTGAAATAGATCATTGAACATTAAAAAGGACCGGTGTTGCACTTGACATGCAATTTATGAAACTACAGATAAATTGCAGTATTTTAAAGGAAACCATTGCTTCCAGTGCTGTTATTTACTTTTTTTAACTTTCTTCATCATACATGATATCTTGTGTTCACTCACTTGAATATGCTTGCAATAAATGTAACTAATGTATGTAGTTAATTAATTAAATGTCAATGTAATGTTTTGTGCTTCACCTGTTGTGCTGGCTCCGTTGCTTTCTTCGGGTTTAGCACTCGGTCGAGTGGTTTCCACCGCAGAAGTTTGTGAACTGGTGGAGCATCCCATCCTGTCCAGTGCACATAGAGGACTGGATGGTTCCCTTCTGAGTGAGGAGGTGAGGAGAGGCTGGAGCTGCACTGATGACGTCGCGCATAGATATCCTCTCTTTAAATGAAGAGGACTCCAAAGTGTGGAGAACGAATCCCCTGGAGGACAAACTTAAAAACAGTCTGTCGTCGAATTCCTCTAGTCCCGTGCGTGAGAAGACATTGTGGCCCGTCCTCCCCGCAAACCCGTGTTCAGCTATCTGTGTTGTAACTACGGGTCTCCAAACAGTTGGGAGGGCAGGTGAAATGTGGGCTTTTGTTGTGTACTGTAACTTAGGCTGTTTCCAGGAGGCTGGCGGAGGGACAAAAATACATTATTCAGTCAGTGTGCTGCGGCCACCTCTTGTGGCAGGGAAAGTGAACCTGTCGCAGCTGACAAGTTGAAAACAGTTCAAGAAGATCCAAAATTACAGAAGAGGATTGGGGCCACTGGAAAAAAAAACAGATTTGGAGGACAGGGGAGCAAAAAACAATGTAAGGTGTAGTTTTTTTTTCATTATGAGGTTAAAGTCATAATGTAAAAAAAAAAAAATACACCTTACAACAGTTTTTGCTCACCTGCCTTCAAATAATTTGTACTGTTTATCTCAGAATCTGACTTTTTTTCTTGGAATATATATATTTTGATATATATTTAATTTCAGGATGTAAAAAAATGTTCTTTAAAAATATGTTTTTGTTTGCCCACCCTCCAAATATTGTCCCTAATCTTCTTCTGAACAAAATATAGCCAATATAACTTTTTGAAATTCCCATTTTCAAGACAAAAACAAACAAACACACACACACACACACACACTTTGTGGGACTTTGCAGGCATTTTGTTCATTTTTTAATGGATTGGTTCGGGGTGGATGAGTAATATTTAACACAACATTCATGTTTTTGTTCTTCAATAAAATCATTGATTGTTCAATAAAATATATACACTGTTACAATGTTACAATGTCATTTAGCAGACGCGTTTATCTAAATAACTCTTGACAAAGTTCTACTTACAAGTAAATCTGTTTTAATTGCATTATTTTGGATGGATGTTTGCCTATAACAAAACAAATATTTATGCTTGGATATGATACCTTTCCATTAAATTACCCTTAATTCCCTTAATTCCCATGGGCAGTTTCCAATTTGCCCAGAATTTCCAAAATTTCCAAAATTCCCCAGCTTAACTTCCCATGGAAATCTACCAGAAACGTTCCACCCCTTTGCAACCCTAGATACAACTGACCTACTCAATATTCAATACAACACTATTCTGATGGCCAACACTAAAAGGTCTGAAAACAGTTGTTTGAGCAGTCTGCGCAGTACCGCTTTGCGCAGGCCCACCAGCAGATAGCAGCGCAGTGCATCATGGGACTTCCTTTCTCTCCGAGGCCATATTGGAGTTAACTCACAGTAAGACGAGCTCTGAGATAATTTGTAATAAAACAGCAGGATTTGGTCTTTTTGTCATTATATTACTATCCGTACGTTAACGACAGTCTCTTCCTTTCCCCGTCTCGCTCGCAGGTAGGCCGGACCGGACTAAACCGCAAAAATGGTGGCCGCAAAGAAAACGGTGAGTGTCTCGGCCCTAAGTGCACGCGCTGTTACAGGGCCAGGCTGCTTCACGTGGAGACGTGTTGCTGTCAGGGCCTTTTAGCTAGCTTTGTAGCGCTCTGTATGAATGTGTGATGTGCACTTTATATGTGCAGTTTTTTTGTCTCGTGATGGCTTATATGTGTAAAAGACACCCGTTGGTTTCATTAACTGCTGTCCGTCCATCTGTTTGTCGTCATATGCCAGAGTACTGTATAAATCCGGTAGCCTAGCTAATGCTAGCTGGCTCAATCAAATTATACACTAATCTCAGTAAATGTCAACAAGATACAAATATACATGATGTTGAATGCTTTAAAACCATGTGATATATAGCGAGTACCTCTTGTTTTAGTAAGTGGTGAAAGTTAGCATTGAAGCTACTTTACTCACTAACTTTGGATATGTTTGTATAATCTTGTAGAAAAAGTCCATGGAGTCCATTAACTCCCGTCTCCAGCTGGTGATGAAGAGTGGGAAATACGTCCTGGGCTACAAACAGTCCCAGAAGATGATCCGCCAGGGAAAAGCCAAGCTGGTTATCCTGGCCAACAACTGCCCTGCCCTCAGGTATGGAAACAATTATTTATCAAACTGTTGACTGCTTTCAGTAAAAAGAGACATTGCAGGTGATGTGGTCTGTGTATGACTTGTGACAATTTGCTAATTGTGAACATGTTTGGATAACATGAGTGCTCCCAGGGAGATATCATTATCATCACATCAGAATATTTAGGACTTTTTCTTCATATCTTATTCACACTATGCCTTCACATCAGAGCATGTTTAGTTTTGCAAAATGGCATTGTATAGAGTGCAATACATAGTCTATAGTTAGACTTAGGGATGGGTACCTTTCACATTTGAACAGATACCCGGTACCTGGGAATCGGTACCGGCAATCAACGGTACCAATTTTCGGTACTTTTGTGTTCATGTGGTAATAAATGTTAATTTGTTTAATATCTCAATTTTTTTTTAATATAACATATTTATTTCATTTAACATGAAATGAACAGAAACAGGATTATATAGGTGATTAGATATATAAGCTGACACATGCTCGTGGCGTCTAATTGCTCTTTCAGGAGTTTATCAATGAACACACGTGAATGCCTGCGGACGGCAAAAAGTCAGCTCTCCGTTTCTTCTATAATAAGAGGACACACAACTTACTTGTTGGGCATTCACACACACAGAAACGGTTTTAAACAGGGCAGGTACTCTGAGTGAGTGAGTCCGCCTCAACTAAATCCTCCTGCAACTCTGACTCACGGTGAGTGCGAGCGCCCATCAGCTGCAGGCTCTGTTTGGCGCACTCCCGCGAAGATGCAGAGAGCAGACACGTCCACCCGATTAGTCTCAAACTTTATTACAGGGCTAGAGTATGGAAAATCGCCTACTCTTCCACTCCCTCACAGTCACAAGGATGCGTTTAGGTACCGAAACATGGTATCGTTTGATTTTACGTGAATCGGTACTCTGTAGTACCGACGGAATTCGGTCGGTACCTATAAATGTACCGAATTCGGTACCCATCCCTAGTTAGACTACTTGTATCATCATAGAGGTGTGATAGAGATGTCGATTTTAAAGCACAAAGTGTGGGTAAAATGTTGGTAATTCTAGGAATAAAAGTTTGTGTACAGTCAGACGACTTCATTGCCTTGAGTTGACTGACATGCATGACGTGACTTGTAGACATCTTTCTAGTTTTGTTTTACCCAATAGGCCACATTTTCTTTGTAGATTTCCAGCAGAACAAAATACTATTGACCCAATTTTTGTAAAACTTGAGAAGGTTTTAGCAATAGCTGCAGAGGAGGACCCATTATCTTTTAGAGTAGATCTGACACACGGACCAGAAAATGTAATGGCATCACTGACTCTCAACGCAATCAATTTTCTTCCTTATGAAGAAACATTTTTCTCTTACAAATATCTGATTTATTGTTGCTTTGTAAACATCCAGGCAATAAGAGTGATTGCACTGAATCATCATTTATCTAACCTTTTTTCTTTTGTCTCTGTCCTGTCCAGGAAATCTGAGATTGAGTACTATGCCATGCTGGCCAAGACTGGTGTCCACCACTACAGTGGAAACAACATTGAGCTCGGCACAGCCTGCGGAAAATACTACAGGGTGTGCACACTGGCCATCATTGACCCTGGTTAGTACCAGCTTTTGTACTTCACATCATCAGTATGGTTAATTGAATTCCAAGCCCTTCCTTTCTGTCCATATACGTCTCCCTCCCTCCCTCCCTCCCTCCCATTGGCATAAAATAAATCCCTCATTAACCCCCTAGCGTTCAGCATATTAAAGATACAAAGAGGAAAATAATTGCTCACAGATGCATGTCAATATGCATGCATGGTTTTTCCCCTGAAATGTAACACTGCATCATCCACTGTGGTCTCACTTTATGCACTCAATGAAAAGTTTCTTGGACAGGTAGTTTGATCTGTGATGTGCATCAGAATCACTGCTACAGCACAGATTCATTTGATCTGAAAATGTCCTTTTGAAAAAGCCATGCATTGTTAGAATATCTGAGACCACTACTTACCTCTCTGGTGGTTTTATTTGTTTGAATCTGGACTTGCTCAAAGTGGTCCATATCAGGACTAGTGGTTCGCTATATGAAAGTACAGTTGAACTGCAAGTTCTCATTCACATTTACACTCACAATGTTGACAGACCTTTTTATTTGTAGGATTCAGTAACCCGTTGTCTGCACAGGCTTTCAAAATCAGTCTTGTATTCATGTCTGTTTTTATTTTGATAATCTGACTTAATGTTGTTTTTCCTCTTCAGGCGATTCTGACATCATCAGGAGCATGCCCGACCAGCAGCAGCCACCTCAGTAGAGCTGTTCCCCCACCCCGTTGTTATATAAATAAAATCGGTGTTAACAGTATTTGCTGCAGTCATGTCATCTCTGATTAATATAAGCTGCATGCCAGTTTATCATTCCTGCAAGTGTCCACCAGAGAGCATCAGTGTGCTCTTGGGATTTTCTCTGCTCAGGCTTCATGTGTTAACACATCAAAGGTCTTTTAGGGATTACCTGGTCTCTGCTGAACTGTTAATAATATGGAGCTGTCAGCAGAAAACTTTTAATTTAACTCAAAGTCAACAAATCTGGAAATTTCCATTGATCTGTCTCTGGGGAATTGCGTAACAAAGCATGACAACAGGATTATCTGTCTGCGCAACTGACGCTTCACCCAACTGACCGCTTATCACAGGGTTGATGTCAAAATTACGCAACAACGGATCTTTGAGAAGTGTTTTTTTTTCTCACTTACATAAACCTCTGGGATTTCTGCTTGCTTTAATAGCTACAGCCTGTTGACTGTAATCGAGTAAAGACACTTTTCTCTCAGTTAAGGTGGGTACCCCATGGACAGAGGTCATAGTCATTGCTGCAGCAGTTGCTGGTTCAGGTCACAGCAACAACCTTTTACTGCATGTCATCCTGGCTTGTTATTCTCTGCATCCTTTGTTTCCATCCTGTCCAATAAAAGTAGAAATATCCTGAAGAAGAACATAAAAAAAAACGATAGTCCTTGTCGCAGCGATTGCAGGTTTGATACCCAGCCCCTACCATTCTTCCCCCACTTTCTGCTCCCCACATTCCCTCTCTCTCCAGGTGTCCTATATAATAATGCCAAATAACATAACTTAAAAAAAAAATTCAACACCTGCATTTCCATGTTAACTGAGCAGAAGTCTTATGGTGATTTGGACCATAGACTGAATATGTTTTATTGATCTGTACAATGTTTGAAAGCTGCAAAAAAAAGCCACAAGTGTTGATAGTCTCATCAAATGTCTTTCACCGGTCTAGAATGAACTACTATTCCTGTTCTTCCTCTTCCACAGCACTCTCTTTACGGGAATAGTAGGGCCTTGTTTCAGAAGTTTGACCCAGACCTAGGATTTGAAGTCAGGATATCTTGGTTTTGCTGCTTCTGATGCAAGAATCCTCTTTTTAATTGATCTTTTGCTAGTCCCTTCATACTTGTAGAATGAGAATTTAGTGTATTGATGACCTCTTGTTCCAGCTGACAAAATTAATGTAATGTCAAAATAGAAGCATTTTCTTTTTCATAACCTCATAAATGAGTCTAACCAGAGGGGGATCAGATCTTCTAACTTCTTGTGAGATAAGCAAACACTAATTAAAATATGATCTATAATTGTAATAACTTCTTCAGCAATTTAAACAATTATATTATTTTGATGACTTCAGATTTATTCAGATATGAGTTCATATGCTGTAACACATGCAATGATAAAGAACATCTCAGCCTGAAAAGCTGTACTCTCAACAGCAGAATTATACCCCTTGCAGCATCTCAAGGGTAAAAGTGATGATCTTGCATTATATTTTTGTGTTGTATTTAAACCCAATAGATGTTGAGATCAGATATTATTGTTCACTTCTAAACTCTGACAGGCTGGGACATCTACCCAGAGACAAAGATTTAAGCTGTCTATCATCCATCGAGCGGTTTGGCCCAGTTTTCCCCCTCACTGCTTCCCTAAGCCGTATTCTTGATTCCCAATTAAATCGAATGAAATCATCCCAGATGATCTGCTCACGTGCTGCAGATGCCCCGCACCCAATGAGAGGAAGTGTGGACAATCCGCACCATAAATAGAATTTAAAGCCTGTTAGAGCTCATGTAGCATCCTGCGGGCCTTCACATTTAGTAGCTACTGTTAGAGGTTAATTTATCCTTTCATTTATTGAGTTTTTATGAATTTCAGTTGGTTTCAGATAAACTTGCCTTCTTTAAAAGCTCTTTTATTTCCAGTTTCCAAGTATGTGAAATGAGTTCTGTGTGAGTGGATCTTTACTGGGTTCCCCGTCACTATATGTTTTCCCTCACAACATTATTGATCAAAAACTGCTCTTTGTCTCTGGGCAAAGTCATGACACAGAAAGTTCAATGAACAGTTTCACATACATATAAATCAATAATTAGTATGAATAATTCTATAATAAGAACTGAGGGATACATTAAAACAAGCCTGGGGTAGAAAATCATTCTAGGTTTTGTGTTTAGTTGTTTTTTAATGTTTGCTCCGGGGTGAGATGTTTGTTCTGGAAAGTTCTAGTGGGGGATTTGAATGCTATCCAGGTCATTTGAAGTCTGCAGACAGACTTTTTGTAAAGCCACCCTCTGGCTCCAGTGTCCTCTCTTTTTAAAAAAACAACCCGTCTCTTTTTTTTGAAGCTGATGTCGCTCAACAACCCTCTATCTGTGCCCAACCAACATTTCAGCAAGAAAAAAGACAGAATGTGACCCACTTGTTTTTTTCTCTCCCCCTGCCCCATCACGATGGCTGAAAGTAGGTGAGTGTGTCTGTCCGTTAGCCTGCTGTCAGACCCAAGGTAATGCCAGCCTCCATTTTGAGGCAGGCGGATGTAAATCCTTGCTGATCTGCCAGTATGCTTGTCCTCACTGAGGGAGGCTGAATATCTGAGGGCAGCAGGGCGCACGCACATCATCTGGACAAGCTATTTTTTTTTAATAGTCATAACCTAAAAACGTGACTGTCTATTTGGTAAAATAATCTGAAGTCAATCAGCTGATGAAAGATTAAGGGCACAACTCATAAGATCAAATACTACATTTCTTTTGATAAACAGAGAACATGATTCATGTCATGTCTACATTCAAACAAAATAAATAAGGTTGTGAGCTGTGGTAGATCTCACAGTCACTCTGGTCAGCCCTTGGTGCTCAGTTTCAGCCTGTGATGCATTTATTTGTTTTGTTGAGTCATGTTTTCTCCAAGCTCCCCTTTCACAGAACACACACACACACACTCTGTTACTTGAATTGGTTGTGCATGATGTTGGTTTCATTCAACCCCAATAACATCTTAGCTCCACAATCACAGTCAAAATCCCCATTGACATAAAGGCACATGTGTACATTTTTCACTGAAACAATTGGTTGCATGTTCCTGCTAAATACAAGCTAGAGCCTAGTTTGTATCATTCACTACGCTTGTGTCAAAATGTCTGCTAAAAAAAAGTTTCATGTTGAAGAACATCAGCCTTTCTTTTGGATGCAAAATGTGTACTTAAATGTGAATTTTAAAACGATATCCTATTTTTTATTTTTGCTTGTGCTTATCTCATGTACTAGATCTGTCCCCTTAAAGTTTTATAAGTGAGCTTACTTGTATATTCATGTCTATTACGGTGTAATGACCTATATGAAGGTTGGTTGCTATTTGCAGGGGTGCTGGAAAGGGTACTGAGTATTCAGGGCCCCATGTTAGAAGGGCCCACTAAGAGAAAAAATCAATAGACGTCAATGCAGGAAGGAGCCCTTAAAGAATGCTGTAGAATGGGAAAAAAAGGCAAGCCTGCACTCTTACTTCAAGCCACAAAATGCTTGAATGATCACATCGTATCAATACCACTCAGGTCTGTATTTGTGCAGGGGTGAAAATGTTTCTCAAGTGGCCTCTTTTATAAAGCATTAACACATTTCCTCTTTGGCGCCCTCCTCAGTGTATATGTGAAAAAAGTCCCCTGTAGATTACCTTCTAGTGACTTAAACGTTTTAGAGTGCCTTACTGGTAATTTAACCTTATGTAGATCCTGACCTGCATGCACTCTTTACTGCAAAAACTCAAAATCTTACCAAGTGAAATTGTCTCATTTCTAGTCAAAATGTCTTCTCCCACTTGATACATTTACTTAACAAGTAACATTTGAGCAAGATAGAGGGACTTGTTTTAAGACAATGAATCTTAAATATCTTGTAAAGTCAAACAATCTTGAAACTATCTTGTTTTGAGTTGTAATTTAGAAGAAACAAGGTTTATTTTACATTTCATACATTTTTCAGGCTGAGATCTTATTTGTAGAAGACGGATAATCTTGATTTAAGACAAACCCTTTACTTGATTTAAGTTAATGCATTTTATTGGAGAATCTATCAGAAAAAAAGCTCTATTGATAAAAGAAAGCAAGAAAGAAAGGTTGTTTTTTTAAGGGTGGGTTACAGTTTTCAGGTACTGTTTCGTCTAAATCAGATAAAAATATACATCCTCAAACTACATGCACACAATGAAACACCTACTAGAGCATCGCTGGCTTATCCTTAAAAACAACTGCATGACTGAATATTAATATGTCCAGCTCACTATGAGAAGACATTATATCTCAAAATGCTCAAATTAAACTTTGTCATCCTATTTCAAGTACAAGATGGTCTTAAAC
The DNA here is from genome assembly GCF_009762535.1 of Notolabrus celidotus. Taxonomy (NCBI): domain Eukaryota; kingdom Metazoa; phylum Chordata; class Actinopteri; order Labriformes; family Labridae; genus Notolabrus; species Notolabrus celidotus. Next base: position 20,047,680 of record NC_048287.1, on the reverse strand, counting down.
CTAGAGAAGTGCTGCTATAATACAACTCACATTAAGGTGAATATATCTCAAATGAAGAAGTTGACATGAAATTTATTATTGCACAAATTTTTTGAGTGAAAAAATACTAATTGTTAGTATTCCTGGCTTATTCTGAGACACTAAGCTTTAAAATACTGGTAAAATATTGCTTAGAATAAGTTTTCCCTGCTAATTTTAAGATCACAATTTTCTAAATATTACGTGTTATTTTAAGAACTCTTACCAAGCAAATTTTCACTTGTTCCATTGGCAGATTTTTTTGTTTATTTCAAGGTAATAGTACTTTGAAATAAGCTTTTTTTTCTTGTTTTTGGAGGGGCATTTTTTCCAGTGTTCTTTTGTAAGTTAAGTATTCATAACTGTGTTTTCCATCTACATTACTACATTCCCTCCAAAAAATATTGAATAAATATTCACAGGGAAGCAAGGAATGAGGTGTTGGATGCTCTCATTTTTCTAGACACTCCTTAACTGTGCCTCATTGTGTTTAAATGAACGCTACACTGCCATAGGGGGGTTTGAACAACTATTACAATCCTTTAACCTGCAGGCTACATACTGCCCAGTCTGTCCATTGAACATTTTTTCCAGCACACCCTTATATTTGGCAGGCCAGATATCAGGCCGTTAAATGGCCTTAAATGATAACAGAGCGCAAAGGAGAGAAGAAAACTAAAGAGCTAACGGAATACTCTTCACAATACTGCTAGTGCCAGATCTTCTTTCTGTGCACTGGTGCCCCGTTGCCCCTTAAACAGCCTGCGTTCACCACTGTTTGACAGCTAACTGCTAATTATAGGAGGCACCAGGCTAAAAGAGCAGTTCTTTTTTAACAGTCGGTTAAACATTACATTGCTACTCTGAGAACAGGTCTTACATACTCATTTTTTATTTGTAAAAATGTTCAAACTACACCAAGAAGTTGAAGTTCTTGAAATGAATCGTACTAAAGTACAGAGTTCTCTCATCTTGTAGGCTTTCTGAAAGTATCTGGCTGTTTGTGCATTAGCAGGATTCAAGAAAAAGCTACTGACCTGGCTTTTAATGATCTTTACTGGACGTAGCATGAGCCAAGAAAGAGCCCATTAATTATATCGTGGAGTGTGTCTGACTATCCTTGGCTGAGGTCTAGCCTCTAAGTGCGCTTCTTCCTTATTAATTGAATGGAATCTCATATAAATGGTGTTAACAGCTGATTTTTACAGTTTGGTAATGATTAAAAAAGCAAGAACAACAAAACAACCACTGACCTAATAAAAAACCCAGCAGTAGACATGGTTTGATTTAGCTTTTTATTGTTCAGAATTATAGACATGAGCTCATGCAGATCCAACAAGAGGATGTGTGTGAATGGAAAGCGATAGAGAGCAGCCTGGAAGTGATTCTAATGAAACGAGGCATCAGCCGTCCTCTGGTCCAGATCACTCAGCGAGTCTTTCCCCCTGCACTCCTGCACGACTCAGCTCACATTCCCTTCTTCACAGTCAGGTAACAATCTGTCAGCTTCACGGTCACATCACACAGAACAAATATTGATTTGTTTCACGAGCTTCTATCATTCAGAGGAGGGCTGCTGCTGCTCTTATTAGAACTGCTTAGCTACAAACACACCTCTACAACACGGACACATCAGTTCTTATTTAAAGTGCATTTTCATTATTCAGCTTTGTTGGATTTGCAGAAGCGATGGTCATAATTCACACAGGGACAATGATGGAGGGGCCAACAAATGGCTACATTACCAACTAAAGCATTAGTATCAAATGGAGTACTACTTCATCGTACAAGTATTTCTAGCTCTAACAAGTTGTTCTGCACTGTTGCATAGTCCGAGTGACAAAATGACGCTTTCCTGTTGATATCAAACACTACATAGGAATTATTGGAAAAACTGGGAGGAGGGATAAGTTGATCTAATACTGTTTGTTCCATTAATATGTCTTTACTCATCGCCTGAATGGTTATAGGCAGAAAGGACAAATGACAAGCTTCATCTAGCTTCTCTAGCTGTATGTATATTGATTTTGTGCTACTATGCTAAGCTAAATCAATGCTTTAGAATCCCATCCATTGTACATTTCAAAAAGATCACCAACACAGGAAGTACCTCCACATGATATCACTGTATGTGCAAAATAATTTTTTATACATTTAAAGGACCCGGGGTTATGTCACAACACACAGGCCACGTTCGCACGCTCACATTTTCACACACACACGCGTTTAGACAGTCTCTGCAATAACAGCAGCATGTCACACCGTCTTTATAGGAAAATGCCCTCAGTCCAGCTAAGTTAGCTCAACTAAAAAGATCAGATTTTACATCATGAGCCATGTAAAAAAAAGAAGAAAAGAATAACACAATAAAGACACCATCGATGGTGTCGCAATCTTACAGGAACACAAGACAGACGTCTTAACTGAAATATTTCCACTCAGAAATGTTTACACATGTAAGATTTTACAGTTTTGATCCTTTAAGTGAATCTGAAGAGTGATAATAGATGAAGTGTTTATGATAACTGCCTCACCCGAGGATTACAATGATGCCAGTCCTAATATTTGAGATATGGGAACAGACAGGAAGGCAAACTGGAGTATTTTGATAGAAGTCAATGGGAGCACAAGGTTTCCGCTGGCAGTCAGAGGGTTACAGGTTTCAGACAGTGTGCACAAGGATACAAAAGGGAGATGTACAGTAGTTGTTATTGGTCAAGGAACCTGTTACAATACGATTTCCTGCAGGACAAAGATACACGGACACACAGATGATGTTTCATCATGACAGGACAGCCTTCCTCTGCTCATTTCTTTTTCTCTCTGTTTTCACTGTTATACAAAAAAGTCATACAAAAATACCTCGACATTACATTCAATGAAGGAATTTGTCATTTTCTGAAAAAAAGTGCTCTTGCATAACTGATCATGTATGTCGCTTTCCTTCTCACTCTGTCACTCTCTCTCTCTTCAGGTAGTTTGTTTCTAGACAAAGACCAGGAGGGAGATTCACAGTATCAGGGGGTTAACAGTTGGTGGCCAAACCAGTGCACGTTTCACTCAAAGAAAAGTGCAAATTAAGTTGGGACAGAGTGTTCAGGGCGTGCAAGAGTTCAGACGCTGCCAGGGGACACAGCAGCTGCCAAGAGGGAGGGTTGGTGGCGGATGGGAGTGGTTAAAGTTGCTGCAATTCTGTCCTTGGAGGAGGACAGACGAGACGATAGAACAGGGGGGATATACGTCACAACAACCAAGGGTGGTGTTTCGGTGGTGGTGGGGGGTGGATGATGGCAATACTGGCTCAGGGTCCTCTTAATCTAATCTACTGTTGGCAAGAATCCAAGCAAAAACCAGCCATTAAGACTTTGTTTGGTCTTGTTTTTCAACATGTTCCAGCCAGCGTTAGGGTCCTACAGAGGGAGATGGGGATAGTGTTGGGAGCTGTTTGCTTTGAAGGGTCCACCAGCAAGGATTTCTCTCATGCCTCCATATACTGGGGAGGGGGCTCCTTGGGTGGAATAGCAATGGCCTCCTCGTACGGTGGCAGCAGGACCTGAAAGATAATGGGAAACCACACGCAGGTTTAGTGCTGGTGCGTACCTCAAATGTATCATCCATTGTTATGAAGGCCTTAAACCACATCAAATCTTTCCCCAGCATCTCAAACACTCATTTTACAATATACCATGGAACAAGGTCTGCTTCTGTTCAAACACCTGATTTTGTAAAGATCTGAGCACTCTGAATTATGTATGTTTTGAAGGAGGAAAACTGAAGAGGTCCCGTCTTTACTGCTCATGTACCTGTGCATTTATACTTTTAATATCATAATAATGACCCTTATCCAGCCCTAAAACCACTTCACATTACAGTAGTGCTAAGATCAGAAATCAGACTTGTTGTGTTACATTTTACGTCAACTGGCCTCAAGTAATGTCTATTAAATTGCACACCACTGCATGTCTTATTATGTACTGTTAGAACTCTGAACTTGCCACATTCTTGCACCTTCTTGTGCAAATACACAGATTTCTATTCCAACTTTTGTACATATTTTGTAAAATTTGTTGCTTTTATTATTCACATTTTTATCTTACTCTATTTGAAGTTCCTTTACAGTAGTGGCACTACTCTGAACAGCTTTTTTACTTAGATATTTTTTTTGTATTCTGCTTCTGTGTTCATTATTTCTGCACCAAATCACCTGGACAGATTGAACCTGTGTAAACCTGCTTGGTAAGAAAAATTGAATTGTGATTCTGTTGAAACAGAGCCTGCTGTAAACAAATGTTAAGTTGAAGAGTTTGTGATTAAATCCACGTGTCCACCCTTCGAGTTTGTTCTGATGGACTTTAGTAGTACAATGTGACTCGATCGTCATCATAAGCCAGTGAAAACACCAGACTGCTTCTTTAGCCACAAAAAACAAGCCCTTTGGTTACCTGTAAAGCTGGTACCTCTACATATCTTGTTGCACATCTCTTTAGTAACTGTGTGGTGCAGAAATATCCTCACTCAGTCAAGACTATAGAAAATGGTGGGCAGCACACTATGCAGTATAGAGGAAGTGATTTCAGACTCCAGCCATTTTCAGCCATGTTGGCTGTCGCTGGTTTCTTCTTTCATCTTTCATACTCTATTTATTTGTGCCCTATAGAAGGCATTTCTAGCTTCAAGGATAACGTCCACACATCTCCGGGCTTTAGAGGGCAGATTGCAATCTCTCTATCTGAGGTCTTTCTCTGTAAATGGTGTTATAAAACCAGCACTGCTGCTAATTCAGTGAAAGATAGAGAGAGAGACAGAGAGGAAGAGAGAGCGAGAGCGAGAATATGCTCAGAGGGGATGGAATTGTGAGGCAGCCAGGGAGGCCCGGCGAGCACATCACAGAGAGGATTTGAAATGAAGCGGACAAGCAGACAATTATGTAACATGTCCAGAAGAAGAGAGGATGGACAGAGATATATACAGGGAGGAGTGGGGGGAGGGAGGAAGTGGGGGAGAGAAAGAGAGAGACAACCCTTGTGCATTTTAATGGCATTTATATAAAAGCAGGGCAGATAAGCAGCTGGGTACTTGATGTTCGAGGCAATAGAAAGCCTTTTAGACACAGTGCTGGCTTTTTATTAGTAAAAATAGTTCTATTCAGTCAGCACTGCGTGTAGAGGAGAATAAAAGACCATGTTGTCACCACTCCGGCTAATATGAGAGAACCTGAGTTAACCGTCAGCCATAGATTATTATTGGATAAAAGTCTCGTTTGTTCTCTCGTACTTCTTTCATTAAAAGTCTCACAGCTCATCCTCTGGCTTTTACTTCCACATACAAGGAGCTGACTCAGTTGTTTGCTTCATTTTGTTTTAATTATTGAATCAATTTTTCTTATAGTAACTTCAGGGACATTTTCCATATTTTTAAAAGAATATAAAAGCTTTTTTTTTTTTCCAAGTAAGGAAAAAGCTTTCCCCGACATACTCAGTCAAATGCACAATTGCTACAATGTGAAGGTCAGTAGTTTGTGCACGTCTTTGCTTCACTGTGCCAGTACTTCTGAAAGGTGGCGATTGACCACTCCAAGGTCTTCAAAGTCTTTCATTTAAAACAAAAATAGCATTATTTTTCTACAGAGGGATACAGACCAACACTGGCAAAATTATGTGTTTTATTTATCAATAAATCAAACTAGAAAAACAAACACCAAAAATAATTTGATGCTGCTTTAGGTATTTTGTACAACACAGGATTAGGGCTGTGTCAAGCATGTGAAAAAATATATAGATTTAGGGAATAAAGTTGTAAATTAAAATCATAAGTTAGTAAGATTCAGTTAAAAAATGTCCAAGACTTACATTATAATCTTACACAAATATTGTCTTAACTTTATGAGAAAGAAGATGTAACTACAGGCTATGATTAATCTATATGTAAAATAACATATAGGAGGATATCAGAGGGGGAAACAGCCACCTGTGTTATAAAGAGGATCTTATTGTGAAGTTTTCCTAAACATCTGAGGACAAACAGAGGTTGGAGAAGTATTCTCCGGCTGCCTGTTAGTCTGTGCTTCTTCAAAAGAGACTCAGTATCTTTAAAACATTGATTCAGAATCCTGATACTTATGACAACGTGGTGCTGATGTGCTAAAGATTGAGTATTCAGTTATCTATTAAACTAATACTAAATTATAAGTTTAGAAGATTATTTAATACTAAATTCTGGTAAATTTGAGACTTTGTTTGTTAGATTTGTGACATCATTCTTGAAATTGTTTTTTTTTCCTCTTCCATAACTTTGAACTCTGTTGAACACAAAGAACCCAATCTATGTTAGTTAGTTGGGTCGAATCTGTGAATATCTTTCTAACTTTACCCAACTAATCACAGATATCCTTGCATTTTTGCATTTTGCATTAACATAGAGTGGATTCTTCGTGTTTATCAGGGAATATAAAAATCCATAATAGGAAAACAACACAAAATCCAATTGTATTGCTATATTTTAATGGAAAACTGCTTTTGTTTGTTTGTTTTAAAATCTGCTACATATATTGAACAAAGAAAAATGCCTGTTCTTTTGTTTTCAGATTTGCGTTTCAGAATTGGAAATGGAATGAACAGAAGGTACACGGACCCTTACATCAGGTGGACAGACCTGACTAGCACGGAGCTGTTACGTTAGCTGAAAGGCCATCTGATGCAGTGTGATCAGACAACCGACTGGATAAGCTCTTGCATGTGGAGTGTGTTTCATAAGGCGAAAAAACATCCACAGAGTGAACCAACGCCACGACACCAACAAGGACAAAGTGACAGATGAAGTGCTGCGTATTGAGACGACAGCGGGTGTGAGGCAGATTAATGTCTTATGTATCCATGTGGAGGATTACAGAGTGACGGACAAATGGAAACCGTGACTATGCTAAAGCCTCTCAGAAACCCCATGAGTCAACGTCGAAGCGGGGGCGTGTAACGAGTGGGATGGACGACACCCGGCTCAGCGCAGCCAGCCAGTGGCACCTCGGCATGACCTACAGCACCTACCGCACTGCTACCCACAGCACCAATGTCACTTCACTGTCAACAGAGATAAACTGCATGGAGACAACACTGAGAGTCTCCCATCTGGACATTTGCACTGTTCTCTCTACACTAATCTACCAACGTCTACCAAATACTGTAAGAAATGACAACACCTCTGGTTTCTAGTAGTTTTTAATAACTCACAAACAACTCCTTTAATGTTATAGATAAGATTTGAATATTTGTATGCATTTTATTCTGTTTAACAGCACATATAGTTTACCTAAGTCAAATTCCTTGTGTGTTCAAGCATACCTGGCCAATAAAGCTGATTCTGATTCTGATATCTTGCATATTGTGATAAGAAGTAAACCCTGTACATACTTACTTAAGGTTCTCATTTTTTTATTTTTTTGTGTGTCATTTTAAATTTGCAAGAAACACTTTACCTTCCTTTATGTTTATGTAAGAATTGTGAATTTAAACATTTTTCTTTATCATTCTCCATGTATTACTCTTTATTTCGAGCAGAACCTCACTAACCAGAACCTCTTCAAAAGTTGAAAACACATTTAAAACTTGAAATTACAAAAAGGCCTGAGAAAAAATATGTTCCTTTTGGTTTTGTTATGTCAAAATTTAGATTTTTTTTTTTTTCAAATTTTCTTTTTTTTTGGAATGGCACCGTATACAATACAATTTCTTTGGCATTTAATGCTTCGGTATCACAGTCTTTCTTTAGTCCGCTTCAAATATTTTCCACTGTATAATCACCCCCTTCCCTGGGAATTGGGAAAGGTGATCATATATAGTGTTACTGTTTTTTGTCCATGTTGCCTTTCCAAGGTTTTTTGTTCTTAAGTCATTCTATTGCAATAACATATAAACAAAAGAACAGGGGAGCTTTGAAAATGTAGATGTTTATCAAGTCATCAGACTATCTGAAGTGGATGTGGTACTTGTTCCTTCTTTGTAATATTGCACTAGTGTTTCAGAAAACTGGACATTTCTGTCCACAGTGGACAAAAAACTCCAGTGTGTTTCATGAATCCATTGAACTTTTGAAATCTGAGGTTGAGGTAAATGAGGTTTTACGAGACTTTTACATTCACTAGTTTTTTCGAGCCTCTAAATTGCTGCTCTAAGCACAACTTTTGCTATGAAGATGTAATAGTGTAAATTTACAATTACTACAATCCTTACCTTGCATATTTAGAGGTATCAACTCATTGAACTGAAATTACATGCAAAAGTAAATCGTCTATACTTTATTAAAGTTCATAAAAGCTCATAAATATTGACTTGCATTCAACAAACTATATTTAAGCACAAACACTAATTTTCAGCAGCCTCTATGAGATCATCTTCTAATGTAATAAACTGACCATAAAACAGTCTATGCTGCAAGAATGTAATTACAGTATGATGTGAGTGTAAGAGATTTCCACTGTGTCCTTCAGGGTGTGTGTGAGGACTCACCGTGGTGTCGTTGGTGGTGACATAAACCAGAACCTCCGTGGTGCCCCTGCCGCTCACGTATCTGTAGCAGTTCCACACACAGCCAATCAGGTAGGCCTGTCCGCGGGAGATGAAAACAAACACATTGACCTTTAGCAACACTGTCTCCTCTCTTTATTATTACTCATGTGGCTTGCTGTGATCTCATCCATTCATCAGTGTTTGGTATGAGGACAGCAGGGATGTGTCATGACTACAATTCGCTACCTTTGCAGCGAGATAGCTGTAAATGTTAAGATTAAATTCACTTTAAAACAAATGGATATTTAGAAAGTTGGACATTTTTCTTAACCATGTCCCTCCTCTTGGTCTTCCAATATTTTATCCGAGGCAACTCTGAATCGGGCATCTCTGGCCCTGAGGAAGGCTTTGGTAGCACTGGGGTAAAGGTTTGTCTGAGTTGGCAGAAGAACAGGAGGTTCATTGTCTTTATGTGTGAGTAGCCTGCTGAGTCGGTGCCTCTGCCAGCAGTAAGCGCAACCAACCGACCAACCAGGAAACCCGACAGCCTGCTAGCCAATCACTTTACCATTTGCTGAGTTGACCTCGTCACTGTGATACCAACTCAAACTGGAGCTCAGTACCACACTATTTTATGCACAATTTCACTTTTAAAACATGTATATTGTTCAAATGTGTGCTTCTTTTTTAAAATCTTAAAATAAATTTGCTTTGTCTGTAAAATAAGAATACTGATTCTGATGTAGGCCATTCTTTCATGACATACTGTCTCTATCTTTTCATTCATCCATCCATCTACATTTGCCCCCTTTTTCACTCCAGCTCTCCTTCTTCCTGCCTGTCTGTATCCATCATTTATGCCAAGTGCAGTCAAGTGGAGGATGTTGGCTTCAGCAGGAACTTTAGCAGGTGTTGCCTGTGTGCTGAGAGCTGACTGCGTCCTTGAGGTTTAAGATCTGGAATTTTCCAGCTGAATGACACTATCATCCCTAAAGAAGCTAATATACGATGTATGTGCAGCCTCTCTCACAAAAAGAGGGTTCTTTATGTTTGTCATTTCAAATATCAAGATTGTGTTTATGCTGTTAGCAGGCAGAGGTTTTATATCTGATCGGGAATGCTGAAATTTGCAGCTCAGCTACCACATATTCTCCTTGCTACAAAGCTCTTTGCTCAGACCTGACATTTATAACTCGTCCCTCTGATACTCTGGCAGTGTATCTTCCAGTCGCTGCTTCCTATCATAAAACCCCCGCTCTGGTGCTGGATATCTGCCGAGAACATTTCCAATCTGAGCTTAGAGGAGAAACAAGTTGATTTGATTGTACAGATGACTGCAACTCTGTGTCCCATCTCGTCACAGAGCCCCAGAGCAAAGCTGCGCCTGGAGAATCATCCATGCATTGAGGGGAAATTAGCTTGACAGGAGTTGGTTTCCTGTTGTCCCTGACCCGCTGCTCTCTGACTGTGTGATAATCTCATGGAGAACATTGATAATGGAAATGTTCACACTGGCAGATTAATTATACATGCCATATGGTTCATATTCATGTGTGCAGTGTGAGACTTAATAGCCTTAATCACATTGTGATATCTATAAAAAGGCAGCTCTGCTGGGAACAAATGTTCAGTGAACGTGTATTCTGCGTGTTCCTCTATCGTTATAATTTATAAGTACTCTGCTTTCTCTGCATCTGTACACTTTTAGACACAATTAAAGAGGAGGATGTGAGAAAGGATTGTTCTTTCGCCTTACCTTGAAGGAGAGGATGCAGCCGATGAAGAGGAGGACTGCAAAGACTAGGCACATGTTGTTGGTGGACATGATGTCCTCTTTGTAAGGGAATGTCCCCGGCTGGAAGGAAGGGAAAGAGGTAGAGAGTGAAACAAGAAAAAAGCCACACAGTAGGTGAGAAAGAAAGGTTTTTTTTGTTTACAAATCAGAGTCTAGTAAAACTTGACTCTTCAGTCCTCAACTACAAAAGTGACATCTTTATTTTGCCTCTTCTTTTGCACAGTTACCAGACACATTAAGCACCTACATTCTACCGTGTTAGTCCTTGGTTTCAGTGATTCAGTGATTTGTATTTTGGCTTTTGACAACATTACAAAAAACAGGAGCCTGTATTTTTAAAAGTGTTTTGGTGAGATTGGAACAGTTCTCACCAGCTGCTGGAGGTAGTCCTGCACCGTGTTGGGATAAACCACCACACTAATGGCTACAAGTGTGTTAAGGGCAAAGTCGAAGATTTGGTAGCAAAAGAATGGAATGATCCAAGCAGCGTGTTGCTAGGGGAGAGAGAAGAAGAACAAGTGTTATTTTTTAGTTTTTAAGTCTGATTTTTCCTCATTTCAGTGTTTCTTTAATCACCTTGTAAGCACCGTACGTCGCCATGCCACAGATGAGAATCATGAGCAGGGATATTGCCGTGGCTATGCAGATATCTGCAGAAAAGAAACACATAAACAGACAAATGTGAGAACAGATTATCTAGATTACCAACGACGAGTAACAGCAAACACGTAATTTCCCTGGAACCTGGGAATCCACTGACGTAATCTGAAAAGTCTTTGTTGGGACATGGATTTTTAAAAAACACCTTAAGTAACATCCCTATTTTTAGCACCCAATCTGCCTCGGACAAACCATGATAAGCACGTGGGTAATTGTTATGCAAGATGTGCTAAATTTAACAAAATGTAGCAACCTTCTCAGATTCACATTACAGCTGTGAAAACTGCCTGATGAAGCACTTGTCAGTGTCATTGAAGCACTGTTGGTAAAAAAGTCATTCACTGTTGGACCGGGTGTCTGATGTGTGCAGTGTGATGGAAGGGATCCCAGATCACTACATGGTATTGGCACTTATTGAACTTGTTACACAGAGACAGTAGTGGCTGTGATTGTAATCAGTGCATCCCTGGTAGTATGCATGGCAATTTCAGGGTAAAAATTCAGTGTGTCATCATGACTGTTTGTCCTCATTCTCAGCGACAGAGATTATTGCAGTAATGATTCTGTGTTAAGACAAAAGAATGATGATGCCCCTCTATTAATCTTTTATAAGAGACACTAGAAACAGAAACACGTCTGTTCATGACCGCACAAATAGAACTGGATTCATCTTTTTTTAAAGGAAACAATAAAACATGCTTCCTTCTACCCATTCTCACTGTTAACATCATCTTTCACGATGCCGCACAAGCATCAGTGCTATCCAATGAAGGGAGCAAGTCAAGATGGCCGCTCTAATCCGACAGAGAATTAGAGCAGTCGTTTTTAATCAGAGTGGCCAGTGACAGGGTCTGTGCTGTTCCAGAGGCGACTGTGATGATGATAGCTGCTGGAGGGGGAAACACTGAATATACACATGCTCTCTGATTTGATCTCTATGGAGCAAAGCCTGCTCAGCTACAGTGTGTCCGTGCTGAGAGCAGCACTATGGGATAACTTGTGGTATGCAGAAAGGAGAGACAATCTTATAGCTGCAGAAAAGCCCAAGGCTGTGAGGATGAGTTAATAACCAGCTTGCTTTAAATATGAATATGAAGACAACAATCCAAGTTTGGTGATGTTCCCTTTGGTGAACAAGATGACACTGAATTTACATCAAATGCAATATAAGCATATAATATCATAACAACCAAACTTACAATATTTTCCTAACAGGCAATCTCTGACAAACCAATGTGATCTAAATAAATCTGTTATACTGAGACATCAAAGTTGATAGTTTCAGCAATGTTAGTAATTGTGATATTGTGGTATAACTCCGACAGTGTCTATTCACTATATTTATTCTTCAAATAACTTTCAATGTTTTGTTATAGACAGACACATTACAAGAATATAGTGCATGACTAAAACCGCTAGAGATGGATCGATTTCCTGTAAAAGTTATATTGGCTATAAGCAGCATGATGCCTATGAAGAATAACAGTTATGTGTATATCCATACATGAGATCTTACGTTCAGATCCTAGAGGTGCATCTTTCACTTGAGCTTTTTAAGCAGAATAAGAATCTGCATCTGGACATCTGGTTATCCAATATACACTGAGTAAAAAAATTTAACATTGAAGGGGTTGAATTGCACTCACTTGCATCGTCCATGACATCAATGTCAGTTCCCAGCTCAGAGCTGGTAAGGTGGTAGCGGTATTGAACTGGGTCATTGAGGGCTGACAACAAGATGAGTAGGACCACGGCATTGATGAGCTGTGGAGAGATGATGATCAATATGTTTATTAAATTGAATAGTGGAGTGATGTCAGAATTATGTTAATCCTCAAGGGTGACTACAGGTCGATTAAAATATGAGATCGGTTATTGGAGAAGGGTACACTTCATGTATAACACAGCTTACGTAGACTGGTCTATCTGGAGAAATACCCATTGATACCTCATGAAATTCAGATACGTGCTACTATTTTTTTAGCATTATTTATTATGTATAAGATTAAGACCTTTTTATTTGCCACTGCCTTCCAATTTCAGCTTATTTTAACTCACTTTAAATGCAAAATTTAAATTTACCTTGAATATATTTCAAATTTTCCTTTTCTTTTCTGTTTTATTATATTTGTCATTTTAATAGTGCTCTTTTATGCTTGTCTGAATGTTTCCAATGCTTTTAATGTTTTAATGTTAAGCACATTGAGTTGCCCTCGTGTATGAAATGCGCTTTACAAATAAAGTTGCCTTGCCTTACCTTGCCTCTGTGATTTCTTTCTAATTAACCTGCTATAAATGATAAATTATTCTTTTTAAAAGTCACAGATTTTTAGGGCCCAAGGCCACATCTTGAAATGTCTCCAATTAAAAGTCTGACATCCAAAGTAATGGTATTAAAGGTAAATAATATATGAGGGAAATTCAAATAGTCTAACCATTAGTGTACATATTCATGTTCAGAATTCAGCTATGTCTAAACAGTGTGATCATAAATAGTGACAGTGTGATCCCTGTAAATCACTATTTCCACCCCATAGAGGTAACATAACATGTTGCTTGTTGTGTCCCCGGCTCGATGTAAAGGCATCTTTATATGCAGCAGGGTCAAACGGAGAGAGACTAATGCTTACTAAAGGTCAGGGATTTAACAGGCTTACTGAACTATGTTTAAAACTTCAGGTTATCTCGCGGGTTAAAACAGGAACACACTCTATATTTAACTGGGACATAATTAGGACAAATGTAATGAGTATCATTTGAGAACAACAAACAGCGTCACAATAGCTTCACAGTAACCATTAACTGGGAGAGAATTATTTGCTGTAAGAAAATATTTGATTAAAACAATTTCCACAAAGTCCACAAAGACATTATTCATACATTTAAAGTAAAATGTTTCAGTTTTTGCTAAAGGGACTAATTGATTTTGTTTCTTTTGTATAACTATTGTTTCTTTTTTTTCTTGTATGTTTGTATAGCTATTTCTTCTTTTCTACTTGTATGTTTTTTTCTATTATACTTTTACATGATCGAAATAAAGACATCAAATCAAATCAAAAATAAGCTTTGGATGAACATATATGTGATTTATTAGCTGGAACTCTTATTTAAAAAGAGCAACATTCCTCTTTTCATCGACAGCCTCAAAATGGCAATCAGAAATGAATGTCGACAACAAATTAAAAAACAGCAGTCGGTTATCGTTTACACTGTAAAAACGGAACTTATTGGTTGCTATCACCTTGTTTGACATTAAAAAAAAGGCATTTTTTTTATAGAAATATCAACCTGACATCGAATGAAAATGTGACTTACCATATACCATATTCCCAGAATGATGGTGCCCGTCCGTACATGGCAGCACAGGCAGCAGCTCGTCGAGTACCACCGGTCCCACGGCGAAATCATGATTCCTCCTATTACAAATGTCACGCTAGTTCATGAATGCTGCCGAGAATGAATTAATCACGGCTAAAATGTCCTAAATGTGGTGCTATAGTTCTCGTCCTCGGTGCTAGGAGCGCCACATCCAGCGTCTGTGTTGGGACGATGTTCGCCTGTTTCCGCTGCAAGTGGACTGCTGGCAAACAGAGAGCAGAGCTTAATCTGGCTCATCCTGGAGTCATGTGACCAGGGAGGATTTTGACCAAGATCCGAGGGATGGATGCTTAATAATCATCCAGAATATTCCAGTTCAAACCTTACATGGCGCTTCCTTCTTACAGTTTTTTTCCATTGCATAAACACGATTTTGATAAAAACGGCCCATTTTGTCTAAAGACTACACACACAAGTAGCAGAACACCTCCTTTGCAAAATGAAACACTCTTGTAAAAACTATACACTAATTTATCAAAACCATATTTTGTTACCATATGAAACACACACGTTTCATATGACTTAATTCTGTTTGAACCAGTTACACACTGCTGCTGCTTACCTAAAACACTCCAAGAAATTCTACTTCTCAGTGATAAGACTAGGGGGGAACAGGGTTGGTTGTCACTTTTTACTGTTTTGATGATTGCTCATCATCAAAACATCTTTCAATAGTCATTCCTACATTAAATTGAAGCTTAAGGTGTTGAAATGTGTATCCCTCTCATTTTCCAACTCATTGTAACAAAGAGGTAATTAGTTATTGTCGTATCTTGACTGCCCGTGATGTGTAGATGCAGAAGAAATCTTCGTGACACTGGCTTGCTTGCATAGTAATACGTTTATTACAAGAAAACAATACCAGTATCGAACAAGCACCCGGAATGCTTGGGAGAACAGCTCTGCAAATCTGCTGACTCCCAGAATGCTGTTGACCAGCACCTTTTATAGGTCTGCCAACCAATGACATAGCCTACTGCAAAGCCCAAACTTATCTTGATCTCTAGTTATCTATTTTACCCTCCTGGGCTCTGCTAGCCTAAGGGTTACAAAACTTATCCATGCATGTCGCTAAATTGGAAGGGGGTCTCAATCTAATTTCCTTGAAAGTCTGGGAGAACATAGGTTTCTCCTTGACTTGTTTTACGTCAGTTACTTATTAACTATCAGATACTTCATTATCAAAGACACTCTGACACATTGTGACAACCAACTCCATCACGGGGTTGGATGTCACACACTATGGGGTTGGTTGTCACAATGGTATTTTAATGGGAAAAAAATCTTTAAAAAAGGCAGGAAGGCAGGACTAAATTAGAAAGTTGAATTGCTCTGACAAGTGATAGGCCTACATAACTTAATGCATTTTAACATAAAATGAGCAAGGAACATGAACAGGAAACACATCTTTAGGCCAGCCTATATAACAACATAAAGAACAAAACAAATAGGCCGAACAATATTGGCCTACTCATCTAGGCTACATGCATTCACTGTCTGAGTTACAGTGATGGCAAATGTAGGGTCTGCGCACTCCAACTAATTTCACCATGCATGATTTTGCCAACATAGGGGTTAGTTGTTACATGTGACAACCAACCCCAAAGAGAATGTGAAGACCAACCCCAACTGGAATTTTTTTGCTAGCATCAAGGCTAACAACCATCTAACAACTATTTAGCTAGCTAATAAAAATCTAAACTATAGCTTTCCCCTCACACTTTGTAAGGGTAACACTTGTTTTGTTATAAACCCATCGTTTAAAAGCCTAGAAGAAAAATACTGAGGAGCTGAATATTTACTATTTGACATGAAAAACACAAAAAGTCCTCTCACCTCAAGGTCAGCTGTCTTACTCCAGAGAAGACTATGTAGGTGAGCTCTGATCCTAATTCTGGAAATGTCCATACCCCAGTTTGAGAGACAGTGCCCTCTGATAGCGAGATATAACAAGTGTGCCAACCAACCCGTAAGACAACCAACCCCGTTCTCCCCTACTGTAAAGGCGTTTTTCGACCGCAGGAACTCTACCCCGGAACTAGGGACTTCACCCCTGAACTATGTGTGTTTCCGACTGGAGGAACCGGGGTCTAAATTTGGTTCAGGGGTAGATAATCTCCCCCTGAAAAGCTCCTGCTTTGGGGGTAGTACTTTTCAAGGGTCCTGGGACTTTTGGTTGAACATAACAGTGTTTGTGGAGTTTACACAGTTGTTGAAACACAGAAGGAGTTCCTGGGAATGCAAACTAGTTTCGTTTTTTATTAAGATTTCAAAATATTATTTAATATCTTTTTTCTTCTCCATGCGTCACTGGCCTGATTTGCACAATCTACCCGGGACTTCAGCTCCCGGTTCGAAACGCAGACAACAATGGGGGCACAGGAACCTTTTAGTTCTGGGGAAAGTAGTTCTGGGGGCTAAAAGACCCGGGAACTCTAGGTCGAAATGCACCTTAAGTGAAGTAGACAGAGAAAGTGCAAATATACAATTAATTCACCAAACACGACACAAGACCAATGCTGCAGACTGATGAACATATCTTTTATTTCTCTCTATATACCCAAATCCGTCAACATGTCAAAATACAACAAAACGTGTCCCAGTTTTCATGCTTCTACAGTAGTGTGCATAATACTGTAAGCTCAGCAAATATCAGACAAACATGAAATACTGTATCCAGTTGAAAACAGGTGAACTCACCTGCTGCATTTTTATAGTACTTAAACCTGATTTTTATGTCTACAATTAAGCAGTCATGTGTTTGCTCACCTGATGGCTGTGTTTAACCAATTGGCAATTTTTTTCAAATCACTGTGTATATTGTTTTGCAAAAAGTGTGAGGGTGACATTGTGCTTATAGCGGTGCAAATCTGGGTCGATGTTTTGCTCCTTGAGTGTAAGGTTTTGATAATTGTGTAATACTTTGGATTTTAGTGTTTATGCAGTCGAAAAAAACTGTATCATGTTTTTTTAGCCGTGCCAGTAAACAAGTCAGCATTTGAGGTATCATCAAACTGAATTATTACTGGACACATGTTAAAGGTTGACTGCTCAGATAAAAGGAGAATTTACCTCAGATGCAGATCTTATATTTTATCTGTGTTCATATTTATCATACTCTAATGAAATTGATAATTGGGTGAAATACGTATTTTTGAACCTGAACGTGTATCACAATAACAAGCCATTTTGGTTTAATAGTAAAAATATTTCTAAAAAATGGATATCCAGGGGTATCTGTAAGTGTCTTTCACTCATATTGACTCAGCAATACCTCTAGGTTTGACATTTCACCACATGATTTCTTGCTATTGCTGTCAAGATCTACCTTTTTAGTCTCACTTTTAACTGAGTTTCATTCTTATAACAGTTTTATCTATTAATTAATTAATTAATTTATTATCTAGTTCAAACTTTAGTCACCTTTTTTCTATTTTATTAATTTATGTACTTATTTATTTTAAGTATAGCATCTTATTTTCTTTTAATGGTTTAATATTTTAGTGTTTTGTTTTTTTAGATATGCATTTTATTTTGGTGATTTTAATTTCCTGTGTTGAGTTTTAACATCTTATTTTGCCAGTGTTTCCTCATTAAGATATCATGAGAGCGTTTCCTGAGTTCATTCAGCAACTTCTTTATTATTTTGTATTTGTTTATTGTATTTTTATTGTTTTTATTACTATAGTTGCATATATTGTGTTCTTAACCTTAGTATTGTGGGGTGGGTTTGGGGTCGGGGCTGGGTGGGATCTTTTTCTTAATTTATTCTATTTTAGGTTCTTTTTATGTACAGCACTTCATAAATAAAGTCTGATTGATTGATAAATAAGCTTTAAAAACATAACCTTTTGTCTCCAATAATAAAACCCCAGAAGTGGATTTAATTTCTATCAAAAAAATGTCATGATGTGGAAACAACATTTTATTGAGAGAAACAATAGCTTTAAGTTTGTTTAGTTAGCACCAGAGTCTTTTTTTGTTTGTTAATGTCATCAAATTTAAGGTTATGGTCCAGGCTAGCAGGTAACATTCAAGGAGCTCCAGAGTTTAATGAGCCCCCAAAAGCTCCAGCTTTACAAAGTGGCTAATTTGTTCAATTTACTTGTTATTCAAATGTGTGCCATTTTTACAGGACTTTGAGATTGTCTTGGTGACAGACCTTTATCAGAGTTTAGTTTCAAACCTTCATGACTTAGGATAATACTGTGCTTACAGGAAGCTGACTTGTGCTTAAGAGTCATTATGACATTTTTAGAGTCGTATGTTGTTCCAGTTTAGGAGTAACAGATACAGTGCAAAGTGGGAGGAGGGAACAGGGGGATTTACAAGGTCCCAGCAGAACATCTTTGGTCCAGGGCACCTTTGTTAATCTGTCCATGCTCCAACACAGCTGTTGGAATATTCTTAATGAAGCAAATGACAGCCCCTTAAAGTTTGATAGTAATTGGGTACTTTCACATCACAGCATGTGAGAGAGATGAAATGATGAGATGGATTTCATAGATTTCATTGTAGTGTTAGTAGAACAACCTAGACTGAAGCGTGTGTCAGTTTGTCCCCGTCTGTGCAAACAACCTGGATCAGGCCTGACAGATGGGCCAGTGACCACAGCACTAAGCTCTGGTGGGCGGACCTCATTGTCGTCACATTAGGGGATTTTCCTGTCTTGCCATGACTTAATACTGTCCAGACTACCAACTCTTTATAGGCTGGATCACAATTTGCAGAGGTCAAACCAATGGTCCACTTCAAGGTTCTAGTCAAAAAGATGGTTGAAATATTAACCGCAAGTATTGGTTTGGATTTAGACGTGTCTCTTATAAAAATGGATGTAATCCTTTTTCTCAGTAAAAACAGTATTTGGGTTAAATCATGTGTCATTGGGCTTCTAATGCTGCCACACTTTACCACTCTTTTATTGTAAGCACTTTTTATACCCTGCCAGACTTCGCAAAGATCTTTTTCGAGAAACACTAGCAAGTGATTTTCATAGCACAGCTGACCGTTCCTCTTAATGTTTGTCTTTTATACACACAAACAAAAAACTAAGTACAGCAATACTTTGACGAGGACCAACTGGAAAACGTGACATCCCCCTGAAGTGAAGGTGAATGGACAGCAAGCCACAGATTGCAAGAGATTAAAAGTGGGTAAATCCTAAACGAACCGAGAGATAAGGGACGGATGGAGGGAGTGATGAGGAGGAGAAGGAGGTCAGTCAGGCTCTGTAAGCGTGCCATGCGACTGACTGGGGCAGCAATTTGGCCTTTAGAGGGGTCAACACAACCACTACAGCCAGGACCAAGCTGCTGACACAGATTTTCAACATCACATGTAGTGAGTGGGAGTCGACATTGAACTAATCACAGATTTGAGATTAGTTTGACAGACAACATAAAAAAACAAGATGACTGTGGACAGGGAAGCAGACCCATTTATGATATGTGTTGCTTGAGTGGAAGTCTGCTGAAAATATAAGTTTTTATTCATAGACTGTATATTCAGGTTTGCCATGAAACAGGATTCAAAGTTAAAAACGAATTACTTGCTTATTACTTTTATGGATTATAAGTGATCTCAGCTACAGCTCCTGTAAGGAGTTTTTAGTTGGTTGTGAAAAAGACCAAAAATTAATAGTGATGCCTCTTAATTACCTAAAAAATAAATAAAGAGCAACTATTTAGTTAATTTTAATGTCTAAAACCACTGGCGTATGGTAGGTGTCGGACCAATTGAATAACTCCATGCTGCTGATACAGCCTTTCTTCACAATTCACAGCAAAAACTCTGATTGAGTGATACGTTTGACTGTTAAAAGACAGCTGTATATTTATTGTTAAGAAACACTTATTAAACTTTTGCCATGGGGGCGCCAAAATCGACAAACCGAATGTTTCTCACAGAATACTCAATATAATGTGCCTGAGGAGCTGTTCGTTTTAAAAATGTTGTTCCATTTGCAAACATGAGAAATCTCTTTTGTTGCCTGAAACGCTGGCGAAAGTTAGGGACCTATCAGCCGCGGTATTTTTTAAGAAATAAAGTTAAAAAAAAAGAAAAGAAGAAAAGGGAAAGTTTTCATTGGAGATAAAATAATACACTTCCATGACATGATATCAAGCAATTCTTCTTTATTTTTCATTTTTACCAAACAAACATAGAAATATCATTTGTATCCTCTCAATAAACAAAATCATTCCTAGAGACAAGTTTATAAATACATTGATTGAACCTTAATCATCAGTAAAAATTAAACAAAAGTAGGGCGCCTGAAGCCACAGCAACATTTCATTTTTGTTCTATCATCAGGTCTACCAAACACTATATATCAATACCATCTGATCAACATCTCGATCCTCTAAGACTCTCTGCCTACAAACACAATCCTGTTAATGTCCACTAAGTTTGAGGCCCACGGAAAAAAGCTGCAATTTGTCTCATTAAAAATGCTAGTACAGTATATACACTGGGTTGTACTCCAGGAACAAGTACTAACAGTTAAAGCAAGATCATTTAATTTCATGTACACAGGTACTATTATCAAAGACATGCAAGATCAAATTACTTTCTGACATCAAAAACTTGCAACTGGTTGGAAACTATAAAAAAGGATGCCAATGTACTTTCTATACAACTACAGGTTAAGGCAATGGAATTAAATTCCTTTCATATATGTTAAATATGTGTAATTGTGTGTGTCTGTCTTTTTTTAAACCAACTTTGATGTAAAATTAAAGCTGCTCCATAACATATTTCTATGTATTCATTCTTAATTTAGGTCAACCTCCCACCCAACCCCCCCCCAAATCATATATCCCGGAAGTCAGGTGCAAACCTTTAAAGTTACACGTTTCACATTCCAAAAAAAGGTAGTAAAAAACAATTCATTGACATCAAAGGAACTCATTACTGCCTTTTGCACAGTGCAATCACAGAACTGGAAAAAGCCCTTACAATCTGTACATATGGCATGGCTTTTTTGAGCACAAAAACTGGAAGAAAAATGCTCTAAAAAAACTATAGAGTGCAAAAAGGACAATAAAGTCTATAGAAAATCAACGCACAGTTTAGTCAGATAAAAACAGACACACTCAGAATGATAAAAGTAGAGAGACACAATAGTTATCAGTGCTACTGACTTATGGGATTACCCCACTACATCTTTACTTCACATTACAGTGCCACCTGGTGGTTCAAACTAGCTACTGTGCTCTCCATATAAGAGTTATCAACAGTCCCTGATGTCGAGCCAGAATCGATTTACAAATTTCAAACTTATCGACATCTTTGAGAAAAGTATCTGCTCTAATCCACGACTGATCATTTTGTGTCTTTTCAGTTGACGATGTGATCCTAAGACTCCTAATAATTTCAACAAATTTGCTAAACACGCTTCTTCAGTGTCTTCATACCTCTTCAGATAACTGAAGTTCAGTCTTCAGTGTATTCAACAATATCTGCTCAAAGCCATACATCTTTGGAACATACCATCATCTGATGGACAGTGAAGTGAAGTGATTTTATCTCCACGATACTTTATGCTTCTGTGAAACTTCCCACCACTCCAACCAGCTTGTTATTCTACCTGACCTCTGCTGCCATCCCATTTATAAGGAGCTTTTTTAAACTATTACAGCCAACGAGAAGAGTTCTTCTAATTAAATGAGGTTGGGGAAAACATCTTTTTAAGAATAGACGATTCCACTCCGATTAGTTTGATGCCGATTCTGTTGTAAAGTGAACACACTGTAAGAAATCCATTTATAATATCTAATATAAGGCTTCAGCAGTCAGTAATAGTGATATCAAGGCATTTGCTTCTTGTACAGAGACAGACTTAAAAAAAAATCAAAAATCAAAACCAATCCTGATCCGAGACCAGCTGTGAAATACAATTTACTACAACACAGGTCAGTAACTGACATCGGGCATCAGCATGGTATAAGAAATAAGAGCATTTTTGGGGGGGGAGTAAAAAAATGTATGTTTCTCTTGTTGCATACGTTTAAATAAACCTGTCATGTATTTTTAGGTTAACTGCAGTCAAACTAAAATACCATAATTTAAACTATTGGTGAAAAAACAACAACACACTTTTGATATCAAAGAAAGAAAGGGTTACATAAACATGTACCTTCACTACCACAACCTCCCCTGAAGCTCCACCCTGGTTGCAGTGTAGCAAATAGTGCAAATTTGTTAAGATTTCAGTCCATAGGACCACATTTCATCACTTTGTTAAGCCAAGCATAACACATCTACTGCCTGTTTTCTCTTTGTTTTATTAACTGATAAACTGTTGATGTATCTCTGAAAGAAGCTCTGTACCTGGTAATTATTGCATGTGACACATTTAACAATCATTTGCATATGCTTCGTATGGACCTGTGCTGAGACTTCATGTTTTCCTTCGAACCTTCCTCATCTGGGAGGGCTTCGGAGGCTCCACAGTTGGTTCAGACTTCTCTGTTAGTAGGTTGAAAATGAAAAATGTATTCAATAATTGTAAATTTGGAAAATGTGTTCTTTCTGTGAATGATGATAAATTAAGAGATGAGCTGCAGTCACTTACTCTGTGAGGTGGATATGCTTGGATTCTGCTTTATAGAGACCAGCATAGGGAGCTCTAGGGGAGTGTCCGTTTCAACCAGGGGTGCAGGGGTCAACATCTACAATTAGACAAATCCAATAACGTCACCAAAACAGGAACACACTTTTGCCCTTGGTGCCAAACTGTCTTTTTAATGGTTTTCCCTTACCGGAGCCTCAGATGTAGCCTCGTCTTCAGTTTTCTTCTTCTTCTTTTTCTTCTTCTTTGATTTGGCTGCCCCGTCAGAGGGATCCTCAGTGTCCTTCTCATCCTCTGATACCTGCCAGAAAAAATAAAACCACTGATTAATCAAAAATGACCAAAAGTAGGTCAAGGTATCAGTCTGCTCCATGGCACTTAGAAATCAGGAGGTGTTCTGAAGCCTGAAATATACAGGACATGAATAACCAAACAAGGATTAAGCTGTTGTAAACATCTTAATATATTAGTAGTGAACCTCTTAGCCTTTATGTTTCTTTCTCGATGGTACAAAATAAAATCAGGGACGTCTAACAGATGGAATATGCCATGTGGCCGATTTGGCAGAGAGCAAGTGAGACCTTGTGGGAGACAGGCTGTTCCTTTGGTGGAGGTGCTGGTGTCAGCAGAACAGGAGGCTCCTCGTAGTTTCCCCAATGCTCCGCAGGGGCATTCCAATCTGAGCTGGGGTCCGCTGATGCAGTGCCATCTAAAAAAATAATAATAAAGGGAAAGATCTCATCAACAGGATGGCTTTTAAAGCTGTTTACTAGGAGCGTTTTCCTATGAATGGATACCTTTGCATTCCTTAAATAATTGAATGTGATTAGATTATACTTAATGAGCTTATTTTTATCTTTTAAATAACCCCAAGTTACTTAGAAGTGTGTGTGATGCAGAAATTAGTGTTTAAATACTCACTGAATCCAGACCATTCATCATAAACATCAGGGCTGCTCGCCCACTGGAGATCCATGGAATTTGAAATCTGGTCTAAAAGACGAGACAAATGATGGAGTCAAAGTGGGAGGTAAAAAATGAATATACATTCATTATTAATATAACAAAACATAGACGCTGCTGTTGTAAAATGAAAACTACAGGAGATGTTCTGATTTATCATTCTGGTAGAAGAGGCTGATGAAGTGATCAAGCTGGCATAAAATCTTAATACCAACCTGTGTTGTTTCGTCCCAGCATGGAGAAGGAGACGGGGTTTAGATTAGTCTTCATCTGGCCATCCATACCACTCCATGCAGCTGGGGAGAGCACATAGAAACATAGTTTATGGGCTATCTTGTGGTAATACATTGCTCTTATGTGACATCATCGGGCAGAAAAAAAGGGTTGATTTTTTTCAACCACTATACTGTCTTCCTATGACATGTGTCCTGCCATTCATTCACATTTGACAGTCTTTAACCTCATCAAACACTATCAACATCAGGCTTTGATTGGGTTTATCACCAAATGTTTTAATTTTAATTGTGCTTTCTCTCAGAACTTTCATATGATAGCTGCATGTAGTCTGATGTGTTCACAGTTGACTATTTGAAATCCATGAGGCGGACAACTTGGGCCTTTGCCAGAAAATAACCCCTCTGGTATGAATCAGGATGTCCATTTAGAAATTTAAAATCTTTGTGTTTTGGGTGATTTAAATTATCCTTGAATAACACTGGCACCTGCTAACATAGAAACTTAAACACTAGATTTCAACATGTTTGCTCAGCAGCTCTGCTGGATATGATCTTTAAAATTATTCCAGACTGGGCCAAATGAAACCAAACTATTATCCTCTTGTGATTTGTCACAGTCAAAGTGGCACTTTGATATTGTTACCATAGCCTGTTTCAACTATTGCGCACTGTGAAAAGGCCTGAAACAGTTGTTTAGACATGTTACATTTTATGGAAAAAGCTCTAATCACACAGCTAGTTAAATATTGTTGAAACTAGCTTAGTAAAGTCCCCTCGGGGACATAAAGGCAACAAGCACTACAATGTTCACTCATATTTTATTTTAATGAAACACATTTGTATCACATAGTTGTCACTATAACCTCAAAGGCATTGTTTTATTTTAGTTCAAATTTCCTTTCTTTAACCAAAACAATAAATTCATTGTTGCACTATTTACAGACCACTTGTAGATGGTGTGGTGTTGATACTACTCTCCACTTACAGACTTTATTTGTGCTATAAAAAGATCTACCCAGATCAAGGTGTTACCTTGGGTCTCCTGAGCCCATGACTGGCGCTTAGGTGGGGCTCTGTAGTGAGCAGTCTCCGGAATGGCACTCCACTTGGTACCTTCCATTGCACCCATCTGACCTGGGATCAAAGAAATGTCAGTCCAACCTCCACCATTGACTGAAGTCTCCTCTCTCCAGCTGGAAGACACTGGAGAGATAAAACATAGGAGCAAACCTTTAGTACCACATATTCTGTGTTTTCAGATGTGTGAACAAAATAAGCACATTTTGAATTATTGTTATTTAAGCTTTTTTAGATATCAAAACATAGGGGACTTTTTTATGTACATCCCCCATCTCATCTTGATTTTAGACAATGGTTTTCTCTGGAAAATAAAGAACAAGGTAAAGCAATGAAATATATTTCTGATTAAAGTCGCTAAAAATAATAGTTAAGGTTTGTGTTTACCAGCTCCAGTGGACGCATCCACCTTTCCGGTGTTTCTTGAATTCAGTGGCTCTGAAGCAATGAGTGAAAAAAAAATTGTGAGCAACATATAACAGACTACATCTTGTTGTATCAAAGGTGAATTATGTATTCAAATGCTTAGCCCAGTGAAAGCTACACATTGATAACTTCCATTACACTTTTAAAGACAAGCCTCATCCTTAAATTACTTCTCTAGCTTTGAGCTTGATATATCAAGCCCCTATTTAAATAATTTTCTAGATTGTTACCTTTTTTCCCTCTATTCTTCTTGGAGTTGGTAGGTGCTGTTGCTACAGGAGTCTCCACGTTGGTCTTTGGGGTATCGACCCCTCCAGGGCTGCCAGAGTCCTCAGGGCCCTTGTCCTTCCTTCGCTGCAGCTTCTTCTCTCGGTTACTAACTTTGGTCTCCCATGCACCTAGCAAACACACAAAATTGACCTAGTTTGTGCAAGGAAATGATACAGAAGTGCTTAAGATAGTTGGTTGTGGAGGAAATTTGATTGATTATGTAAGGAAGAGGTTGGCTAAAGAAAAAACTGAATGTTAGGCTAACCGATAACGGAAGGGACCGAATAGACTGTCAAAATAAAACATAAAGGGAGCTAACGAGCCTGTGGAAAATGAATACCCATGGTGACATTTCTCTAACCACAGTTGAAACGTACCTTCATCATGTTCCTTCCCATCAGCTGTGGACACCTTATGGGCTTGTTTCACATCTGCCTTGGTTTTTTTCTTGTTCTTTTTCACCTGCACTGGGGCCAGTACCTCATGCACCTGCAGATATTAGATAAATAACAGTTTTAATACTGTCCTCTGAGGCAACAAAAGTCTTATTGTATATGTTTATATTACACAACAGAGTCAGACAGGTTAAATTCATGTTTCCCTTTGCTTTGGCAGATACGATAACATACCTTCTCCAGAGGGGCAAGCTTGGGAACTCCCTCAGTCGCTTTAACTTCCTCTTGATCTCCAGTCACTGGTTGTCCATTAGATTGAGCCTTCTGTGGGAGGAAGATAGACAACTGATTTACAACATGAGTTTCATTTTCCAGTATCAGAACACTAAACTCACCAAATGTCTGATCACACGTTTGATTTAGAAATACTTCTACTGGAATTCACATTTATTTTAGGATGCATTACCTCCAATTTCTAATATTAAAACAATCTGAATCCATGGTAGTATCTTATAACTAACATGATTGGTTAGTTCTGATTCAGATTATTTTGGCTGTGGATTGCATACATATTCTGAAATAACAACTTAAAAAAAATAACCTTTGTTCATGGTTGTTTAAAAGAAATGCAATTCCCCCGATACAAGTCCAGTTTATTTGTTTGACAAATAAAGGCAGTAAGAAGGAAGCATTTGAGTTCAAATTGAAAGTTAGCTTAAGCAACGTGTCAGCTAATATTGTAACGAGCTAGCATTAGCTCTCGATAATTGCTTTACATTAAGCCTTATATCAGACAGCAAATACGCATCCTGTACTGAAAATCACTTCGTGGTTCGCAACACTTTAATTCATCTGATTTATTTTGATCCTTTAATAAGTGGGGCACATACTTAATCTGTGTTGTAAAGGCTAATGGTAGCATAGGAAGATCAAATTCCTGTTTTACGAGGTACTAAAAGGTGAAGGTTACTGATGTTTAACTTGAATGTCTCAGGTTTATTAAATAACAATACGATTCAATGTCTAAGCATGCTAACAGTCACTGACAGTCGGAGCGTTGTTTCAAGACAGACCAGCAATGACTTGGACAAATATACGTTTTCATTGACTCGCTGTGTCTAAACTGCTCGGTAATGCTGCTTATTATACCTTATCACGCGTTTTCTTTTTGTTTTTCTTCTTCTGATCCTCTGGTTTGGCAGGTGTAGCCACAGTGGCCTTGTCGGGCTCGCTGCTGCCTTGGGTGATCGGGGATCCCCGCTTTTTCCCGGCCAGCAGACCGCCACAGACAGCGGCCCAGGACAAGCTGAGTAACAGCAGGACTCCAAACGCAGCCGTGGACAGGATTACCCATGTCGGGTACAGCTCAGGCTTCAGATCCAAATAGATTCCGAACTGGGCCCGAACGTATTCATTTCCCAAAGACAAGGCCTCTTTCAAACGAGTGGAAAGCAGCTCGGCTTTCTCAAGCACGAAATCTTTCAAGTCCCCAGCCATCTTTCGGAGTGAACACCAAGTGTTAGCTTAATGCTAACCGTTAACAATCATTGTCAGTATCCGTGTGCTAACCTAACGGAGGAGTGGCTAATCTGATCTGACTCTTAGGAGAAATGTCATTTAAACTGAAACTGCATCAATCCAGTTTTAATCTGGCCGTTAGAACCTAAACGTTATGAGTAAGATTACATTATTTGGCTACTAGGCCATGTCGTTAAACCATGTTAAGTACAGTCATCATTATTTATAAAAAGCTCCTGTCAAACTGTCTGTGTGATTATTCATTATCTCAACTATTATTTCTTAACCATCCTGTTTTAAAAGTCTATTTTAGGCAATATATGCCTTCCAAACCAGCTAAATGCAGCATAAGAATCTGGGCAGCATCTGACAGAAGAGGTGTCGTGTTAATTTATCAACATCACTTCATAAAAATAAAAACAATTCAAAATGTAAAATGAAATAAACAAAAATCTATGTCATGTAAAACTAATGTATTTATATTTAGGGTTTCTCAATGTACATTAAAAGAAGTTTTAACATTGATTTGAATGAAAAACGAGTGAGTTATCCTCATTTAACCATGATCTGAGAGAATTAAAGAACACCAATGGACTAAATCTTGATTTAAATGGTGAATAATGGAGTTAAAAATTAGATTTAAAATAATGTGTATTGTACGGAAGAGGATTAGGGCCACTGAGAAAAAAACTGAAGGTCCAATATTTTTTTTAATGTTTTTGTTCTGAGAAAAAAGTCAGAATTCTGACTTTTTTCTCAGAATAAAATTAATAATAAAATACATTTGACCTAATTCTGTTTTGCAGTGGATTAAAGTCAGAATTCTGAGACTAAAGTCAGAAATATGAGATTAAAGTCAGAATTCTGATTGTTTTCTCTTGGTATAATAAAAAATATATAATTTTGTTTTCAGTGGCCCTTATCCTCTTCCGTAGTATTGTTTTTTTGGGGGGGGATCTGACACTTTTGGATAATTGAATATGCCCGGGTCAAATTGACCCAGGAACATTATTGCTGTTCCAGAGAAACGAACATAACAGGAGGGTTAAGAAATGTACGACAAAAATTGTACAGGGCCAGTCAAGAGTTACCAAACAGGTTACTGAACCCAAGTGAAAGCATTTTGACGATGCTCAGAAACATTGACTAGAAGTACAGGTGAACTACCTCCTGTAACTTTATCAGCCTCAGTTACATTATGTTAAACCTGTCACGGAAAAAGGCATCTTGCTGGATTGTGCTAGACGTTACACTTCCTGTACACATCATTAAATCCTGATTTTCTATAAAATATAAAGCCGAAAGATAATTATTATTCATTATAAATAATCCAAAAATTATACATTATATTGAATTGTATTTGATTAATTCAAGGCCTCTGTATATACATAAAGTTGGAATGCAAAGCGTGAAATATTCTGATTACTTTTAAATTAATATAACTTATTTTTTTATGGTAGTTTTAATGATATCAGTGGTTTTAAGCATGAAGACATAAAATAGATGGACAATGATATGATCAAAGCTGAATTGGTGTGAACAAAAAATTAAAAAGCTGAGTAAAGAAATTGTACTCATTTTACAAAACATTTTATTGTACATGAAAAATGACAATGTAAAAACAATCAAGCAAAAAAAAAAACCAGGTAGCCAGTACTGCTGGCTCAATAAAATATCATATTTATCTTAATCATCTTCAGACCCATGATATACATAATTATCACCTCTACCATTCCACTTATTGTTTACCCAAAACCTAGACCACGTACCAATCCTTCAGTTTGTAGGAGTCATGAATAGCTATTAATAGTGCTTCTTGAGGGTATCTGTTTCGTCCTCTAACACTGTGCAGGCTATACTGACTGCAGAGAAACTCAAACTGTATTAACATTTGTACATTGTTCCATAAAAGAGCTGCTTTAACCTGTTATTATACTACTGTACTATTATAGTATAGTAGCCATATTTGAACTTTTTTTGTAAATAATTTAAAACAAGAAAATTAGGTAAACAAATATGTAACAGTAGTAAATCTCAGATTTAGAAGTCTGCATCCAGAGTGAATTCGCCGTCTACCATGCTTGACATAACGCCAAATCGCTGATACTCTGCAACGCGTTTCTCAAAGAAGTTTGTTTTCCCCTCCAGTGAGATAGATTCCATGAAGTCAAATGGATTTTCTGCTAGGTAGACCTTCGATGAAAAAAGAGTAAAAAGTTAACTAACCTAATATTTTACATTTGTACAAACAACATACAAAAGTAAAGCGCATCAACAAATCTACATGATACCAAATGAAATGTATCTTGTCAAGAAATATATACTGTAGTCATACACCTTTGGATTTTATGGTGAGACAAATCATTTTCAACATCAGTCCTTAGCTCCAAAATAACATCAACTATTTATTTTAATCATTTAACATTTATGTTTTGATTAATTTAATTACCTTGGCCAGACCAAGGTCTGCGAGAAGCCGGTCAGCCACAAACTCAATGTACTGCCTCATCAGACAGCAGTTGATTCCAATGAGATCGACCGGCAAGGCTTCTGTCAGAAACTCCTGCAACACCAAACATTATATATATATATATATATATATATACAGATAGTTCTACAACTGGTATGACCTACCAAGATTTTGGTATTTCAAATCAGAAATTTCAATTAAAAAAGTAAAAAAAAGCTATGCATATTCCTCCTAGTGGCTGACCTGCTCGATGCTGACAGCTTTGGTGATTATGTCCTTCACACGATCCTCTGATGGCTTCTTGTTGAGGTAGCTGTACAGCAGGCAGGCAAAGTTACAGTGCAAGCCCTAAGAAACAGATGAACATACATGTAAGAATAAGTGACAGATAGGGGAAAGGTATTAACTTTGTTCATGTGTACTTTTTAAATACATTTATTTTAGACACAAAAGTTAACATAAATGACAGTCAAAGAATCTGCTTTATGAAATTCCAAATTTTTTAACAACAGTTGTAATTCTGGACAGTTAAAAAAAAAAAAGTGGTGATCCACTCCATGACTTCAATAATTTATCCAGCGTGTATGGTTTTTAGACAAAAAATACTTTTCCAGTTTAGGAGTAACGGAAATTGGAACAAGATTCTTCCAACCAAATTCATGCCATCATGTGGAACAAGAAATGGAAAGTGTTTTTTCCTGTTTTCCCTCTATTGATCGGTTATTTTATCATTCAATTCCTTTCCCCCATCTCTCTTTGATATGTTGTGTGGTTCCTCTCCCCTTTGCAGTCCCTTGGTTCTTGGTGCCTTCATTGTGTCATTAAGAATTAAATACAATGCTCTTGCAGGTCCTTCCAATCATTGGAAAGACCTAAAGTACCAGTTGGTTTCTTTTTGATTCTGGCTCACCTCATCCCTGCTAATCAGCTCGTTGGAGTAAGTAAGGCCTGGCATTAGTCCTCTCTTCTTGAGCCAATAGATAGCAGCGAATGAGCCGGAGAAGAAGATGCCCTCCACTGCTGCAAAGGCCACAATCCGCTCCCCTGAGGAAAAGAATGTGTAGAAATTAATCTCAGGAGTTCAGGTAAATGGCGACCTCATTTATCTGAAGAGCTCACATTTATATGAGATTTACAAGATTATGCTGCATCCACTTTTACCAAATGGGGATTGACTGTCGTTTATCCACTGGAGGGCCCAGTCTGCTTTTCTCTTCACACAAGGCATAGTCTGAATGGCATTGAATAAGTAGTCCCTGAAACAGAACATGGTAAGTAATCTATGAAACCAGATCCAAACATACAGCTCAGCTTTACAAATACAGTACCCATCAAAAGTATCAAATGACTTACACTTTTTTCTTTGTTTCAATGCAAAAAGGTGTTAAATCTAACTTGATGTATTTAATTTAAAAAAACAAACACTGATTTAAAAATATTTCTCATTAAGGCTAAAATTGAACCAATATGATGGGAAACTTGTAAAGGTATAGAGTGATGTGAATGGAGCACACATGCCTGAAAACATTAAAATATGGACATTCTGTTAATAGCTTTACGTTGCAGAGGAAGTGTTTTTATTCTCTCATCAGTCTGCAGATGCACGAAAGTTGCTGCAGTTGGAAATGCAACTGACATCCCCACAAAGTTCAGTTGACTTGGCCTTTGTGAGCAGGTGTAGTCTTACCATTTCTTTTTGATGCCATAATATTAAACATGCTGCCAGAATTTGTCTGTTTGTGGTTTGGTAGTTGCTCCAAAAGCATAAACGCAAAAACACATTATCTTAACCACTATATTATCACAACCCATAGCAAGTATGTATGCTGATTGGATCCACTAATTCTGATACAAACACAAAACAAGTGTTTAAACTTTTTTTTTTACCTTGGTCAAAAGGAAACATTAATGAATAAATAAAAATAGCAACAAATATATATATATATATATCTATATCCAACCTTTCCTTCAGGTCTCTGATGTAAGTGTTGATGAGCATGCTGTACATCTCTGAATGAACAGTCTCTATGAGGATCTGGAAGCTGTAGAAGGAGCGAGCTTCAGGGACCTGCACCTCCTGGCAGAACCTTTGCACCTGTTCAATGAGACAGAAGTAACAAGAAAAACAAGGTATGCATATCAATGGTGCAACTCTAAAGTTGTTCCATGAAACAACTGATTTGTATCAAGTGCAGCAACAACACAAGTTTAAATGAGGCTGCTATTTTCAAATGCTATGAAACACAGAAAGTACAATGTTTGGAAGCATAATGTGTCTTTATAAAAGTAACACAATGTTGTGGTTGCTTGCAAGGTCACCAGTTTTGGAAGTGACCCCTCTTACCAGGTTCTCATTTACAATGCCATCACTGGCAGCAAAGAAGGCAAGCACATGAGAGATGAAGTGTTTCTCCTCTGGTTTCAAACGGTCCCAGTGTACCAAATCTTTGGAAAGGTCGACCTGAAAAACACAATATAAACAGTTCTTCTGTCAGTCTCATTGCTCAATTGTCAAAGATGACAGCTGTGTTCAATCAAAATAAATGAATTTTGTGATCTTCCATTGGAGATTGTGTTCTTTTCTATTAATCCTGATATATTCTAATAAACTGACACCCACCTCCTCCACCGTCCAGAATGAGGCCTGTGCCTGCTTGTACATCTTCCAGATGTCGGGGTACTGGATGGGGAAGACGACAAACCGTCTGTGGTTTTCTCGGAGCAAAGGTTCCTCTTCTGTCTCAGCATCATTTCTGCAGTCTGGGTCTTTATCTTTGTTGGCGTTCTACGAGCAGTCATGAAATTCAAGAAGTTAACATTGATTACGCAAACACATTTTCATCTAATTTAGTATGTAATGTTGCAGGGCCAGCCCGAAGCATAGGCAGTATAGGCAACTGCTAGGGGCGCCGGCCATCCAAAGGGGCACCACTTGCCCCCTAAATGAGTGAGGAGGAAAATTCGAAGACAATAGAAAATGTAATATCATTTATCCAACAACATTTTGGGTTAAATTGTTGAGTAATGCCAGTATACATTTAAAAGCTTGTGATTCACTTTTAGTTTTAAAAATAATGGTTTGCACATCTGTTTTAGAAGTATTCAAGTCTTTAACATTGCTTTGTTGAAAGTGTCTGTACTGTGACAATTATTGTGTTATATAATGACTGAATTAATTATACTACTACTACATTCTGTGTTCAGAAATTGTATATTTCTTCCCTGCTAAATATCAGTGTTATTACCTTTTTATTAATGTTATTTTGGAGGTAATTTTCATTTTAAATGAAGAAAACCTTTAAACATAAAATTGCATGTCAGTTTTCTATTAGTCTCTGAAGTGCTCCTGTACCTTTAATACGGAAATAAGCCAAAGCGCATGCGCACTCTTAGCATCCAAAATAGAAAGTACAACGTATGATGGCAATTACCTATTTTAGCCCATTAAATTGTAAACGAAACTATTATTTCACAGTGTTTACGTGTCTTGTCATGTAACGCCAACTATTTATAACAGCAGCTTACATTCCTGGATGATGGTTGTTTTCTACAAGCTACTACGTCACTTTGTTCGCTTCTTTAACATTACACAAGGCATAAAAGAAGATTACCATTTACTATTATACATTTATCTTCAACTATATTACACTAGAGAGGCATACAAGTCTAAATGGTCCGGTAGGTGGACAACCTGACAACACAAAAGTAGGATTAATTACGTTACGTCATTTAGGCTTACCGTATCATTCAGATGAACAGATTGCTGATTTATATTCACGAGATCCATTTCCTGAGAAGACTTCATTCACCGTCGAGGTCATTGATTGTTTCTTCTGTCAGGTTCTATACCATAACCTTGTGAGTGAGGTCTGTGGGTCTGTGAGTGCAGCTGTACCTTTGTTGGTTATTCCTTTAAAGGGACGCCCCACAGAAGGTTATGGCGCCTCTAGTGCTCAAACTGGAAATGCTTCATTACAAAACCACATCCTTCACATGCTAAAATGACAATCATAACACTCCCAGTTTCTGCTGCACCCTCTGTATAAGTCAGTCAGTCAAAAATAAATAGATGCAGGTTATAGAATCATTTCACAAATAAGTGCAACACAAATGACATCTGATGAATAAACATGTTTATTGGAAAGGAATGTATTATTACATATGACATCTCCAACACAAAAAGCATGCTTATAAATGTATTGTACACATGGAGGATCTTGCATTTCCTGGCATTTTCTATGACAGCATGACTATGGAATAAATTCAAAGCTGGATGTCAATGTGTGCATGCCAACTAATTTAAACTGCTAAACCGGTATGTTGTGTATCCCCAATCGGAACACATCATTTGTGCAAGCCCATGCACAGTTCTGTGACTTGAGCATAAACACTTGATGAAAGGCCATTGGTGGATCGTCATCAACCTGAAAAGAGAAAATAAAGAAGAGGGAGTTTTAGACAGCAAAACTTTAACATATATTGCAGGTTTTATATCTGTGGATGTGGTTCTGTATCACAAAGCAAGATTAGTGGATAAGACACCTATCTGTCAGTTTAACTGGAGTACATCACTGTATGCTGGACAGTTAACCTCAAAAGCACGTTATCTTCAGAGGATCCAATAAGAAACCCTGCACAGTCACTCAACAATGAGGTCAATGTAAAACTGGGGTTATGCCAGCTGGATTCTGGGACTAAGGGATGACAAACATTGAATGTTTTATAAGTTAGCACAATTATTATGCCGTTCTTGTCTTTTCATGTTTCAACACTATTTTGTTTTTTTTTACAATAAAGCCTCTATCAAATGGAGACATCCAGAAAGACACTGCACACTTGACCAAATTTCAACACATACAAGACACATTCCACAAAAGTTGGGACTGCTGCAACACGTTTGAAAACAGTTGGGATAGGGACAAAAAAACGAAAAAAAAAAAAAAAACACCCGGGGGAACATCTCCCAACTAATGAGGTTAGCTTGAAACAGAACAGTAACATGACTGGGTATTAAAAGGGCATTCCAGAGAGGCAGAGTCTCTTAGACGTAACGATGGGAAGAGGTTCCCCACTCTGTGAGAGACTGCTTGAAGAAACAGGAACAATTTCAGAATGAAGTTCCTCAGTGTAAAACTGCAAAGAATTTAAGGATTTTATAATCTACGGTTTGCTGCATCCACAAATGCAGGTTCAAACATTGCCATGCGAAAAGGAAACCATACACAAACATGATTCAGAAATGTCAGCGGCTTCCCTCTGTCTGCGCCCATTTAAGATGGACTGAGGCAAAGTGGAAAACTGTCCTGTGATCTGACCAATCACATCTGACTTGACATACTGTTCAAAAGCCAGCATCCATGATATTATGGGGATGCACAAGTGTGCCTATGGCATGAGTAGCTTACACATCTAGGTAGGCACCATGCATGTTGAAGAATATATACAGGGTTAGGAGTAACATATGCATCCACACAATGTCCTTTTCAGGTGAGACTTGCATTTTTCAGCAAGACAAAGTCCGACCATATTCTGCATGAATTACAACGGGATGGCTCCGTAGTAGAAGAGTCTGGGTTGCTAAACTGGCCTGAGTTTAGTCCTGACTCGTCACCCGTTGAAAACATCTGGCACAGCATGAAATGTAAGAAATTAAAAAGGAGACCCCGAAGTGTTGAGTAGGTGGAACTCTACGTCAGGCAAGAATGGGACAACAATTCGCTTTCGAAACTCCAGAAACTGGTCTCCTTGGTTGCCAAACGTTTAGAATGTTTAGAAGAGGGGATGCAACACAATTGTAAACATGTCTTTGTCCCAACTTTTTTTTTTTTTTAAATATGTTGCTGGCATCAAAATATACTGGTTTAAATGATTTGCAAAGCATCAAATTCTCTTTTTAACCACATTTTGCACGGCATCTCAACTTTCTTAGAACTGGGGTTGTATTCTCACCTTTCATTCAATATGTGGAAATCATTAGACGTGTACATACAGCCATTTCAAGGCGGGATATTAACGCCCCTGCTACGCCTTGTCCGCAATGTTTATCACACAGAGGTATAACTGAAGTGCAAAGTCACACAGCCTCCCAACCTCCCTCAGAGGTAGTAACATAGGCAGAATAAGGCGAAGAAGGTAGCAGTGTGTAGCATGGGAGCCAGCAGGGCTGTGTGTGTGGAACTCCCACTGTGACCACCGCAACTCTAAAATGTCCTGTGTAATCAAACACTGGGACACCAATATTATGGTGATTTGGGATGCAATGTGCGAGTACAAAGACGGAAAGATGGCAGAACTCTGTTCGAGCACTGTTGCGGATTTGCAGTGTGTAAGAGGCCACTGTTATTGGTGCAGTAGCTCCTTTTACTGTAGTTAATGTAACAGTATATATTTCATCTTGTTTAATGAAATACAAAATATTTACTTCAGTTTTTTTTTTGTATTGATGTTGCCCATATAATTAACTCTTGCTTCTCCAGAACACATTCATACAATAGCTAATATAGCTTAAAAGAGTTAATAAAGCCAGTTCATCAATTTACCAGAAAACTGATCAACTAGGAAAGTCAATGTAAGGTTCGGTGACACCAGGTGACCCAAAGAGAGTCAGACTAAACTTGCTTTGGGAGACAGACCAGAACAACAAAAATCATCAGCTCACCTGTAGCTGTCCAAACACCATGATGAGGATACAGCTGTCTATTGTGGGTTGGAAGTCTTGTTCTGTGATTATATGTTTAATACGCTTGAAAGGCAGGCCCTGTTGATTTGAAATGAAAGTATTAACCCATCCTGTTTTACAAAAGAAAAAAAGGTTAGCAGATGTTTGTTATGCTGAAGATTTTCATTTTAAGTTAGTCGGATGGACTGTTAGGTTTTGCAGTTTATAGACAGAGAATCAAATATGTGAACTCCTGGAATGTTACAGTTACAGCTAAGGAACAAACAAAAAAAGCCCAGGAATAATGTTTAAGGATTCTGATTTCAAATAAGACCATACCCAACCTTCTGTTCACCATGACCAGTGTTTGTTATTAGTGTGAGGTCTTGAGAATTAGGTCTATATTGCGTGCACTGACACTACGGCAGCCCTGTTCAATTAGCGGCCCGAAAGCAGTGATTGTGACTTGGGTCCGGCAAGAACTGTGCCCACTGTTTATTTTTTTGATTATATGCACTGAAGTTGTGAACGTTTCAGATGGGACCAAATATGGACGGGGACAAACTGTGTTTTTTGTTATTTCAAAAGAAGAAAAATACCTCAAGTTCTAAAAGGGTGCTGTTAAGCAAGTTACTTTTTTATGCACTTAGATGTGACCAAAACAAAAGATGGTGTTCCTAATCTGCACTTTGTTTTTTTTTGTTCATATGCACCTTAACATGTGCTTGTATTTACCTGTCAAAATGTGTTGAAGTTATGTGTTTGAAATGTAAAATTTAAAGAGGAAATATTTCAGCATAGGTTTAAATTAAGTGCTGCTCTTTTATTGTGTTTATTCCCTTTTGGATGTGGCAATACACTAATAAACATCCAGTGTGTTTGTTATCTTATCTATTTGTTCTTCTTTTAAATGGTTAACTTGCTAAAAATGTCCGGCCCAGCTCATGTCCTTAGTCTGAAAATCCGGCCCGACCAAATATTTTATTGAATAGCCCTGCACTACAGTGTGCTACATTAAGTTAGTGGCATTGTTAGGTTGGTCTACTTTTATAAATATGTTTCATAGACAGCAAGAAAAATACATAAGCAGGAAAATAAGAAGTACTTACAGCTAATTTTGCAGCAATTGCTTCCCTCCCCTGAAAAGGGGCTCCTTCCCATGTCAAACAGGCATCAGCAGACTAATAGAAAACAGTGTTTACATAAAGTACACGTAATAATTTAAAACTTAGCATCATAACATTTACATCAGTAACTACAACCAACAATGAGTGCGAAGGTATTTGTCAGTACATGTTGGTGTTGCAGACTTTTACATACAGTTGTGCTCATAAGTTTACATACCCTGGCAGAATTTGGGATTTTTTGGGCCATTTTTCAGAGAATATGAATGATGAGAGAAAAACATTTTTTTCACTCATGGTTAGTAGTTGGGTGAAGCCATTTATTGTCAAACAACTGTGTTTACTCTTTTTAAATCATAATGACAACAGAAACTACCCAAATGACCCTGATCAGAAGTTTACATACCCTGGTGATTTTGGCCTGATAACATGCACACAAGTTGACACAAACAGGTTTGAATGGCTATTAAAAGGTACCCATCCTCACCTGTGATCTGTTTGCTTGTATAACTGTATAATACAGGAAAGGGATATAAAAACATATCCAAGGACCTGAGCATGCCAGTCAGCAGTGTTCAAACTCTGATTAAGAAGTGGAAATTGAGGGATTCTGTTGAAATCAAACCACGTTCAGGTAATTACATCCACAACTGCCAGGAAAATTGTTCGGGATGCAAAGAAAAACCCACAAATAACTCCAGCTGAATTACAGGACTCTCTGAAAAAAAGTGGTGTGGATGTTTCAAGATGCACAATAAGCAGGCACTTGAAGAAAAATGGGCTGCATGGTCGAGTCACCAGAAGAAAGCCATTACTACGCAAATGCCACAAAGCATCCCGCTTACAATACGCCAAACAGCACAGAGACAAGCCTCAAAACTTCTGGAACAAAGTCATTTGGAGTGATGAGACCAAAATGGAACTTTTTGGCCACAACCATAAACGTTACATCTGGAGAGGAGTCAACAAGTCCTATGATGAAAGGTACACTATTCCTACTGTGAAACACGGAGGTGGAACGCTGATGTTTTGGGGATGTGTGAGCTACAAGGGAACAGGAAACTTGGTCAAAATTGATGGCAGGATGAATGCAGCATGTTATCAGAAAATACTGGAGGAAAATTTGCACTCAACAGCCCGGAAGCTGCGCATGGGACGTACTTGGTACATGGGATGTTCCAACATGACAACGATCCAAAACACAAGGCCAAGTCCTTCTGTCATTGGCTACAGCAGAATAAGGTGAAGGTTCTGGAGTGGCCATCTCAGTCTCCTGACCTCAATATCATTGAGCCGCTTTGGGGAGATCTCAAACGTGCAGTAAATGCAAGACAGCCCAAGAATTTACAGGAACTGGAGGCTTTATGCCAAGAAGAATGGGCAGCTTTACCATCTGAGAAATTAAAGAACCTCATCCACAACTACCACAAAAGATTTCAAGCTGTCAATGATGCTAAAGGGGGCAATACACGGCATTAAGAACTGGGGTATGTAAACTTTGGATCAGGGTCATTTGGGTTCCTGTTGTCATTATGATATAAAAAGAGTAAACAGAGTTGTTTGATAATAAATTGCTTTACCCAACCACTAACCATGAGTGAAAAAAAAGTTGGACAAGAAATCCCAAATTCTGCCAGGGTATGTAAACTTATGAGCACAACTGTGACTGTACATACTCAAATGGACACATAACAAACGTACATATAGATTCCCCAGCTCCATCCTGTTGGTATTGTCAAACTGGTTGTAGTATGCCTGAACGAAGCCCTCCCCGATCTTTTGCCATATTTCCTTCTCTCCAGCCATTTGTGAAGCTTCAGATCTGTAAAAAGAGACGAGTTTACAATGAACACTCAGTCTGTCACAGTCGATCGAAGGCTCCTTAGAATAATATTACCCTTTCGGCCACTTCTCAATATGTAAACACACATCCAAACCAAACCTTATTATGTATGCTCCAACGAAGTTCTTTCAAAATGACGTGTGTCGGTGGAGACAGTTATTTTGTGGTTGAAAGCTTCCTACACGTCTATTTCGGTGCAAGTTTACTAAATGACAACTTAACCATCATATTGAACACAGACTGAATAAAACATACGACAAATACAACTCAATATGCGTAAACACTGAGGCATCGACATGTATATCGCTTTTATCAACACTGTTGTTGGAGATTCCGGGTTGTCGGGAGTTAGCAGAGGCTACACATATGAACCCGCTTCAGGTACATGAGAAGTTAACACCCAGTAAGTCTGGGGCTTGTGTGCGTCAGCTACGGCAGGAGGAGTTTAATAGAAAACAATCGACATACGGTGTGTACGATTCAACAGTGGGAGCCATCGCCATAACTCATCCCGTAACGAAACTTTTGGCTAGCGTTAGCACACATTGTCACTAAACTGTTTCATTTCGCCTGAATGTATGTCCGCAATACTCAAATAAACCGACCCGTTATTTAAAAACTGGCTTTAGTACGTTGTTGCTAAGAAGCTTTTGATTGAAAAGCCGTTCTTGGCGAGCTCTGTAGATCTTTTGCTTACTT
Source organism: Notolabrus celidotus (assembly GCF_009762535.1). Lineage (NCBI taxonomy): Eukaryota > Metazoa > Chordata > Actinopteri > Labriformes > Labridae > Notolabrus > Notolabrus celidotus. Next base: position 20,007,080 of record NC_048287.1, on the reverse strand, counting down.
TTTTAGTCCGCAGGCAAGCCAGCGTGGAGACAAATTCAGTTTAATCGAGGGTGGTGCGGTTCCCGCTTCCTCTGAGGTATGACACACGTCTGACGTCACGTGCAGGCTGACCAATAGTGGACAGTATGGTGTCTTCAACTGTGGCCCTGGGTGAGGACTGTCAGGAGCTCTTCCGCTGCAACTTTGAGCCTTTTTGTACGGTGGCCCTGAAGTGCAAATCACAACGGCAATTCAGAAAACACTACTGCTGTTTTCGAAACGGCCTGCTACAAACTACCATGGTCGTGGGAAGCAGGGGTGCTGAGGGTGCTGCAGCACCCCCAGTTGGAAAAGGCATCACACATTTTTTTCTGAATGCATAAATAACTTGAAATAGATACATTAATTAACACAATAAAAAAAAAATAATAATAAAAAAAAAATATATATATATATACATATTTTTTTATTATTATTATTATTTTCTGAAAATGTAATGCCTGAGGAAGATTTGAGAAATTATTATAGCAATTAAAAAAAAAATTGTTCATTTTAAAATAACCTGATGCCTGGGCCCTGTGTGTGTGCCTGCTTAAAAACTGAACGTATTTGGATAAGTTCTGTTCAATGCGCTTTACTGCCTTATGGGTCTGTTTAACCAGGTTTGGCTTGTATGCTCTTTGCTGTACAACAGGGTATGGAAGTTGCAAGTCGGGCATTTGATACATATTAAAGTAGCCTGTATTATATTCGTTATTGATGTGAATTTATAATGAAAAGTTCTCTTGAAAGGTTGTATTCAAACCAGATAAATAAAAATAAAATGTATGTGCGCTATAGCCTATCAGTTGCATATGTAACCTAAATGCAAAAAGAAAAAATATTGCACCTCTTACTACAGCACCCCCAACTTAAAGCCACTTCCCACGGCTCTGCATACTACTTACTAATGTAGTAGGCAGTAGGTACAGCCTACTACATACTGCATTTGAAATTAGTATGTAGTATGACTGTTCTGTTCGATCTGTGTGGCAGTACGCTGGGACAGACATCACTAGATTTCCGGGTTCGGAAAGCGGAAGTAAACAACGGCCAAGCCGATAGAGAAACTGCTTTTTTAGCATCACTTATGATTTAAAAAGTTAGGAAGTGGTTTATATATAATTCAATAACCTTCACAGCACCCAAAAACGGATTTCCTCCCGTCAAGAAAGAAGGAAAAGAAAAAGCGGAACAAGCACTGTGCATTATGGGAAACAGTATGTAAATAAGGTGCAATATCAAAACAAACAATGGTAAGTTGAAAAAACTCAAGCATTTTATGCTAAAGTAGTTGTACTAATTGATGACATGTGTTGTTTGCAGAGAAATTGTTGAAATAAGTGCAATTATGGCATGATTAATGTAGGCATCATATTTGATCATACGCCCTGTTCAAGTAAAAACTAGATTTAGTATGATACTGACATTTTTGGACATACGCCCTCCTTGTGTCAGAGTTGAGCGCACAAATGTAGTAAGAAACAGTTCAACAGAAACCCGAGGTGATGTGAACTGAACCTATAGGTACTGATAAACTGATATATAATTGTAAAAATAATCAATACTTGCAGCCCTACCGATAATGAAATAATATAAATAAATAAAACATTTTAATACAATTTGTTTTATTTCATATGTCTAAATTTTACACAATGTCTGCACAGATGTTTTATGGCAAAAGGAAGGAGAATGTTGTTGTGCCAGCCCACCCTGCCATCAGTGACGATGATGAAGAGGACAATGATGATGATGTGACAGACCCTAACTTTGTCACACCCACCTGCAACCTGGATTTTGCCCCCCGCCCTATGTTCTATGTTATGTTCTTATGTTCTAATGTTGTTAAATAAATGTTCTTTTCAACCCTACATGATTTTACTTGTATTTCTCATATACACTATTCTTTAAATTTTTTTTACCACTACAGGGCAAGAAACCATATTTGGTAACTTCGTTGACCTTGATTTTCTACATGAAAATGAAAAATTTTGAAAAATGTCACAAATGTTAAATAATCTTATGTCCTCCAATAACACTCTAGGGTTGAAATTTTGAATTTCAAAGTATTTCAATGAGTGCCCTTTAAGGGTTTAATGTGTTTATAACTACACTTCAGTCAGACAACTCACGTTTACTTAAGATAAAGTTTATTGCAGCATACAGTATTGTGTTTGGCGTGTGGGTTCCGAACTTCATTACTCCTCGTAGATTATTTAAACGCAGACATTTAGGAGTAATGAGATAGGACTAGCCCCCTTCAGAGCCTGCAGGTGGATGCCGGGGAGGAGGTGGGGACGAACTTTCACACAGCACTGAGCAGGACAGCAGGAGCACTGGCAAAGCAGAGGCAAAGTAAGGGAGACTTGCAGTTTAAATAGACCGCCGAATGAGGATGTTGAGATCAGCTGATAGAGAGGTGATGACGTGTCAGTATCAATGAGCGCAGCTCGAATTGTCTGGCTGAACTAGCTAGCAGGCGGCGCTCCATTTAGGAGCCTAAAAAATATCAAGCAAAACATTTAATTTTTCAACAATATCATTTTCAAAATATTTATTGTATACAATCTACATTAACTATCTAAATGGATCGGCCAGCGGTGTCTTGGTACATGCGCGATTCATTTGCAGTCTGGACACGGAGGGGTTAACATCTCTGCTCTGACTGCAGCTACTAGGGACTGCTGTGCGACTCGGACTGAGCCTTCTGTGAGTGCTTTGGGACGGGGGAGGGGGGCCACTGCAGCACCCGCTGTTCATTTAGAACGATGCATGTAGGGATGGGTACCGAATTCGGTACTTTTATAGGTACCGACCGAATTCCGTCGGTACTACCGAGTACTGATTCACATAAAATCAAACGGTACCATGTTTCGGTACCTAAACGCATCCCTGTGACTGTGGGGGAGTGGAAGATTGCATAACAATGCATTTTGTTTTGCAAAGTTAACATTTTCTCCTCCCTGTCTGCCCAATGACTTACTCTGCTATTTGAACTGTTTCCCATAATGCACAGCACTCATTCCGCTTTTTCTTTCCTCTTCTTTTTTTGACGGGGGAACTCAGTTTCCAAAACAGCCTACGACATTAACCAAACCGGAAGAAGTAGGTACCCTCAGGGGAAATGAGTCGATTTGCCGCTGTGTTTTCTGAATTGCCGTAGTGTTTTCTCAATTGCCGATGTTTTCTGATTTGCCGTTGCATTTTCTGATCTGCTGTTGTGTTTTCTGATTTGCCGTTGCATTTTCTGATCTGCTGTTGTGTTTTCTGATTTGCTGTTGTGTTTTCTGATTTGCTGTTGTGTTTTCTGATTTGTTGTTGTGTTTTCTGATTTGCTGTTGTGTTTTCTGATTTGCTGTAGTGTTTTCTGATTTACCAAAGGTTTTTCTAAATTGCCGTAGCGTTTTCTGATTTGCTGTTGTGATTTGCACTTCAGGGCCACTGTAATTTCGAACGAGTACTCCCCCATGGATGATTGGACATTAGCACTGCCAATCTATGTAAAGTAGGCAGGATTTGTGTCAATACATCAGGAGAGAGGCTGCCTTGAATACCAAACTCAGGGTGAACCTTGACATTATTTCTATGATAGGTACTGACAAGAAAAATACAACTAACACTTTGTCTCAAATAAATCTTTAATGATTACTTAAAAAACTTAAACAAAAAAAAAACCTGTCAATGAAAAAATATTAAAAACTAATTTGGCAAATCATCAAATAATGAACCACATCTGTGACCATTGTTGCAGATTCTTTTTGCGATTGGTATGGGCAATATCGCATTTCTAGGGTACATTAACCAGGACCAGATCCATGGTTGCAAAACGCAATGGCTGCTCCATCATTATACCAAACTTTTATTTATTCCTAGTCCCACCAATCAGGGTCGCTCATCTTTTGTGTGCTTTGTTTAAAAAGGTGCTATCAAAGATGTAGCCTCATATCAACGAGGCAGCTGTTATCCATAGCCTTTAACATAAGGCTATTAGTAAGTGAGAATTTTGAAATGGAAGACCTTAAATGCTTGCATGAGATCAATTTCGTTTGGGAGAATTGATGAGAGACATTACAAATACATATCAGTTCATTTCAGAGTGCAGGTCTTTACAAACACCAATAACATGAATATTATTTATAAAAAGCTGGGTTAATTCATGTGATACATCTGAAGATTTTTAGAGCTCTTCCTATTGTACCTTCTTTACACTGTCATCCTGACACCTCTTAAAATCCAACATCTGGCATTGTTTTCGTCACAAACTGTGAAACGAGAATGACAGAAATAAGACCCATTTAGGCACTTTTAAAATAATTTTGCTACAGTTCAGTGCTTGCTTGTTGCTGCCAGTTAAATGACACTCGAAGAGCAGAATGTCTTCACACACTTGACTTCCGGTGACTTGTTCATAAAGGCTACTATTGCTTATTCGAGGCCAGTGCACCAATAGTTCCTCTTGTTAAAGATGGCAGTAAAAGTTCTCTCTACAGTTTTGGCCTCTGAGGTTAGATCCAAGTTATGTGTTAAATGCTCTGATGTGTCACTGCTCTGGCTGTGATGGGAAATAATCGTCTGTCCGGAACACGGTAGGGATCTCTTGGCGCTGATGTGGTGCTGGTCTTCTTGGGCTGGAAGGTTTCTGTAAGAAAAAAAAAATCTCAATGGTCCGACAGCACCACTTGTAGAAGTTGTAGAAATAGAAGTTATGACTTTAAAAAAAAAAAAATCCTGTTTAATCATCTTCATTGGTTATTACACGATTGTTAATACTAAAAAAATCTTAAATTCAAAGTGATCGGTAAGCACACAGAAAATAAAAAGTACTCAAATTTACAGAAAGGGGCACTTACATTTAGGAAGCTTGGTACTGTCATAGTGCGAAGGATCTTCTTGAAAGCACCTGGCAGTGTTCCCAGTTCTCCCTCTGCTTGCGTGACCTGCTCCTCCATTGCATTAACATTGGCTCCAACCATTTTTACAAAGGCCTACCGGCAAAACAAGAATGATATCGCAAAAGCTGACAAAACTGAGATCATTTGAAACATTTATCAAGACAAACTTATTTTAAGACAATTCAACATCACACTGATACAGTATATGCGATGCCCTTACAGGCATTTCCTTATTGGTGCAGGCAAAGAATATTCTTTTGTAGAGAGGAAGCCAGTCTCCGCCAGTTTAGCTCAATCGTTAAAATGCATGCCCCATGTATAGAGGCTACGGTCCTTGAAGTGGGAGGTCCAGGTTTGATCCACTGTCCTTTTAATATGAATATAGGCTTAAAAGCCCCAATTAATCTTACAAAAAAAGGCAAACGAGTAACCTTGGAAAAATTGTTTAATAAAGCTGTATTGAAAAATGTGGCAGAATTAACAATTTGACAGCAGACCATGCAGTCAATTACTTGACTGAATGGTCTACCTTTTATTTTTAAGACAGAGAGTACTACTTCTAGAAAAATAGCAAGTTCCAAAAATTAACTCTGATGCTTAAAGCTGCCATAATATACAACAACAAGGACTGCATCTTTAGATAGATGGTGAGAGTGAAACAATGTCAGAATTAGAAAACAGGAACAGACTTCACTCAGAGAACATTTCTATTATTAGAAGAGGAAATGGTCCGCCAGTGAAGATTACCTTGTTCTACATATCATTCACTTTGCTTTTGGTAAAGTGGATAGTTATATTGCTGAGTTAATATTAATACAAGCACTATACAATAATGTTGTTTACATAGTGTAGCAGCCTTGATTTCATATTATGTTACAGTATGCTATTTACTAGGTGAAACAAGCAATATAAAAACATCAAACTTAATGTTCTGAACAAGTGGTAGAAACCACATCAATCTTATTATCACTTACTCTTAGTATCACTTACCTCTAACTTATCAATTCTTCTGTATATTTGTCTCATTTCATCTGACTTCTGTTGGATTTGAGGTAGGTTTTCATTCACTATTTGGGAGGTATCGTTACGGATCTGAAGGGAAGAAGAAAAAATACAAACCAGAGACATTTAAGTACATATCTCAACAAAAATGAGAAATATTTCATTCATAATCTTTTATGGAGCCATAGCCAAACTCAGCTTACCATGTCCAGCATTCCAACAAACTCATCTACTCTTGTCAGCATTTCTTCAAGACTCTTCTCCAAGCACAGGATCTAGAGACGACATTTTTAAAAGAGACAGCTGTAAAAACAACCATACATAATCCATGTAGTAACCGAAGCTACATCACATGAACAGGGCAACCCTAATACTTATGCAACCTTATTTATTCACTTTAATCAGTCACACACTCCGGTCAAAGCTGTAATCCCATTAAATGCCTGCCCTCAAATTGTTTCAGCAAGAACCACAGGGCCAAAACACAGGGACTTTTGTCTGCCTAATGAGCCTACAAGCTAGCTAAGCTTTTCAAAAACATCCTGGTATCATGCGTTTCCACTTAGTATCAACTCAGGACTCTGTTTAGTCTGCCATCAATACTAAGTTAACTGAAGAAACATTATGTTCATTATGTAAATACAGAAAACTGTCAGCATAAGATGAAGACAGGTTACCTTTTTGCTTCAGCTAGGGTATTAGTGTGAGATAGACTCAAAAGAATCAGTCTGAAGTCAAAAATATCATGACTTTAGACCTGCCAAAACTGACATTTTTCTGAGGTTTTGACTTGGATAGAAAAATACTTTTTATGAAAGTGTTTGATGAATATGCACCTGATTTGTGACACTATGTATACTTAAATTCAGACTTTTAGCACTAAATCCCTTTCTGTGGACTAGAGATGTGACGTTCGCGAACAAGTCGGGCTCTTGGATGGCTCTGTCTTTTGAACGGCTCTTTTAAGTGAACGATGAGAACCGATTCGCAGTTGTGAGCCGTTCATTTGAGACCGTTTTAATATGCAGATTGCCCACGCTGCCTTCACGTGTTACCTGCATGCCCCATGAGTCTTTTGTTCACAATTCACATTTTTATAATTTCCTTTATTCTAGTTGTATTTATATTTTTGATATACATATATATTTATACTGATTTATTATTTCTATATTTTTTTCTGTATTGTTAAAATGTTCTTGTGTGGAATTTTTTTTTACAGTAAAGTTGTTTTGCATGGAAGTTATCTGTAGCATGCGTAGTTTTTATAGTGCCACAAAGTTTTTTAGATGAGGGAAAATTCAAAATAGTGATCTCACTGTCAAAGCATGGGATATTGCACCATCATTTGGAAGGTTTACAATGCCAAATGAAATTATAATCAATATTTCAGAATAATTCCCACCAATAGAGTATATAAATATTGGTAGGATGTGTAAGTTTGAATTATTCTGATCCAAATCTTATCTTACAATTGCTACCAGTGATGAATGAGCCAAAGAGCCAGTCTTTTGAACGGCTCTTTGAAAGGAACTTTCAACTTTGCTTGCCTTAATAGAACATATTAAGGCAAGTATTGCCCATTAAGAGCCATTTTCAAGGCTTAACAAGACACTTTCCAACCCTGAGCTGAACTCCACCACAAAATGAAACTAAATATGATGTTCTTCACCTTAGAAAGATAGTTTTATTATACAGTTCCTTTTTTAGTGCAATAAATCCTGGACTTCACTTGGGACTTCCTGGATAGTAAAGGTGACAAGCCAATCATGTCACGACATCAGTGTCGCTTAGCTTACCTTTAATTATGTATAAGTCTACTGCAGTAATAAAGCTGTTTATTATGCCTCATTTATTTCAAAGACTAGCTGTCATCCACTCGGCTAGTTAGACAGAAACGTTAATGCGTTTCAAAGAAGTGGTGGCTCGCTTGTGTAGAAGTCATCAGTACAAACCTCTTCTCCAGCTGTCGCCCTGATGTAGGCGGAGTAGCTGAGGGCGGTGTGCCTCAGGATTTCGTCGTCCTGCTCCGAATAGTGCTGCTCAGATGTCCCGGGGTCTGCTGCATCGTTGAGACTCGGGCTTTGAGAGATAACATTAGCTGCTGCGCCAAAGCTCGGGCTCTGCGACACGGTACCGCTGCTGAGGATTTCGCTCACCATGGACAGACTGCTTGCACTCTGGGAGACGATGCCGCTGTCTCTGCTTATCTCAGCGCTGGACTCCTCCAGGGGAGACAGCAGGCCCACTCTGTCCACTCGATGATGGTCCATGTCCGTCGCCTGTCTTCCTGATCTACTGCCGTGTTTTGCCTTGTCAAATGACTGGATCACGTGTGTTGTGCAGCCTGCGGTGGCTCACTAGGGTCAAAACAGGGTAGCGCGAAGCTTTGATAACTTTCACTACCCTGTACTAGTAGTAGCCCTATAATAATAATAATAATAATAATAATAATAATAATAATAATAACAATAATAATGATAATAATAATGATAATAATAATAACAATAATAATGATAATAATAATAATGATGATGATAATAATAATAATAATAATAATAATAATAATAATAATAATAATAATAATAATAATAATGCATGTTATTTATCATGCACTTTACATTCTGGACAAATCTCAAAGTGCTACAGGACATATTAAAAAGGCAGTAAGAATAAAACCAGGGTTAAAAACAGACGGTAAAATGCAGACACGTGTTATAAGACACTGTGGTTAAATAAAACAAGTAAAAAGCAGCAGGGAAGGTCAGATAAAAACTATGGATAAAACCAGGGAAATTAAAGCGAGGGAATATATAATATATATACCTATATAATATTAATCCAGTGTTCAAGACATGATATATGAATACAATTTTACTTTAAGCAAAAAAGGTCATACTTCTTTTCCATAGAGCAAAATTAACACACAAACAGCCACATATACTGTTATATAAATTGAAATAGGGTAATATCATCAAATATGCTTCCAGCAAAGAGTTGTAGGAAATGGCTGAGCTGGACAGTCGTGAATTAAAGAGTCAAAAATATGTCAACAAACAGGATATTTAAAGAAATTAGATCAAGAGTCTCATAAGCAGTGGTGGACAAAGTACACAGCTTCATTACTTAAGCCAAAGTATAGATACTCCAGGTCAAATATTCCTCCAATACAAGTGAAAGTTGCTCTGTCAGATTATTACTTGAGTTAAAGTACTGAAGTGCTTGCTTTTAAAAATACTTAAGTATACAAAGTACTTCTTAAAAAATCTCAAAACGTTGTATTTTCAAAATACATAAGTGCAGTTAAGAATACATAGAAGTACATTCTGTTACATTCTGTTTATCTAGAAACCATTAGGCTACTTGAAATCTCTAAAAACTATACCATGGAATAGAAACAGCAATTATGCTACTCCAAGCACTGATAACTTAGTTTGAAATGTTCATCTGGAATGAAACAAATGTTACGTAGCTCAACACGCTTTCTCAGGTTGGACAGTGAATGTGTGTGTGTTTGTGCAGAGTGGGAAAAAGAGAGAACATTTCATACGATACGTATCATTCTTCATTTCAAAGACCTCCAACACAGGCTGAAGATATGGCCATGGGTGCTCAGTTGGAGCAATTATAGCCATCATTACCACCTCTAAATAAACTGCCTGATCTGAGTGAAATTAGCTTTGTGTTGCTCCACGTTCAACCATGGGATCTGATTTCAGAAAAGAGAAGGAAATTCATGAGCTGACTTCAAAGCAAAAGTAGTGAGTAACTAGAGCACTGATAGAAATGTAGTGGAGTAAAAAGTACAAAAATTGTCTTCTGAATGTAATGGAGTAAAAGTAAAAAGTTCAGCCCAAAAATAATATTCAAGTAAAGTACAGATACGCAAAAAATGCACATAAGTACAGTACTCAAGTAAATTTACTCTGTTACTGTCCACCATTGTATTATATAAATCCACTGTTCAAGACATGATATATGAGTAAAGTTTTACTGTAAGAAAAAAAGGTTATACTTCTTCTCCATAGAGCAAAATAAACACATAAACAGCCACATGTACTGTTATAGAAATTTAAATAGGGTATTATTAAATATGCCTCCAGCAACGGCTTGTAGGAAAAGGGTGAGCTGGACAGTCGTGAATTAAAGAGTCAAAAAATATGTCAAACTTTTGTAAACAAACAGGATTTTTAAAGAAATTACATCAAGAGTCTTATAAGTTGTACAAAGAAAAGGGTCATGGTTACAAAAGGTGAGGCCTGATTATGCAAAGAACATTCAAACTGTCTTATCGCCTTTACGATGCAAGTGAAAGTGCCTGTGTCACAAATTTGAATATACCGTTTTTTTTGTACATGACATTATATACTATGTCGTTTGAGTGTCGGCCAGCAGATGGCAGCCAGAATTACTTCATGGCAAAGATCTTCAATTATCTGCACATGGCTGATGCAGACAACCTTTATCTGCATCAGCAAGACACTGTGGAAATGGTTGAAATAGTTGATCACACAATTTGACTGAGAAAATATCTGACAGCATTGATAATCTATCTGATGGGTTTATCTGAAGATAGAATGCAGCAATGAATTCCCTTGAATATATAAAAGCTTATGTTCATGGGACAGTTGAGGACTCAACATGGCAGGCTTCAAAGGGATGATTCTGAGGTCATTTTTGGACATCAAAGACAAAACCTTTGTTATATTTTAATGTTTCACATGAGATCACTTCGTCTGCATGTAAATCTGAAAATGGCCAGCAGCACATCTGTGTCACATGTGGGTAACAGTTTTCAAAATAAGTGCTAAAACCAATTGAAACCGCAATGATCCATAAAATCTGCATCTTTCTGCTCATATTAACTTTGAAAATTCATCTAAATTTCCTCCATGAATGAAAAAATGATAATTCATGTTTTTATAGCAAGGGCTGATCATGTGACACCCCTGACTGGGTCCACCAGAAACTCCCAGATCAACTGATTAGGGTTGCAAACTATCTAAAGTAGGTCAATTTGGTGTCAATGATCTATTAGCTGTTGGAGCAGTCTGGCATCTAGAGTAAACACAGTAGATGAACATTCATTAGCAGGGAGGTGAGAGGAGTTTAATGCTGCTGGCCTCTGACCCAGGACAGAGATGCATTCTTGCTGCAAGAAGACTGTGTTAAATGTCCTGACTGTGGAGGATGAAGAGGACTGGTTTTGTCTGATAAAAGGAATTCAGCCTTCAGATTGTCTTTCTTCATGATGTGATGTCACCATTATGATTTTTCATCTTAACAGTTTATTGTATTCAAAGTCATGTAAACTGTAATATTTTTATAATTCGCTATGAATATTTAAGGGAGAACATCTCAACTTTGTTTAATGTTCCTGCAGAGAAGTAACAACACTGCAAGTAATTTCTAGAAGAGTCCTGCCCCTTGCTGCATGTTTTGTGGTTGTGCATTCCTGGTGTACAGATGCTGCTGTTGGGGAAGAAACTGGGATGTCAGCCTCTACCATAATTGTTTGGTTTGCTGACCAGGCAGCCTCCTGTTTTAAGACATTTTTTCTGTACACTTCCTTTTGTTTATCAGACTACCTTCAGTCTTAAAATACTTGTGTCAAGAAGACATTTTTACTACTGATGGCAAGTGAAAAGTAATCTTTCAAAGTTGAAAACTTGTGAACCAAACATCATGTTTCTATTTTGCCAAAGTGTGAGAATAATTTATTGGAACAGATACAGGGATTTGATCACAATCATCAAATGCATAAAAAAACTATTAAAAAAACATACTCTACACAGCATTTATCCAAATATAAGAAATATAGATTTACTCTTTAAAAACATACACAAGCAATCCCCAGTTGGTCCCAGAAATAAGAATGAAAAGGATCTTAATAAAAGTGGTCACTAACAAAAGATATCAGGCTGTAGGCACATTCAGAACTCTAACATACAGTGGACTCTCCTAAAAACAGTTTGTTCTGATGCTTGGTACAAACATACATACAAATCTTTTCATTTAAGACAAAGACAGCTTTGGAAATACAAGAAATATACACAATACATTTTCCTTGCTTCCTGATTTGTAACTTTCTATCATCAGTTATCTCATAAAAACAAACAGAAGTTACAAAATTAGTTTCTTACAAAACACTGTCACGCTCATTTCATCAGGCCTGGTGTTCCAGTTTTAGTCTCTGAGCAGTGGGGATGTCTCTGTCAGTCTGTGGGTTTATAAGTATTATAGGGTAATAACGGTGCCGTCCTCCTCCACTCCTCCCCTGGGCAGTGCGAGGCTGTGTCGTGGGTCTGTTTTCATGGAGCTGAGGATTTTGTGCAGGCTGCCGTTGCTGTGGCGGAGCGCCGGGTTGCTGCTGTGATGTGGAGGCTGTACGTGGTGGTGACGCTGCTGCTGCTGGGTCTGTGGGTGGTGAAGGCTCAGGTCTCTGTGGAGCTGGTAGCTGAGGCTGCTGTGTTGGTGGTGGTGGTGGTGGTGGGACCCTCCGTTGAGGCTTGGCTGGGAGTGGAAGGAGGCTGTGGAGACCACAGATGAAGGCCGTGTGGGCGGGCTAGGAGGTGGAGCTGGATTTTGAGCTGTTGATGATGCCTGCTGGTGTGTGCGGGACGCAGTGGATGCCAGGGAAGCGTTGGACCTCATAGACGGCCGTTTGAGGCTGTTCTCAATCACGATGTCTGTCTCTTCGTCACTCTCAAGGTCATCTTGGTAATGTGCTCCAGGGGATGTGACACCTGCTGTGGCAATGGACAAACTCGGGTAACCAGTTGAGCCGCTGCTGTCGGATGACTGTCCTGAGCTCCCAGAAATCCTGCTGCTGCGGACGACGTTATTCCTCTGGTTGACCGGCTTCACCGTCACAATCAGATTGTGGCTGTTGGCAATCATCATATCTGTCACCTGATCTAAGGACTTTCCAGTGACCTCAATGCCGTTAACCTCCAACACTTCATCGTTAACCGCCAGCAGCCCAGTGCTCTCCGCCAACCCTCCGGGCACCAGTCGTGATATGAAGATGCCAGGAACTTTCTCCAACCCGTGTGGCGTCACCCTCACGCTGGTCCCATCGCGGATGTAGAAGCCCAGAGGTTTGTCCGAGCCGTGGCGATACAGGCGAACGCGACGGTGAGACTCAGGGAGGATGTCAACATCAATGATGGAGGAGACAGGTCTGAAGTCCTGGGGCATGCCGATGCGGATGTGTGGCCGCTTTCTGTTCACGTCATTGTTGCGGAGCGCGACCACCGCCTTCTTCCTACGGGTGATTGTGTTGGTGCCGAAGTTGGCGTAGTCGACCTCTTCTGCAAAAAATAAGAGACAGAGGGACAGAGTGTTAATAGATGTTTGAGAATGTGCAGTCAACACAGACTGAAATATTCCCTCTTTCATGTGGACTTTGTCCCTAAATGTTCAAAGCAATAGAGAAAAAAGGAAAACTAAATCCTTAAAAGCAGAAAAACACAGACAGAGAGAGAGATGGATTTGAAAGTTAAAACAAACTGCCTTTTCATTCCTAAACTAAAATACCTTTATGTGAATGCGAGCGGTCTCTGCATACGTCTTTAAATCAAACCACCTGCCCTACAAACTCAAAACCCCTTTGTTTAAACTATGCACAGATGTTCTTAAAAAATAACTTTCCTGTAAAAAGACCTGCTAATCATTTCCAAAGATTCTACTTCACATGTGACATATTACAGTTTTATTACTGAAGTTGTAAACAATGCCTCAGTGCGTGCTGGTCTACTTGTCAACTTAGTATGCAGCTTAAGTTATTACAATTAGAAATAATTAGAGAGACAGGAGCATATCATCTGGATTCACACACGGGACTCTATCTGTGAGCACGTCTGCATAAGTGCTGAGTGTGCAGAGCATTCCTGCCTATGCTCACAGAGGTGACCCGCCCTTCTGCTACCAGCCAGCAGCTGTAGGGATTCCCAGTGTTCATTTTTTTTCTCTAAGATACACATGAACATACATGTGCAAACACATAACTCAAAGATAAACAATTATCATGCTTTTATAAAGTTTGACATCAAGGACCATGAGTGGAAGAAAAAAAAACAGAGGATAAAACCCAAGGACCACAGAATGAACTGTGAGGAAGTAGAGTGTGGTAATGTCAGTTTAAGTATGATGTTTCCAAACGGAGATTTAATGCAATCAATAAGACAATGAAAACCTTCACAGAGGTCTAAATCATCCACCCACTGACAGAGTGGCTTCTTGGGAACAAATACAGCTGCTGGCAAGCTTGCAAAAGAACATGCTATAATAAAATAAAGTGAAACAAAGGGGAGAAGATTGAGGCCTTGCAGGAGTGGAATAAGAAATAAAGAGTTGGGGAAAAAAAAAACCTTAAATGTCACACCGAGTTTTGACAGAGTGTGGGAGAGGAATGATAAAGACTGCGCACCATGATGAAAAAATAATAACATGGTCGCTCTCTAATCTCTCCCTCTCAGGCAGACAGGAAATCTGGACACAGCAAAGCCTGATGGGACAGGAAGTGAAGATCCCCAGGCGGGAGGCATCAGCTCCTGCATTTCCATGGCAATAGCAATGACTCATCTTTGCCCTGCTGTTTGGGACACCTGCTTTATAAAATTATTATGGGTGAGCGCACTGTAATCTTTGGCTCTATCTTCAAAGAACACTGAAACAAATATGGCGCCTCTGAGCTGGGCCAGCTGGCCCGGTCGTCCCTCCGGCCAGCGAGGAGTGTGGACGCCTGCCATGAGACTCCCTATGCAATGCTGACTCATCATTAATGTATGTTTTCTCCCTCTATCTCCTCTTGAGCAGAGTCATGACACTGCAGCATGTTTTTTTTTCATTGGAGTAAAGGGTCGAGTGGGGGGAAATAGTGTAATGTTTGGTGCTACTCCTCACTGTTAAAAGAAGAAGTTTTTGGGCGTCAGCAGTGACACAGACCACATGCACTGCACATACGGAATTGGTGCATTGGGTAAAAGAATGATAAATGTATTTGTGAAATAGTAGATTGACGTCTCTTGGCACAGCATGAAATAAAGTTGTCAAGTGTTTGCAATCTCAAGCCAAACTTCTCTGCCAAAAAGCATGTTACACCAGATGAAGAAATCGCCTGAAAAATGCTTCTTATCAACTTCCACTGCTTTAAAATTAGACTTTTTCAATTTGACATTTATAAGCAAAAGCCTCTGCATATCATCAGACTTTAAAGCGCATGGTATTCTTGGTTTTCTGTACATGCGGCGGCAGGAGCGGATTTGATTGAATCCAGACGAGGCATTTGCTACAGGGCTGGAATTTCTGCCACAAGTGCAAGTCTCCTCTGATGGGAACCATGTTGGAGTGGATCACTGCAGAGCCTCATTACAGGTCTACGACACAACACCCTCCTCCATCCACACCCTCACCTCGGTCTGAAACCAACGCCTCACCACATCACCAGTGTACTTACTGGGGCAGATGATCTTTTGGTCAGAAATCCAGGTACAACTATAATTATGCTTTCTGTTTGGAATGTTTCCCAGCTGCACTACAAATCCCGTAAGAAGCCCATGCTGGTGTAATTTGTTTCAAGAGACCTGCAATTGCAGGAGGCATGGGGTGTGTTTGGATTATCCTGGGGGGAGGAGGGAAGATGGAAAAAGATGATAAGGGGTTCAAGTGAGAGCATCATTTGAAAGAGTGTGTGTCTAATTTTATTTACAGATTTTGCATAAAAATATAGAAACCGTAAGTGCGGACTGGATTTCGATATTGGTTCCATTTGTAGTACGAACTGTACAGTTAAAAAGCTTGAAAGCAGGAAAACGGCTCATGTGGGGGACTAAAGAGGTGAAACCAAAGCTGCGGTAGTTCAATCCCAAAACCCATTGGCCATTGGCCTACATACACTTATCATGATGACAGACATTTCCTTTACAAACTAATTCTTGTATCTTACTTGGAAATAGTTTGCTAAAAATAGAGAATTACAACTTCAGTGTGTGACCAAGTGGCAAACTCCGGTCTTAAAATATGAGTCCAATGCGAACGTGCTAAAAACTGCAGTTCATTGAGGATCTGCTTGGGGCTGGTTCCGGAAGTACTGGAAACCACATACACACCAATTCAAAAAAGACGATCTTTACAGCAGAAATGAACATGTTTACAGCCTGGTACAAAAGACGAGTGTAGTCTAGATAGCTCATTTCTCGATCAGCACACACTGTATGGGGGGTGATTTTTTTTCTAACGCGGCAGTTTAGAAGATAATGAGATTAGGAGTCTTCCAATGAGAGGCACAGCTGACTTGATTGACAGGCGGGAACACTGTAGCTGTTGGCTAGGAGGCTCAAAGCCCGCCTCTTTATGTCACACTCCCTCGACAGAAAACAATATGGCTGCCACTGCCGATTTGCCACAAAACAGTGCTTCAGAAACAGATGGGTGACGTCAAGGATACTATGTCCATATTTTATACAGTCTAAGTGTGTGACACAGAACTGAAAAACAAACAACCCAGTCATACAAAAGGGAGCTACGGAAGTGAAACTGCACCATGCAAGTTCAAAATCCCCCTTATGGATCACACCCCTAGTTTGGGAATGGCTTAATTAATGTCTCTAAACAGATATTGGTATGCAAGTGAAGCTTACAATCTATAGTAGGTTGTATCTTAACTCCAACTCCAGTAGCTTATGGGACTGTAAACAATGACCAGAGCGAGGAAAAGGAATTCTTGGTCTGGTGTTCTTTATCATTAACCTCTGGCTACACCTGAATATCTTAAAGGAGGCAGTTATCAGATGACACCACCTGGATTCAAAGATTGGTCTTTGACAACTGCAATGTTGTTTGTACAGCAATCAAACTGGCAGCATTAAAAAGTCTGAATACATGTCTCCCTCTCTGTTTCTCTGTCTAAAGCAAGAGGATCAGCAAATGAAAAGGTAGGAAGCATGAAACAAGCATGGTTGTATTGTAAACCAACAGATACAAAGATCAACTCTGTAACCTTGGCTGAGCAGCCAATTACTGTAAAGGCAGTCAGGAGTCATGAGTTGCCAATCACATTTAACAAACCCTGAAGTGAATTCCCGTTCAATGAAAGCAGGGATACTTCACATCTAACCTTTAAGTGCACTTAAATACTCGATGAGTTGAATAGTTTATGACACTAAGTCAGAAACTAAGTGATTGTTAGAGGCCTTTTTGCAATCAATAAGGACATATTAATTTGTTTTTGTTTGTTCTTTTGTTTGGCAAGAGATACAATCTGAAGACAGACTTTGACTCTGGAAAACTTTTAAGAGTCTTTTCTTACCAAACAGACGTTTAATTAATCAAAAAAATATGAAAAAGAATATTCTATCGTAAGGATAAGTTATCGAATGTTGCTTAAGGGCTCAATATCTTCTATCACAAGCAATTTTGAAGCTACCAAAGGAGCATTATGGGATTGCGGTATTTGGAGATGCTAAACAAATTAAGATGTCAAGTCATAGTAGCAGACAGCAGAGAGAAAACTGTGTCTGTGGCTGACTGGAGGTCTGGGGTTTAATATTCAGGACCAGAGCTCTTATTAGACTGAAGGAGTTTTTCCATTGCAAAGTTAGACATTTACTTCTCTGCTACTATGAGAAAAAAGAAACTGTGGACACACTCCATGATATAAAAAACGTGTGTGCAGTAGCAGTGGAACTAAATGTGATTGCACTCCAACAAAAAGAAGATAAATGAGTCTGCTCTTTGAATTAGAGATATTTTTTTAATCTGGCAAAATCTCAGCGGGGTCACCGCTTTCTAGTTCTTACTCAGTCCTGCCAAAAGCAGGAAAAACAAACACACAAAAACACAATCAGAGATGGAAACGCACAGCTAAACTTCGTGAGCACGTTCCGGCCGATCACACAAAGGTTATGGTAACAACTCCTGACAAACCTAATCCCTGCTGCACTGGAGCATCATGGGTAAGCCGATGTGAACCCCGTTAATCAAAGACTGTCGGGTCGCTGCCAGGCATTTCAGGCTAAAAGGCAACTCAGATCAAAGCCTGTTAGAGAAGCTTTGTGCTTCAATTAGCAGTGGCTCAATATTTCCACAACTCCATCTTCCATCAAATGTAATTTACAGATCACAGTATGGTTTATAGAAGAACAATTTAAGAGACACACAAGCTGAGAGCACACTGAGAATCCATGCACGTACCAGCTGTTTGCATTTACCCTTAACTTTAGTTTGTTCAAGACTTAAGGTGAGGGAATCTAACTGGAAATGAGGCTACTGGAGAAGCTAAATGCTGACAGGGAAGGAAAAAACGACTAGGCATAGAGAAAGGGGGTCACAATTTGGCATGGATTTCAGAATGTAGTGTCTAATGCTATATTCAGTGTTGCAATATTGGCTAAAATGATTAAAAAACATGTTTCACTTGGGAATAAGTGGGCTGTATACCTCGTGATGCTAGAAAACACTCCCTCACAAGCTCAGGGTGAAAGAGGTCAGAGGTGGAGAGGTGGCTCCTGCATGACTTCTGCTCTCTGCTAATGTGTGTGGCTGTGTGCATGAGTCTGCATATGTATGCATGACACTTGAGGAATGTGGTGTTAAATGTAGTCGGAGATATCTCTGAACAGGTTGACGAGCTGCGAAAATTCTCCAGACGGGCATGGTAGGCGACTTAGAACTGCAACTTCAGGGACTTTGCTATTTCCGTATAGCTATGAGACCGTTTAGCAATACGCCAGCAGTGTGCTGCATAACTTAATCTTTATTGCAGGCACACTCTGCGGTTATTTAAATGAAAAGGCATCCTGTGGTATATGCCTTTTGTGTAATATTGCTGCAACAAGGAAGAAAAAAACAGACCAATTAGAAGCCAGCTAACACCTCATGCTGTTCTTGTGCTTGCAAAGCAAAGGAAAGCAGAGGAAAAACAGTCTTTGTTCCAGCGAAGCCGACCTCTAGTTAACCAAAGCTGTGAAGAGAAGGCCCTTTAAAGTCCGACTGCTTTTCCACAGTCTCCCATAAAAGACAGGAATCTAAAGAGTTTTATGATCAGCCATTAGGGCCTCTCTGCACACTTGTTCCTGGCAGGTCTTCTTACATTCACCGCTGACTCGACTCGACTGTAAACAGAAGCTGAAGAGACGATAGAAATGAACCAAAACAAAGACGCAGATCTGTTTGGACAAAGTGTTTCAAATCCCTCTGTCTCTTTTGTAATTTTACATGTGAGCAACACCCAAATGATCTGAGGAATCTGGGAGATGTTTGCCACCCTGCTGTTATGAATATAGAATATGGATTAACACAAACTGAAACACTTGCTCCTGGCTTTACACAAATGATCATGAAACCAAACTTTTGGTTTGGTTTTGGTTTCTCTCAGCTGCAACATAATCACGAAAACTGAGGTCCAGACTGATGCTGTTTGAAGAGGTGTTAGGGGCCACCATAATGTGTGATATTTCACACAGGGCTTTGTGAAAGTTGGCACGCTATTCTGAGTCCTGATGGTTTACCTATGTTGGCAAAGAGAACATCACATGCACACCCACACCCACACCCACACCCACCCACACACACACACACACACACACACACACACACACACACACACACACACACACACACACACACACACACACACACACACACACACACACACACACACACACACACACACACACACACACACACACACACACACACACACACACACACACACACACACACACACACACACACCTGCTGGAACCAGACCCTACATTCATGATCTTTTCTCCTTTTCTCACATGTAATGCATGTGTAAATGCACAGCTCCTGCATGTCACCACACATGAACATGTTAGTCTGCATGAATAGAAACCTTTGTGCCTGGTGGGCAGTAAATGTTGGCATATGTTGTATTTATATTTTATGAAAGCCACAATCATCAGCTCTTATTGGTAAAAAAATAAAACATGTTTCCATTTAAGAACTGTATTTGTTATGAAAAGACGGCATCTTGATTTTGTACTGTTAAAAGCCTTGTTATCATGTGTAAGTGAGACTTTGGGTGAAGGTGGCAATATCAGCACCCTACTAACGGAGCTAACTGTGATTGTTACATTTGGGTTTTGACTTTGTGGAGCATATACAAAATTTTGAGTAAAGACAGGGTTCATGTAGTAGGGGAGAACATGGTTGGTTGTCACACGGGTTGGTTGGCACACTCGTTATATCTCGCCACCAGAGGACACTGACTCTCAAATTGGGGTATGGACATTTCAAGAATTAGGATCAGAGCTCACCTACATAGTCTTTTCTGGAGTAAAACAGCTGAACTTAAGGTGAGAGTTATATAGGCTGGCCTAAAGATGTGTTTCCTGTTCATGTTCCTTGAACATTTTATGTTAAAATGCATTAAGGTATGTAGGCCTATCACTTGTCAGTGAAATTCAACTTTCAAATTTAGTTCTGCCTTCTTTAAAAGATTTTTCCCATTAAAATACCATTGTGACAACCAACACCATAGTGTGTGACAACCATCCCTGTGATGGGGTTGGTTGTCACAATGTGTTAGAGTGTCTTTGATAGTTAATTGCCTCTTTGTTGAAATGAGTTGGAAAATGAGAGGGATACACATTTCAAGCCAACACCTCAAGCTTCAATTTAATGTAGGAATGACTTTTGAAAGATGTTTTGATGATGAGCAATCATCAAAACAGTAAATAGTGTGACAACCAACCTTGTTCTCCCCTAATGAAAAACCTGGATGAGTTACAGAATTTGAAAATAATCAACCACCCACCACTAGCCTGAGCTGTAACTCTGAGCTGTTGATGACAACTACTATCCAGTTGTAAACACGCACAGATGACATATAGCACCTTGCAGCATGACGTGGTTTAGCATATTTGGATTTAGACAATGGAGATAATATTGCATGAAAGCTAATTGGACTGGAGTAATATGTAACAAACACAGACATTTAAACATTAACCTGCAAGGAGGACTGAAGGCTTGTGACGCTAGCTCTGCTAATGTTAGCCACATTCAGTAAACATTGTTTACCTGCCTACTGTGAGATCTCACTTTCAGCTCATTTAAATAATTGAGCTCTATTTGGACTTGTTTTCTTCGTTTTTTCTTACCACCCATCAGCTAGTCGGAATTTAAGTATCAATTTAACTTCTGACTACCACTATTGAATTAGTCGATTCAGAACATCCAACATTATTGTCAGTATCAACATTATTTAAATAAATGTTTCTCTTGTATCAAGCCAAAGCCACACAGCTTGTCATTAATTTAGTCAAGATATACTGTGGTCAATTCTGACATGGATTTTGGTCATGTTTCAGAACATTTGCCTCAAAGACATGTAAAAGTTGTGGAGCTTTATTAGTATAAGTGTGCATGGTACCTGTAAAGAGTTTATTGGTATGTTTTATGTAGCATACTAAGCAGCAACCCTCAAATTCTCTATGTTATTTGAGAGTTATTGAGAAGATCGACAACAACTCTTGTTAGCTTAGCAGATAATCTTCTAGCTTGGCTTTGTCCAAAGATTCTATAGAGAAACAGAACTGCTTCTACAATCTTAACACGGTGACTTAAAAAATATGTCTCAGTGATTCAATTCGACTAAATTGAAGGTGCAAAACACTTTTTTGGTTGGAGGGAAACTGCTCCAGGCAAAGAACAGTCTGTCAAGAAAACCATGCAAACAATACAATTTAATGATTTTCTACTTTGTTCTTTGAACTTATTACAAAATGAATGTTGCATGTTGTCTTTAACGAAGACCAGAAGGAGAGCATACATTATGCCTATTTTAAAATCTTTACACTGGCAGCCTGTTGCTTTTCGTATTGATTTTTAAATTATTTTAATAGTTTTTAAGGCACTGCATGGCTTTGCACCAGACTACATATCAGAGATGCTTTTAGTGTATGAACCAGGAAGGCCTCTCAGATCCTCCGGCTCCTCTCTTTTAGCAGTTCCTAAGAGCAGAACAAAAACATTTGGTGACGCTGCTTTCAGCCACTACGCTCCCAAACTATGGAACAGCCAGCCGGAGGATCTGAGAGGAGCTGATAGAGATATTGAGACTTTTAAACGTACACTAAAAACGTATTAATTCAGTCTGGCTTTATGTAGGGTTTAACAATTGTATTACTTACCTTTTACTGTAATATTGATTTAAATGTTGCTTTATTATTTTAGAAATTTTAACTGTTATCTTATTCTATTTGTAGTCATTTATTTATTTTATTTATCTACTCCGTTTTATTGATATTTTTAGCCTCAGTTTTATTTTCAACTCTTATCCTTACCCTTTTTAAATCTATTTTAACTATTTGTATTCTTAATTGTGATGCTTTAACTTATTCTAATTACACATATTGTTGGTGTGCATTAGTGTCCATTTCATTTTTTTTATTGCATTATATTTTTATTTTTATTTGTATTATTACTATTATTACTATTATTATTATTATTATTATTATTATTATTATTATTATTATAATCCCTAATATGTCTTGCCCTTGTTTTACTTCTGCTTCTTTCTTTTTTTTCAATCGCTGTAAAGCACTTTGGTTTGCATTTGATTTGTATGAAAGGTGTTATATAAATAAAGCTTGATTGATTGATTTTTTTGAGCTAAAAAGGTTCTGGTATCCTGATATTGTTACCCACAGACAGAGCCAAGCTGGCAGTTTCCCTGCTGTTTCCAGTGTTAATGCTAAGTGCCTGCTAGCTGTAGCTTAATATTCAGTGTGCAGATGTTAGACAGCTAGCAATCTTTTCATTAAAGACCCACTAAGAAAGAAAAATGTCTGAAAGTTATTCCTTTAAAATCAAAGTGACTTTTTTGAAAGAGACAATTTTTCACAGGATAGCGAGGACATATTCATCAGTTCACTACTGTGTGCTAAAACTACAGCCCATGACCTCTGGCCTGTTGGTCTGTCTACTGGCAGCCACAGTCCATCCATGTTAGTGACATTCCTGCACCCCGACAACCCCCCAGCCCCCATCATGGTTTTCAGCCGAGCGTGACAAAGTGCTTAGTGACAGCAGAGACCATAATCACTGGAAAGAGAGAGAGAGAGAGAGAGGGAGGGAGGGAGGGACACACACACACACACGCACACACACACGCGAATAGTGCTCGACCCTGCTGCCTTTTGCATTAGGTCACTAGATGCTGTGGCAGTGGGCTCCACTCCTGGGCCCCACAGACACACACACACGTTCCCACAGCTGGAAGCCCCTCATTTTCTAAACCAACAGGACTATGGCAGAAAGTAGAACGAGATGCAACAGCACATGACAGAGTACAGCCATGCAGGATGAAACCAGACAGCCCAGTACAATGCAGTACAGTAAGCGTGCACATCCACTGAACATTTTTCCCTGCAGTCACATTTGCATTTTTTGGGCCAGTTTGCATTAGAAAAGAACGATTTAATGGAATGCAGAGGGATTTTGTGTTGCTTTGGCCTCATAGCATGGCTTATAAAAAGTTGGTTTCCATGTCTTTAGTGGTTTCACACAACACATCCAAGAACAGAAAACCAGCTGAATAGCAAATTTCTACATTCCTCCCCCATGTAAATAAGCTGAACAAATACTAAAAACAGGCCAAGCAGGCTTTTTTTCCTTTAATGTTCAAGCCTCCAGGACAACTTCTACATTTGTAAGCCTTAAAATGTGCACGTGGAGTCCTTCCAAAGGGACGTACACACATGAATGTAAGGAATGAACCAAAACAATCAGTATTCTTGGACGTCTCTTCTCGCTCCCAGTGGAGGCAGCCGGAAAGTCTATCTGTGTGTTTAGGGGCCGACTGCTGCCAAGACGTTCAGCTAACACTAACATGGAAAAAAATAATTCAGGCTGAATAAAGACGAACATTTCCTTTTTTTTCTAACATGCTAACATATTTCACATTCTTGCAGGGGTGGTTAAGGCTGGGCCTGGGTGGAAATTTGGAGTTGCTTGATAAACCGACCTGGTTAATATCGACAGCTGCACTGAAGGTTTGGCTGAACACTTACGGGAAGTTTCTCTGATCACATGCATGGTGTGCTAGGCCAGGTGCATACATACAATAAACCTATAGGCTATAATAGACAGTTAAATCCAGTTTACCAAGTTCTTTACTTGAAACAAATTTAAAATGTAGTGAATAAGAAAACAACATAGTCCTTTGTTATCAAGTGTAAAGAAGCACTAAGTCTTCTTGAGTAAAACACAAGCACCTCAAAGGGAGTGCTTCAACTTTTTTGTAATAAAATGTAACCCACTGCTATAGGTCAGAGGTTGGACAAAATATTAATCTGGCAATACATTGTTGTCCTCACTTCTGCAATACAAATTGTTTCCAAAGATGAATATTCTAATTGAAAGAAAAAGCTCTGTTCCAGACCGATTTCCCTGCCAATTTGACTCACCGCATCACTACCCCATGACTCCTGAATCCCTCAATACAGATTAACATGAAAAGGAAGTTTCCTCTACTCTGAATATTAAGGATGAAGTGTGAACAGGTTTACTATGCAAGTTAGTTATGCCTGTCAAGATCTAAAATGTGCATTTATTTTTAAGGGCCTGTGTCCATTAACCACACTTTTGGCCCTAGCAGATCCCAGAACCTTAATTCCAAAGCACTTCTCACCTTAGGAAAGCTTCCCATAGTAGTGACTGTTAATTCTGTTTTAAAATGCTTTGAATGCTTCATATTTTCTTTCATTCAGTGGCATTATACAAAGAAAATGTGAAAGCAGTTGGAAAATTGTACCCCTTCTTGATTTTTGATTGTTCAGTGTTTGAGAGTGACATTGCAAAAGTTGTATAATCTTCAGCAGAGAGGGCTGAGAGCACAGAAAGAAATGATGACAGATGAAAGCATTTTTTAATGCTCACAATGCTAAGTATTATAAACAATGAACTGCATTGGTACTGCCAGTGCAAAAAAAAAGTTCATGGACGCCATCCCTAAATGAAAATCTTTATCTGTTTTTGTTCAAGAGTTCTGTAAATTCAATTTAAAGACTAAAAACTAGTATAATGTTTAATCTTCGCAAAATTTGAACCAAAGTGCAGAGAATAAATACTTTTAATTCTGCACTTTGCCTTTTTTGGATTGTTAACCTACTCAGATAACATGATGTGTCATTTTATTTTACTTGAGTCAGGTTTTTGAAGCTTCTACCACTACATATGTGATAATTAGCAACCTTATTCCACTTTCTCACTTGTAAATTGCTGCAACGAGTGACCTTCTCCAAATCAAGTAATTATCTTCACTTATAAACCAAAGCATAACCATTTTAAATGTGCGTAAACTCCTTCAACCTGCTTAATTCGCAAAGAGAAGATAGAAAGTTAGAACCTCAAGTCTTGACTTATTTTAACTAGTTATGGGACTTAGAAAAAGACACTGAGATAAGAAACATCTAATAAGAATCAGGTGAGACTCAGGTAAAACTGGTCTGCAGGAGACTGAGGGGAATATACAAAAATGTCTGCATGCATCTTAATGCTGGGCAACACTTTGCACGCACCCCTCCATTCCTCCACTCCCTGCACTCCTTTCAGCAGCAGCTACAGCAGCACACACAGGGGCCGTGCTGCACATCTGGGACAAGTTAAACGGAGCTGCCTTGTCTGCTCTGCATTGGCTCCCTGGGCCTGTGTGTTTGGGTGGGGCTGGGAGGGAGGGAGTCACAGGTTTAATATTCACTGCAGGTATCACCTACCCATATTACCCAGACACACATACACATACATACAACCCTTCCCACGAACAGCAACTTTATTAAGAGATTCACAGATGTTTGGCCTAATCACAAAGGAGAACAGAGGTTAAGACCGAGAGAAAGAGAGAGGTATTTAAAGAGAATGGAGCGGAGGAGTGTGTGTGCGTACACAAGGAGATTAACCTGTGTTTGTGTGTGAGGGGGGGGGGGGGGGGGGGTTGATGTTTTGCAGAAAAGGGGGAGGAGGGAACATCAAAGAGGGAGGTGGAGGAGAGCGAAGGAGTCGACAGGTCCTACATTCCTACAACCTCTCAAAAGGAACAAGCTCCATTCCATCAAGAGTTCCTGCGCCCTTCTGACTACAAAAAGTGCCTTTTTGAGGTTCACTAACCTTTATCCCTTCTTCCTTTTTCCCTCTTGCGTATAAATGACTTCTGCTTCTGCTTTAATGCAGCTGCCTCTCTGCTGATCATATGCATGTTCCCAACCAAGGAAACACATGGTGTTGATATAAGCGGCATAGTCTCCTCTGCCATCTGGCTCACAGGTACCTGTGCTGCCTTCACTGCCATGCGAAGATATAAATACCTCTAACGGAAATCTTGAATCTTTAGATAGATAAAATACAGAGCAATAAGTAAAGAGGTTTGATTTTAAAGAAGACAGTCAAGAGCAAAAAAACCCCACAAAAGTTCTGCAACTATAGAACAAATCATATATGGACAAAACAAAAGGCAATTTAGCAATGAAGGCATCAGGGGAAATAAAATCTGGCAGTGGCAGTGTTGTAGTGACACCAGTCACAGCAGCAGCAGACTTGGACCTTGTGTCCTTGCCACTTGTCTGGCCTTCTGTTTGTGAGGGTCAATGTCTTTCACTGTGTGTGTGTGAGAGAGAGAGAGAGTGAGAGAGTGAGAGGGACTTCAGAAGAAAGAATGGCTTTCAAATATCCGGAAACAACTATATATTGCATGATAACCAGCCTGTCTTTCCATACCTCCCTCCTTGTATTTACAGCCAATATCCCACTTCAAATGATAATATTGCGATGCCATAATAAGTATTAAATCAATTCCTCTCACAAACCAAAACACCAACTTGGCAGCCTTTATCTTTTTCTACTATAAATTCATGTTTAATGAGCCTCAGGCTGGAAAAACAAATGCTTCTTATTGGAGTAGCTCTATATTGCTTAATGAAGAGAGCTCTGTTTACGAGTCCTGTGTGAATATTAATTCATTTGCGCTCACTTCAGGAGTGAGCTAAGGGGAATATGGCTCATTTGTAACAGCTTGTTGAGATCGTTTCATTGTTAAGAAAATGAAGAAACTCATGTTGAAATGATCGATGTAATTCAAACAGTTGAAAACAGCTTTAGTTAAGTACCATAAACAGTGGCATGAGAGCTTTAAAATATAAAGCCATGTGTAAAGTGAATGAAGTGGTCGCTTTGTAAAAGTGGGTCAAATTAAGAACCTTGTTACCGAACTTAAACACTGAGATGTGGTCTGAGTATTTCCACAACACTAGAAATTGAATTCACAGAGTCATACATGAGTAATAAACTAACAGCAAGCCTTGCTACTAGAGATGCACAATATATATATATTAGGCCACAAAGGAATATTTGATCACTTATTATTTTGGTAATTAAATATTATCCAAGGTAGGTGGCAGTATGCAACCCATACATATAGAGAAAGAAGGACAAGTGCAGTCAAAACAAGCTGACAAAGTCATAATGGCGCCACCAGTGTGGATGTTTTTTCAGGGTAACTATTGCAATTTGCAAAATATGTGTTGGACGTCTTCTGAGGGGAGGAAACAAGTCCTTAAGCTTCAACACAACCATGCACAACTAACTATTGCTTTTAGTTACCTGAAAAGTCACGATGCAAAGTAACTGTAATGAAGAAATACAAAACAGCAGGAGATGCAGCAAGCATTAGCACCCCCAAATAATGGCAAGTGATGTAAACAAAATATTAATCATCTTATTGCTTTCAGCAGGTTATTCTTAGTTATCTTTATTGGCTGGAAAAATCATATTATGTATCCCTCATTGATACAATACAGGGACCAAACCAAACCTGCCTGTCAATCAAGTCAGCTGTGCCTCTCATTGGAAGACTCGTAATCTCAATATCTTCGAAATTGCTGCGTTAGAAAAAAATTCACCCCCCATACAGTGTGAGCTTATCGAGAAATGAGCTATCTGAACTACACTCGTATTTTGTACCAGGCTGTAAACATGTTTATTTCTGCTGTAAATATCAGCTTTCTGAATTGGTGTGTATGTGGTTTCATAAGCACCGTCCAAGTGAGAACAGAAGCAAGAATACTTAGTCAACTAAATCCAAAACAGAGTAAGCTCAAAAACACAACTTAAAAGGAGATGCTTCATCTAAAGAAGCTTGACTTTCAACTAACAATAACAAATTATCAATTAATGTTCTATAATCTGATGTGAAGGTAAAAAAAATCTGACTGGCTTGATCCAAGCACACTCTGAACAATTGGGCCATGGTTGGGTTCCAGTTTTCTCAAAGCCTGAGGTGAACTCAGCAAGACCAATTTTGTAACCTTCATCCCCCTCAACCTTTTCCTGCTGGTCTGAACTGAAGTCACTTTCTAATCTTCCATCAGCTCTGCAGGTGGCCGACAACAAGCAGACTAGGAGGATTACTGCGTCTCTGGCTTCTCTCACCGTCACACACACACATATAGTGCAGACAAGAACTGCTGGGGGTTGTGCCATTTAGGCAGACAGGTGAGGAAATTAAACAACCAGGCAAGCAGACACGCATGTAGACAGGAAAATGGACTAACTTCCTTTCATAAATAGGATACACATTTGGTTTCACGTGTTTCTAAATTGCCAAAAAATGAGATCAAGATTGTCCATTTCAAAGAGGACGCCTTGCTGAGAAGTTCTCCCACCAGCCCACACGAAAAGTGATCCTTTGTTATGAAGCTGCCTCTGGAGACATTCATCTCATTCACACTGAGGGCAGGGAAAACAATCCTTCCAGATACAACGCAGCTTAGAAGTGGCCAGAGAAAATGTTGAATAGAGTCATTTATATCCTTATTCAAGCAGCCAAAAACACAGTTACACACACGCATGTCTATTTTAAAGCTCTGGCAGTCAAGTGTGCATGCTTTGTAATAAAAAAACATGATATTTTTGGCTGTGTATGAGCCTCTTGCCCATTTTGATTTCAACAGTTCGGACATGACCATTCTTAGTCCTTTAAAGGGGATCCAGGATGGTTTATGCACTCTCCTCTGAACCTGAGCTCCCTCATTGACCCCTACTCAGTCATGCACAGGGGGTCAGTGAAAAGCCCCTTCCTGGCCTCAAGGTGAGGCTCCCTACCCCCCTTATATGTGACTTGGTTAATGTTCCACAGGCTTGGACAGGCCTCGGTCCTACCCTCCCCTGCACCTGAAAACACTGTCACCATCCCTTACACAACGACACAGCATAACACAACACTTCCTGAGTATGTGGTGACACACATCCTCACCTCTTCCTGCTCCTGCTTTGCTCCAATGACTCCATTAGTGCTCTGCTTCATCTTGTCTCTTCAGCCAAATCCCTCCCATCTCGAACACACACACGCACACACACAATGTCAAAACTGTCAGTGGGAGTGTTTCCACATGAGCTGTCAGTGCTCATTGTTTCAGCGAGTCTCTAGGACACAATTCATATCAGGGTAGGAGTCAGGCCTCATTCCTCCCCTCCTCCATTCTTTTCCTTCCTCTCCCAAGTTGAACTGCTGAGTTGGCCTGATTCAACCATCCACTCGTAGCCTACATGTCTGCAGAGGAGGGGGAGCGTGCATGGGTGGTTGGATGCTTGGGTGAGGAAAGGGTCAGCATCTTCTCTGTGTCTGTGTACCCTATACCAGACAACTGTGAACTTGTTAAGGAGTTCATAAAGTTAATTTTATAAGAGAACAAGGTATTGGTTGAAAAATATTTTGTGTGGGGTGCAACCATCCTGCAATCATCCAAAAACTATTTCAGTGAAAAACAGTTAACATGTCTGGCTTTATGAAAGTATATCTATAAGATATGCTAAAGAGGATGATCACTAGTCCTAAGTATGAGAGACAGAGCCTTGAAAAGTTTGGTATAACAAGCCAAAATACCCGCTTTGTTTAGCAAAGAAAAAAGAGTTACAACCAAATTACAACTGCACACACTCTACATAGTAATGAAATCAATCACACCATGGATATTTAGATGCATGCTTACAATCTCCTTAGTGATTTACTTTGATGTTAAATTAAGTTTGAAATAGCTTCTATCAAGCACAGGGCCAGCTCTGCTGATTTGAGATAGCCAATCATAAATACTGCTGTCTGCATGCTAGCCAATCACATCACTTCTGAGTAAGTTTAGGCTCAACAATTGTCAGGCTGTATGAGGGGCATGACAGCTTGTCTCATTGTTTTAGCCTCCTGACCTATATATGGCTCCACACGCTCTTGTGGACGGCTGTGATGGTTTCCTTTAATTTCTCCAGCACTCACATGCCTGGTACTGCAACAAGTTGACACAACATTAGAAATTGCAAAGTGCAAAAGCAGGTTAAGTATTCTAAAAAAATAAAATAAAAAGGACAGATAATAAGTAAATGGGTGTAAAAAAGGCTTAATGGAATTTATTTTTTATTCTGGCTGCCAGCTTCCTTGGGAAAATGTGATAATCTCAAAAGTGCCACACGTTTAATTCCTCTAGAACAACAACGACTAAATAACCTCTAATTTTGTAACTGTGGTCTTGCCCCACGGGAAAACCAGAAGAGTAAACAACCCTAAAGAAACAGTCAACTCCCTCTCTCAGACTGGATCAGGCTGTTTTCAAGTAAACATGCACTGCAACATCTAAATGTGACATGTAAACATGCCTGCTTCATGCTAAACACATGATCACTCTCCAGCGTGAAAATGCATCTTAGCATGTTAACATATTTACACACATATAGTCTCTGCATATATGAGCTGAGTCCTCAAATGTTAGGGGTCCTGGAGGTTCAGGGACATTGCCAAAAAACAAGACTGGACCACACTGACAAAAACATGGATCTTGCTTCAGATGCACATATTAGTGCACACACTAAACAAATCACAAGTATTCCTACAGCAAACTCAAAGCACAGATTTCATGCTGGAATTGGTTCGGGATGGTTTTTGCCTCTGAACTTCTAACCAGGGTCATGAAATGAGAAAAAAAGATGACATCACATAATCTGAGACAGAGCACACTTGATTGTTTTGAGGAACAAGGAGTCTATCTGTCATTGATAATCTATCATCTATCTATCCTTGCACTGCGTGTAAATATTTTGTAAGAAATTCAATTACGACTACATCAGCACAACAAACTCATTTTCAAGGAAAGCCAGGGTTTGGTTGGTTTGATTGTTTATGTACCAAACTTCAGGCTAGCACTAGCAGTTAGCATGCATTTAATTTTGTCCCCAAGATGCTGTTAAGTTCAAGTGAGCTGGGTGTATCTGAAGCAAACCCTGCCAGTGGGGAGTGTGTTTGCTGCGGTTGAGCTGACGTGAAGCAAAGTCAGTCCCTCCTTTGTAATTATGGACTCCCAAAATAAACCTTAGCAGAGGCTGATGTTGTGCTAGCTATAGCATGCACTTGTCAACTTGCTGGGGCAAAAAAAAAGCCACATGTTGGCTCCGAGTTCAGAACCTGAAGTGGATGTAGCGCTGTGTAAAGATTCTGACGTTTTATATTTAGGGGTTTCAAATCATCATCCAAGTGGGACATCCATTGAAAGTGCTGTATCCCAGAGAACGGCGGCTTTGGAAATGTACCTAAGAAATCCGTCAAAGCTTTCACTTGTGTTCATTTTATCTGTGTGTGTGAATGTTGGTTAGTTTAACAGCCTGACACACATAGCATGCCTGGCCTTGTCCTACAGTAGAGCTGTAATTAAGGGGGAACTGCAGTGAGCAGACTCACAGCGAGCTGTCTCTGCACAAACCAGCAACTCCTCCCTCAAAAACCCACTAACATCCATCCAGCGTGCATATTCCCCCACTCTGCCTAACCCCAAATCTTCACCCTCTTCCCTCACTTCGTTCATGGCTCCGATTCTAAACTTGGCCTGGGAATTTTCCACTGCATGCTCTTATTCGGCTACTCTCAGAGTTGTCTCTGTCCTGTCTGAGAAATCCATCCCTAAAATATCATAAATCACTAATCTGTGGTTCGTAATGCATTTCAGGAAACACCCTCTGTTAAAAAGTGAATGCTGAAGAGCAAACATGAACATTGGACCGAAGCAAGATACAGCTATATGTTGATGATATGAACATCTTGCGCGCACAAGATAACAAGTTGTCTGGGAGGAAGTTGTGAATGCTGCAGCATGAACCTGGCAGAAAACATTCACTTCTGACTTTGATACGTTGTCTAAGCTAATAACAGAAGCATACTACATATTCATAGCCAACTTTGTAAAAGGAATGAGATAAAGAAAATCCTTGACAACAGAAAGCAACATTTTAGCTAACTGTGGGATAGCTTTGCTACACCACAGAGTTTAATGATGAAGTTATGATCTAGCTAGTGAAGCATAATGTGGTGAGCCTCAATACCTCTAGAGCAAATCCATATCAGTGCTTGATGTTTCATTTGGAGGTTGTCTCAAACACACCACATGGATAACAAACTATTTCGCCAAGTAAAATGGACTTTACTTAACATTTTTAGTGGAGCTTATTACATATCAACACAACATGGTTTGTCACCTGCAGTGTCTATGAGGTGCTTTTCGCAGCATAATAGTATACACTGGGCTACAGATCCAGGGGAGATCGTTCACTGACTGGTCGCCTCATACAGATGTGACATCTGTGGACCTTTAGCACCAGATGCTTAAGATGCTAAAAACCAGAGGTGGGAGAAAGTCATTGTTTTGCAAGTCTCAAGTAAATCTCAAGTTTTCAATACCAAGTCTCGAGTCAAGTCTCAAGTAAAGATGTGCAAGTCCAAGTCAAGTCTCAAGTAAAGACAAGACAAGTTGAGTCAAGTCTGAAGTCATAGGCTTAAAATTTTGAGTCCTTACAAGTCTTGAGCATTGTTTCCAAATAAAATGCCATTTTAACAATGTAATAATCTATTGAATTTGACAAATACAATGAATGCATTTTATATGTATATATTTTTTAATAAAATAATACCAGTGTGATAAGACTTAGTCACAGAAAAAGAGCAATTGGTCTTGATTTGGTGTTGACATTGACACTTGACATTTTGTTGAAAGAGGTAGAAAACTCAAATAAGACCAGTGCAAGCGACATAACTTAATTACACAGAAAAAGAGTGCTGACATAGCATTCTGGATATAATCAGTGCAACAACAAATGAACTTCTGAAGACGTAGTACAGTCATTTTAACTCATCTAATGCTCAAAATCTCAAGTATTTTCAAGTCATCACACTAAAGTCCGAGTCAAGTCCAGAGTCATTGATGCAAAAGTCCAAGTCGAGTTCCAAGTCTTTGATGATATTGTCAAGTCAAGTCCAAAGTCATCAAAATTGTGACTCAAGTCTGACTTGAGTTCAAGTCGCGTAACTCAAGTCAACACCTCTGCTAAAAACCATGATGGGAGGGAATGACATGCAACCAAGCGGCAACCTCCAGTCTCAAACTGTGAAGCCCATGTGGAAATGTTATAAACTGCAGTTCATTGAGAATCCGCTTGAGGCTGGCTGCAGAAACACCGTAAACCACATAGACACCAATTCAAAAAGACGATATTTGCAGCATTAATAAACATGTTTACAGCCTGGTTCAAAAAACGGCTTGGCTCTACGTAGCTAATCTCTCTATCAACACACACTGTACGGCAAAACAGCGCTCAGGAACAGATGGGTGACGTCATGGATACTACGTCCATTATGTATACAGTCTATGCATGCAGCTTGGAGTGTTAGATGGCCAAAATATGAAGATTAGTCCCAAAGATTGAGTCCGAGGTTAAGTCTCAAGTCCTCTAGGGGCGAGTCCAAGTATAGTCTCAAGTCAACTCAAGCACACAAGATAAGTAACCTGCGTGAATAATATAAAAAAACTGTGCGCACATGATAGGAAGACAATTATCACCTCATAGGACTTTAGGGGCTCAGTAGTATTTTCTAATTTCAAATTATACGTTATTACAAAAAATGTTGGAGGTCATGCAAAAATATGAATGTCAGAGAAATAGTTTCTCACTCTAATTCATAGACATCCCCCTTGTTAAATTCAAACATGGCTAACAATCTTATGACTGTTCAATCTACAAAAAAGCAAAGGAAATAGCTTAGCCAAATGATGATACTGCAAATGTCGTGGTGGGGGTTGGGGGGACAGGACAGCTATTTCATGATTACAGGTAATGCAATCAAACTAGCAGCACCTTTAGATGTCCCTAATTGCTAATGTTTTTTATCTTGTTTGATTAAGCAAGATAGAAACCAGGCCAGGCTAGTTATTTTCTATTTTCAATTATTTGAGCTAGGTTAGGCTAACAAGCTAGTGGCCACTGGCTTTGATAAGGGGCGAGTCTTGGCAAACAATTCCTAGTTTTTTAAATTAATGTTTTTTTCTGTTACATGTAAACCAGAGGCATTGAGGGACTAATTCTAGTTATGTCCCATGTAACAAATGACGATGGAGAAAACTACCAAATAAAACCCCGCTCATTCTTCTTCTTCTGACAACATACAAACAACAACCACAAAGAACAACGTACACACACCCTCACACAGTTGGAAATTCAAAGTCAAACATGTCACAGGATCTCATTCCACTTTCAAGCCATAAACCAATGGAACGGAAAAAAGGCACGGAAGTATTTCAAGCTTGTTTTGTGTCTTTGAAGGCTCAGGCAGCTGAGGAGTGGCTGTGGCGGTGGCTGAGGAAGTTGTTTGTTTGTCCCCGAAGGACCGGCTCTATCCATCACATCCAGCGGTCAACTTCCAGAGCAAGTTATTTTGATGCAGGATGAGGTCAATTTCAACTCAGCCACTGAGTTTTTCAGAAAGAAAGCAGTCATAACAGAAAGTGTACCAGAGTGTGATGGCATTTATGAATTGAGAGCAGATGTGTATAACCAACTGGGAGAACTGCAAATCAGATGCATCCGTGAGGAAATTTGCTCGTCAAAACACTGGAGAGAACATTTGAGCAGTTTTGTTAGGAAGATAATTTTACTACAAACCAAATGCAGAACTTTGTTGACTCTTAGTTTGAGAATTTTTAAAACAAAACCCTGAAATGAAGTTTAAAAAAGGGGCAAAGAGATGATAGAAGGAGCAGTCAGCCAGAGACACTCCTGTCCCATGATGTCTGGAAACTTCATTGTGGGGGAGCAGAGGGGGGACATGGTTCAAAGCGAGGTCGTAAACTAAAATGAAAGCAGGGACTTAGGAAACACAAACACAATATAGTTCTGCCAAACAACAGCCCCTTACAAGTTTAATTAAAACCCCTCCCACGCCTCAACAACAGAGAGGAGGGTTGAGTTTGTGAGTCTGCTGTGATTTGTGATGCATACAAACACGTGCAGCCTGAAAGCAATCATGTGTGCACCGTCTACAAGACTTAAGTAAAAGAGTTGGTCATGCAACTATGCTACATTTACTCATCAACACATGCTCAAATTAGATGCAGTGAAACGGAGTGTGTGCAAAGATGGATCTTGGATCTCACCGCATATTTAGTATGAGTGTGACTTTGCACGTTTGTCCTTTTTAAAGCCGGCATGACATTATTTACTGCATCATCCATGCTGGTTTGCAGCAGCTTCACAGTCACAGCACACAAAGAGAGGCAAGCTCCCCATCCGATATGGCTGTTGCAGTCCCGTCCCGCTCCCGGCAGGCACCAGGCATCTCCATCACACTTTAACTACAGCTGGCATTGTCTGCAGACACGCAGAGAAAAGGCCACACACAGGTTTTATGGAGAAGCCCACACACACCAACTTAAAAAGAGTTTTATGGTAGAGAAACTTTTTTCCCAGCAGAGATGAGGATTTATTTTTACTCACACGTGGGCTCACAGCAAGCAGGGAAATTTCCAACGCTGACCAGGCCTTGAACACCTCACTTGCCTGAGAGGAGCTACTTTACAAAGGCAGAGTTTTTCCCATGCTGCTGCCCTCTGAATGTGACCCAGATGTGCCATCAACGTGCCTGTCTTCAGCTCACAATAGGCTGTAATACTTTTTTTGTCTCAAGCAATAAATGATCTTTGCTTGTGGTATCTCCTTCTGAACGGGCTTCCCCTCTTCCTAAGAAAATCCCTGATTTCTGCTGGCTCAGGTTGCAACAAGAGAGCATAAAGAGCCAGACCACAGGATAGAGGTGGACTCAACCTGCCCTCCCTCTCTCCCTCCTTCCCTCCGCCTGTCTGTCTTTCTTACTGTCAGGCTGACTCCCCACTGTCTGCCGTGGTTTTTTCCCCCTTTGGCCTTGACAATTGAGTCATATAATGTGAAGAGAACACGGTTCAGCCTTAGCAGCTACCTAAAATAGCATTCTGGAAAGTGGATCAGACTGACGGGTTGCACTTTCACTGGCGAGCTTGGGAAGAGGGAGAAATGTTTGCAGGGTGGAGATGTAACAAAGAAAACAAAGAGAGAAAAAAAACAAACAGAGATGGGCCGCTACTGACGGCCGCTGTCTTCTCCTCTAGGAAGCAGTGGGCAGAGTGTAGGCCTGTTGTTTCTTAGCGGTCCCTTTCACTCAGTCAGAGCAGCCTGAGGCCGCACTCTGTTTCTGGGTACAGAGACCAGAGCTTAACAGACCACATTCAAACCCACTCCTAATGACTCTGATGTTGTGTAAAGACAGGCACAAAAGCGCACGAAGGCTGTGCCTCTCCATGACCAAAATAGATCTGCTGGAATGAGGAAAAGGATGCTTTCGGATTTTGATTGTATGCCTGGCATGCAAGTTTATAATCCAGCAAACAGCACACAAGACATGAATGATCAAAGCAGAAAAAGCTGCATATACACATGAATTAGTCCTAAATCATCTCCACTAATCAAGAGATCTAGTCTAATCCAGTCCCTGAAGACTAAATCAGCTTTGTGAGGTCTGACTGGGATAAAGGAGCTGGCGCTAATTACAGAGGTGGCTCTTCCTCTTTTCCACAGGGATCAAAAGAAGAGGGGTCAAAGCTTTAACCTACAGCTACCATGACTGAGCACTGGCATGTTGACACATCTGCTGCACAATCCCAACTAGTGATCGGGACATGTGGACAAAAATACACACATCTACACAATAGGCACGTGTTCTCAGGAGCCCTCTGGACATAGTGTGAGAGTGGCCAGATGTGCTGACAGGGTCCCTGCAGACAGTCATCACAACAACGCAGACAGAGAAGAGCAAAACAGACTGTGGTCTTGTAATGAATAATAACTCTTCTTTTATGGAGACATATGGAGTTGTAACTGTGCGATCGTGACGATGATAATGTAATGTAAGACAGTGTCTGTTACCACTGAAGCATTCTGCTACAAACACACTGCGTATCGGCACTGATATACTGTCGATAAGTGATCACAATTGCAGAGATTTGAAATTTAAATCAGACACCAGATCAGAAAAAAACAAGGCAACAAAAATAGTATCAGATAAAACAGTCAGAACCAGTCTATGCCTCGAGAACACAAGCAGGGATAAATGTTGGATTGAAATGACAAACAGCAGTAAATACATGTGGCTCAAGTCAGTAATTGAAAATAAGAGTCTACGAATCCAAGCCTCGACTACAAGAGAACATCAGCATTACAGATATTAGATGTCTGCTTGCAATTTTATTCTTTTATGAGAGGAAATAAGACGCTATGAAAATTTAAGCAAAAACAGAAATTGGACAAAAACATGCCCTCTCCATTTCAACATTCAACATTTTCACTATCCCTTTTAGGAGTTGGACAACGGCCGTGGCAGCAGCTTCTGTTTCAGACTTTCATGGCACAATGAATCTCTACTTTGTCTTATGTGATCTCTTTGACAACTCTCATATTGTTTTTATTTCTTAAAATTAAAGGGCAGACTGAATGGAGTAGAAATAAATTCTATTAAAAAGAAGTTCAGAGAGGTTTATAGGTGCTTTGAGTGTTTCTAATTGGTGACCAGAGCTCGAGCTCTGAGTGAGAGTCTATAGTTGGAAAGGTCAGGTCAGGTTCAGGTCAAGCATTTTACTGACTTCTATGTTTCCTAACATCTCTATGTACAAAAATGCATTGTTGCCAAACCCACATTGATCTGATAATGCAAATCTGCCTGTATATTGCAGACTTTTATTTTGAAAAGCCAAAAAATAAGCATTAAATTCCTATGGAATGATATCAGAAACACCTTGACTTGTAAAATAATAGACATAATGAACTTGTTTATGCTTATCTAACATGCTGCATCAGTTTTCCTGTATAGTTGTGTTTTAACAAAACCTCTTTATAGACACAGCCTGCTAACGTTTGTTCTGTGAATTGCATATTTGTTTTTAACTGTTTAAAAAGAGAAAAGCAAAAGGAGCAAAATGCTGAAAGTCAACAAACAGTCGGAGCAGCCGTCGAAACATAACAATACTTCTTTTTCTTTAGACTCCAACAGCTGTACAATCCAAGTTTTTGCGAGGCAGCACTGGCCTGGAAGTCAGCTTCAAAAACTGATTTTTATTTGCCATGTGGTGCCACATCTCTCTTTAGTTTGGCTGATGTGGATATCTTGCCCCTCGAGTTTCCACAGGTGTGGAACCACCAAACTCAGCGTGCTCGATATGTAGCCACGCCAGCTCGACCTTGGCCTACCTCGCCTTGTCTGCTCTATTTATTTAAACGTTTAGCCCGCTGCCAAACAAGGGTCTCTTCTCTCTGTTGAAAGTTTAGTCTGTGTGCAGGCCACTGGCACTGTCTACAAAAACAACTCCATTTTCCCCTTATTGTGGAGCTTTGGGAAA
The DNA here is from genome assembly GCF_009762535.1 of Notolabrus celidotus. Lineage (NCBI taxonomy): Eukaryota > Metazoa > Chordata > Actinopteri > Labriformes > Labridae > Notolabrus > Notolabrus celidotus. The sequence continues at coordinate 19,968,427 of NC_048287.1, read as the reverse complement.
CACGTCTGTGTTTTGTTTGGATCGAGGTGATTTTTGTCTACGATGGGAGTAATTACAGGTAATACTTGCAACACACACATAACCTTGTTTAAACTCTACTTTCCACATCACAACAGACTATCAGTAAGTTTGCTTCACACACTACTGAAGTGTGGGAAATTAGTAGCTATGTGGCCAACTGACAAACTCTCTGCTTCAAAGGCGTCTCTGCACAGTAAATAGCCTTCATTCACAGGTCCTTATCTACTCTAAAAATAGATTTTTGGGAAAAGCGAACTAATCTCAATATGTGTTGTTATTAAATGCAACCAGACACATTAAGATCGTTATTTTTTCCATCCGATTACAGTAAAACTCGCTGGTGAAACGTGGAAGTCAAAGAATTAAAACAACTTTGCCAGCAGTGGGAGTTTTCCTCTTATCTACCACCTAATTTGCATCTTTTTGCACACAAGTCAAGATATGAACAAGCAGTTGGTACACTCAGGAGTTACTCTTGATAAACCTTGTGACAAAATATCACTATCAGACGAATATGTTCAACACGCCTCTGAAATTTGTAACCAAATGAATTAAACAGGAAATTACAAGCTAGGTCAACGTGGAGGGACTGGAGATTTATCATCAAATTTTCTCCACTGGCCCAACAAAAAAAACTCAAACATGCATGTGACCCCAATCCAACATCAGAGGCCGGTAGGCCACACATGACTGAACCATTACAAACAACACCCACACATGCTCGAAAGGACAAGGAGTCCACCTCCACTCACATAACTGCTCTACTCAACTCCTCTGAGCTCACAAAATCTTTTGATGGGTCCCACTTCTTCCCATCGCTGGCTCGCCCGCCCCTCCCCCTCCTGTTTGTGCCTGCATGAGAAATGTAGAAGTGTCCCAGTACAAACCTTCCCTCTGTGGAGCGGCGACCCTCCCCCAAAACAGCTCTATCTACACACTGCTACTTTCCACCACAGGGTCTGAGAATGCTGGCACCTTTTTGAAAGCTTCAAATGAAACAGAAGAGGTTGTGCTGGTATTGTGAATGAAAAGATGACAACCCTTCAAAGCAAATGTCTTAGTTTTGTTGTTTTTAGGCCAGAAATTACATTTCATTTCACATACTTAGTCTTACTTAAGTCTGTCACCCTCCAAACTTCATGTGCAACATTAAACATCCTCTTTAAAGCTCTTGTGAGAAGTTTTTAACGGGTCATGAAACAGACTGAAATTAATACTGGTGTCTTTTTATGACTCATGAAAGGAAACAAGTCCACAAGCACCCAGATTTCTATTTCCATATTGTCACTTTTGATGCCTGCCATTCAATTACAGTGATATGTTTGACGGTGAAAAGAAAGCTGTGTAGATATTTCATCAGAAAATAAAACTTCCATCTGCACATTAGGTGAGCAAAGAGACTGGATGTAGCACTTTGCCCAAAAAGGGTGCCAAAATCAACACAAACCAACAGTTCCTCACAGAAGCTTTAAAGTAAAGCGGGACACATTTAAACCTCTAGCCACTCTGCATGCATGCTAGTCCCCTAATGTTATTTACACAGCAGTCACTCAATAACTTACACGATTATTAGTCGTCCCAATTGAACATTCCTGCACTGCTCTGTGGTCCATGACTCTTCATTTAATAAGTCTGTTAATCATTATGTGACAATCTGACCGCCTGTGGTTTCGGTCATTAGAAAATCAATGCAGCAGGATTGTTTTTTTCACCCTGAGCAGATTCTTGAGTATTACATTTATCTAAAAGATATTGAATGAATAACTATTCTTTGCTTTAATGCTTTACAAACAGTTAATTTCCTGGTTCAAAGACATACACAAACACAAAGAGTAAACACAGGAGTTACCCTTTTGTTTCCTTTCACCCTGGCAGAAGACAAGTGTTGTGTGTTTTGTGTAGAATAAACCACAAAGTGTAATCCACTACTCTGTAAGTCATCATTGAACAAGCTGCTGTTACCCCCCTTCAGAGAGCGACAGGTATCACTAGCAGAATGATTGCCTCATAACTGCTGCACGTGCTCAAATGATCTGGCCAACAATGGCTATGATCGCCCGGAAGGGGATATCAGGTAGATAAAAGAGACACACGGACATTATGGTACCTATTGTTGCATGAACAAAACACACTCACAGCAGACACAGAAACTTGCTGGTGTAGACAGAGGGGTCTATCGTGCTGAGGTTTCACCTTTCAAATAATTTTGAGTACATTGTATCCATGAACTCGTGGTTTTTGAATGTCTCCTTCTGAATGGCAGCTTAAAAAGGCAGGATTAACACACTTTTGCAACTTTCCCTGCACATTCGGGATGATCTTTTAAGACTTTTGTATTTTAAAGTGAGCCGTAAAAATGATGAGGGCTGAGCTTTAAGAAGAGTGCAATTAAATGTGTTTCTTTTTAACACTTTGCACTCATATCCATATGAAAGACCCTAAGTTCCACATTATGAATGTCCCTACTGTGACTGAAGTATGACTCACTGTGTCTTTATATGTGTGTGAAGTCTTTCATCACGGGTGGTCTGCTCTGCTGACCAGGACAGAAGAGATACATAGTGACCTGTACTAACAGGCTGGTACTGACTGATACGGTCATTATCGCACACACACACTTTCTTGTGCACGAAGCAGAGCAGCTCTTCTGAGACATGAGGTACTCACACAGTAATACACACACACACCTCTTTGTCTAGTGAGTAACAATAGGCTGCAGTGAGGCTTAAGATGCTCAGACTGCCTGAGCATCAGTCACAACAGAGCACATTCCCCTGCAGCTCATCACTGTGTCAGCGCTGTGTTTACACCACAACAATAACAGACACACCACATCTGTGCTGCTAGCATCTTTCTATCAGGTATCCTGGAAGAGGCAGAAAGGGAAAGTAGTATTGAAAAGTAAAGTTAAGACAAACTCAAGCATGGTGTTTGGTTAAGATCAAACACTACAGAGCATAGAGCAGGGTCCAGCACTAATCTAAATACCAAGTGCACAAACACATTACCTGCAAGTTATGTTACAACATCTGCATCCTAAGCTCCATCTCTTTGGTTAAGGCTTATAAATAGGGATGCACCGATCCGATCCTGGTATCAGATATCGGCTAGATCGGACTCAAAAAGCTAGATCGGATATCGGTGATAAGGGGCCGATATAGAGTGCCGCTCCATATGGCAGATCTATTCATCTCAGTTCTATGCTTTTCTGTGTTTACAGTATCTATTGATTATGAAGATTAACTCATCAGACTGCTGGTACACATTTATAATCTCTTGAGTAATGATACTGTCAGTTTAAAAATGTTTACTTTATTTTGGTTTACAAAGTCAGAAAAGCCTGAAGTTGCAAAAACATGATTCTATCCTCACATGAAGGAATAGAGATTGTTAAATCAATACCGGGATCGGATCGGCTAGTATCGGTATCGGCAGATACCAAAGCCCAGGTATAGATATTGGTATCGGGACCTAAAAAGTAGGATCGGTGCATCCCTACTTATATATAACTGGATTAATCAAGTTAAGATGACATTTAGCTCCCAAGCATATAATGAATGGAGGTTTAGCTGTCATCAGCATAGAAATTGAGCGCAAAAATCTTTATTTCCTTGTTTTTAGTGAATTATTTTGCAATAATTGAGTACCAAAAAAAGCCAATTGAAGCTTATTCCATAACTGTATTTGTTTATTTAAGTTGCACTAGAACAGTGTTTCTCAACTGGTGGGTCGCGACCCAAAAGTGGGTCGCGGACTGGTTTTGAGTGGGTCGCGGGCCTTCGGCTGGGGGTAAAAAAATGTAAATGAAAATTGTGACACCATGCTTTTTACAGTGTAGAAGAGGACAATCAAAGTTTTTTTTTTCTTATGGGAAATAAGCATGGCTAAACACAAATAATACAGCGACTTCATTAAATATGTACTTTATTATATTGATAACAAAGGACGACAAAAACCTCAGTGTGTTGTGTGCACCGAGGTGTTGGCAAGTGAAAGTATGAAGCCGTCAAAATTAAAGCTTCATTTGGAAACAAAACACCCTTCTCTCTTTTAATAGCATCATTTTTGTTCTAGCATGGTATGTTAAGCCAAAACTACATATTTTGGAATCTCTTTGAAACTAGTTCTCACTAGTTAGACTTATTTGTTTCATGACTGTGCATAATATTCTTGAAACCATGTGTCCCCTATTATGCACTTTTTGTTTTACATTAAAATGCAGCTAAAAGAGTGTGGAAGGGCATATTTCTTCTTCTTCTAGCATCGCCACTTGCTGGTGGTTTTGGGTTTACCAGTACACTTGTTTATTTTGTGTGTTGGCATAATCTGATATTCTGTATCTCAGGTTCAAACTGCACCATCTTTATATTAAATCAATTTGAAAAATTGAACATTTTTTCTTGATTTGGGTCGAGGCTTATCGCTAAGGGGCGATGGTGGGTCCCCAAGCCAGACCAGTTGAGAACCACTGCACTAGAATACTGAATTAAAAGGAAAGTTAAAAGAAAGTTTCAGGGTGATAGACTCAGTGCATTTCCTGGCTGCCTGCAAAGACAGAGGAGAGCCGCTTTGTTGCTGCAAACTGTGTGTAATCCGATTATTGTGCCCAGAAAGAAAACAAGCGATAGCAGCTATGTAATCATGATAACGACATTATCATCATTATAAAGTGATATCGTATTTAACTGAAATATACCAAAACATGGTGCCCATCATGTCATGATACATCTCTGATCTTCTCTGTTTGAGCAGATTCATAGAATCTACCGTCAGTCGACAATCTATGGATCTACAGAATGAGCTACATTTATAATATAACTTCACAGTGTGTTAAAATGGTCAAATTCAAAGTTTCCTGCTAAGTGTGAAAACCAAGGAGGGCCAGCTATCCTTAAATAATCTCTTATCCTCCACTAATATTAAAAAATGTATTACTTATTCATGACATACAACATTAATAATCAAGAGGAGAGAGCAGAGCGGAGTAAAAGTTCCATTTGAAACGGCAAAGCTCGATCTTTAATAAGCGAGGCCGTCTTTTCAGGCGACCTTGTACCAAAAATGAAATGATCATGAGACAGAATCTTGGTGGCTTACCACCTCCACTAAATTATTTCCATAAAAGCTTCCTGAAATAGACAAAGAGTGACGTTTCAAAGTTACCGTCGTTAACAATAACGGTTGGATCTTCAACCTATCACCTTAGCTCATAGAGGAGGGAAGGTTTGACCAAAATACAAATTTAATGTGTGTTTCAGAAGTTCTAAAAAAAAAATCAAAGGGTTCAGTTTTGACATAAAACCTTTTCAGCAGTTTTCCAGTCAGCCACTCCTAGCTTAATTCAGATCTGTCTATATGAGCTGTGAACACAGTGAATCACACTATGGATGATTTTGGAGAGGCCTCTTTAATATCCAAGCCCTGTTTCTTGATTCAGCGCATCATAGCTCGCTTTTGTATCTGAACCCCTGGACGACAATTAAAACAATACCCTGGAGTGTCCATGTTCATTACGCAACTGAGCGAGGGACATTCCAAGAAGGATTCAGGCTTTGAATAGATTTGAATAGCGACAGATTCATTGGTATGCTTGCTGGCTGCCAGGCAGACAGTTGAGACCCACTCCAGAGTTTGGATCAATGAGAGAAAGTTGGAAAAAGGGAGAGAAGGAGACGAGGACTGGATCCCATTCAGGGTACTGTGGTGTTGTCTTTGAACAAATGCACACACGCACACACAAACGGAGGGAGCTCAGTAAGGAGTCTCTCTTTCATGCAGATCTTTTGTCTCGCAGTAATGTCTGGTATGCCGGGATACAGGCTTTGCTCAATGACCTGATTTCTATGGGGCTGCAGAGGCACTGGCCTGCATGTATGTGTGTGTGTGTATGCATGTGTTTGTGTGTTTTGTTTGTGTGCACGATCATCTGCCTGCAAGCCCTTCCTTTGGATAAGACACAGGACTTAGCCAGGCAGACAGACAGCCACAGACTGAGACTGATCCAGCCAATAAGCAGGCAGGAAATACACAAACACACACAGACACACACAGAAAGCCTTGCATGAAGTAAACAAAACAGACTTGAGTTCCCATAGTGGGAGGAAAGACATAATTGGATGAGGAAATATTCTGTGGGTAAATTTCATTTGAGTCAGCAAAATACTTGCAGCCCAAGACCAAGTTGTTGCAAAAGATGACTGCTTTATAGATTTAATATTGGCAGGATATTCAGAAGATACCATCAGTCAAAGTTTAACGCTAACAACATGTTTTTAGAGAATTTAAGAGGATTCTGACTTTGTGTTTATTACACTTTCAAAGCCCACCCTGCAACAGTCCATGGCTGTCCACCAATGAGTCAAGCTCTGCTCCAGGTTTCTGCCTCTTGCTCATGGTGGATTAATGTTGTGTTTCTAAACAGTCTCAATCATTCCAGAACCGATCTGCTAAAAGTCTGTCAACAATACAGCTCAGGAGTAAGGACCAACTCTTAGGAGCTTACTGAGTAGCCAACGGTTGGGGATAAAGGACTTCTAGCCAAGCCTTTCTTTTAGTTTGTTGACATTGTTTACAGACTGACATGAGCTGAGAAGCTGGAATCAAGCTTGTGTTAAGAGACAATGTCCAAGAGCCCATAACTCTTTCAGTGTCCAAAATGTGCCCTAATCTGTATTCACAGATTCTGCATATTCAGGCAGGATTTGTAAACAGAGATTAGGTCTGGATTAACACTACTGTATATTTAAAGTGTTGTGTCAATATTTCTGTTGTGATTTGGTGCTATATAAATAAAAAGACAAAAGGAGCCAATCTGTCCTTAAACTTCTCAGACTTCCTACCTTGTCTCTGTATGAAAATCCTGAGCAGAGGATGAGCTGTTGACACCGCCTTGCAGAAATTGTCGTCATTGTTGATGGGCAGCAAATCACCGTGGATGTCCGCATAGCCAATCATCACCTCCATATTGGCAATGCGGTGAATGTGCAGGATGAGCTTGTAAAACTCTTCAAACTTGCCAGGCTTGACCCGGTCCACAGAGAACCGGCGAAATTCAGCCCCATACTGCAGAAAGAAAGAAAGAGAGATCACATTAGAGAGGCCATTAACAGGGACAGTCACTGTAACAACCAAACAGGAAGAGGTAACCTGGGATGCTGACCCCTTGCACTTTTCTAAACCATCCAAGTGGCACACATAAACTAACAGAGCTGTGGTCATGACCTTGTTTTGGAACTGGCATGGGGGAAGCCGTTTCTTGGGTGGGTGAATAAACTGTAGTTGTTTTTTCAAAATAAATTATTAATTAGCTGAAAACCTTTGCACAGCTGGTTTGAACCAAGGGGAAGGTGTGTTGTTTGTCAAATATTTGCTTACAGTCTCTTAGATAAATATAAAAAACTAGAACTGCAAACAAACACTGAGACAGAAAACATTTGATGGGACTTTATTTCTTGTCCATAGTCAACCATGGAAAAAATTATATTTGGGGGCTTGACTGTAAATTTGGCAACCGTTTTTCCCAATTTGACCGGGATCATTCTGTTTTCAAGCTCTGTGTCCAGAATATCAACAAATACCTAAAAAAAGCATATATATGGGGCACTGCTGGCCTCGCGGTCTAAGCGCTGCATATACAGAGGCTACAGTCCTCGCCGAAAAGTTTGCTGGTTCGATTCCCGACCGGTCGACCATTTCCTACATATCTTCCCCCGCTCTCTGCTCCCCACATTTCCTGTCCCTGTTCAGCTGTCCAATCAAATAAAGGCAAAAAGGCCAAAAATATATATATTTTTTAAAAAAATGCACACATGTCCCAGCCTTCAACTATCCCTGTCCTGGCATTGACAAACTGAAATACTAAAACAATGCACCCTCCTAGAACCAAAGCCTTTGCTCAAAGGACTGTTAGCAAGCCTTCTTCGAAATTTTTACAAGTGTTGTAGGTGCACTTGCACTTAAGTTGAGAGAAAGATTGCCCCATGCGCTACTGAGTTGCTGGAGACATACCGTGGATGTCAGCCTGATCTCTGTTGCGGTGGATGCCTCAAACCACAAAGATGTCAGGCATGTCCTGGTCTTTACTCCTCTTGTGTTTCATGTTTACATGTGTCATATAATAACATTTCTCAAATTAAGTTTTGGTTAATCATCTGAGACATGACTTTTGTGCTGAGTCACTTTCCATGGTGTTGAAAGGTGCACTGATGAAAAATCCAATTCTACCATCAGTACCAGAATCAGAAATACTTTATTTAGCTCATACATGTGGGTTTGTGGTAAAATGAAAAGGTTCCATATTGAAGACTTGAGAATATGGTCCCCCAAAGGTACGAAGGACATGATAACACAGCTAATGAAAAGGTATTCTCAGAAGTAGTGTAGTGAAGTAGTGTTTTAGTCCATTCATAAGAATGTTGATTCCCTGTCACCTGCAAGTATTTTAGAGCTGGGGTCAACAACCACACCTATAATACTTGCTTGCATCATGAAAATGTATGTTGCTGTTATGAAATAAAGCACATCTTCAGGGAGACTGAGCAGGAGTCTTTTTTTGTATAGCAAATGTATTGTATTTCCAGGATGCATGCACATTTGCATACAGTTAAGGGAACATTTATACCACTTTCATTCAGTAATATGAAGCTAATCCTTGCAGCAGATGCTTCAAATAGTAAGACAGACAAGAAACAAGCTAAGCTTGCTCGGGCAAAAAAGAATCTTCAAATAAATACCTTTAAAAGGTCGCGAACCATCAAGTGATAATATCGATTTTGTTGACTGTGCACAACACCCTAGCTAGCTGTTTCCTTCAGTTTGAAATCATTTTGCTAAACTAAGCTAGTCATCTGCTGCTAATATGAAACTTTTAATTCCTTCAAAAATTATATTAAAAAAAATGTGGCAAAAGAATCTGATGACTTACAAAATATGAAAAGGAAAAATTTGTTAATTTGGTCTTAAATGTGATTTTGTTAGCTGTGGCAGAGTTAGCTAGCTTTTTTTCCTGTTTTGAATATTTATGCTAACAGTAGCTTCAATTGTTGTGAAAGTATGAGAGTGATATCTCTCTATTATTACTATTTTATACTGAATATACCTGTTGTAAGGAATGTAAGCTTTTCCTTTATTGCTTAGTACTAGGGATGTACACAATTAATTGATTATCGATTAATTGATTGTGAGGAAATTTACTCGAAACACACATTTTCGTTTTCAATTTTACATCAAGTGGATAAAACATCATGTGGTCTCATATTACACTCAGCTATCAGGGAGGTGTTTTAAGTTTAAAGCATGTTTCGATGTGAATCAGCTGTTAAAGGTGTCGCACACAGCGTAGACGCTCAGCTGGCGGCTGCGGCTGCGTGTCAGGTCTCCAAGTGCGCTTTTTAAAGAGGATCAATACGCAACGGCTGCCAACAACGACACGGACATGAAGGTTGATAACTTCAAACAGGACATTTCACACCTTTAGATACAAAGCCAACAGACTGGTAGGAATTGCTAGTACGCTATGTTTGCAGACCAGCAACATCAGAGCTGTCTGAGCTTTTCTGCCGCTGGACTGATTATGACCCGGTTGCGCTCCCGGCTGACTCTTGACCGAATACACGTTTATTTTTCTCAATAAGAACGAGTAGACAGAAAACTGGACACTGTGAGTCTGAAGTAATTTTCTGTTAGTATTATGAGCCTTTAGATTATAAGACTATGTCCGATGAGACTATTTTTATGAGCCTGATCGTTGATAATCAATGTTAAACATGTGCCCGTCAAATTAATATTTAATTCAATACCGTCAGTTATATGCATTTTGTTGCTGCAGAAAATATAATTTAGGGGGAAAAACTTATTTGGCATTGTTTTTGACATAAGAATAATAATGTTTCTTTTTATTGATTAATCGATAATAGATCGTTAACATTTCCAAAAATCAATCACGGAAAATACTTAAAATACACATCCCAACTTACTACTATTGTTTATAACATTTGAATTTGAAACTAACAAAATTAACCAAAAGAGAAGATTTAATAAAATAAGAGTGGCTAACCACCTTAGTGAAGCACGTCCCCTGGTAGAAACCAGCAGCTTTTGGCTCCAGTACATCCAGAAATAACATAATAACAAAACTACCTGCCTGTTTCCTGCAGGAAAGGGTAAGAAGATTGCTGTACAATAGAACAATACAGGTAGATGACTAAGCTTTTTTTAAATATGTATAAATGACAGTGGCAGGCAGCTCCGCCTCCCACCCACTGTTTACGCACAAGAGCTCACATTTGAACAATTGTGGCAGGGCTTTCCCGGCTAGGTCACCAAACCACCAATGAGAGCACGTCTGAGGGTCACAGTGGGGTCATCATGTGACTCTCAGACAAGAATGGACTTGAGAGGGAGCGATACAACCCAGGCACAAAAGCTCCATAAACCACAACAACAGACAATTGCAGTAGCAGCACTGGTGTTTTAATCACAGCGGTAATTTGTAGACGAAGGTGCTTTTTGTTACTGTAATCATCAGCTCACAGCCGAGGGAAGCTGACAGCAGAAGGGGGGGGGGGGGGGTTGATGATGATCATGGAGCAGGGGGGGAGAGGAGGGAGGGGGAGAGAAAACTGCTGACAGAGCTGTAGTATGCTAGGAGGCAAGGGGAAGATCAGGGGATACATTAACAAACTCTGTAATTAGAGGATGACATGAATTTAAGAGGAGGCGTGTTAGGAGAACAGGGGGATGCCAGGCGAGCGTCTAGTTTGCTGCCAGATTCACTGCAGGCAGACTGAGGCTCCGGCTTTTACATGCATTTCTACTGTGAGGCATTCAGGCTAATTATACTCAACCTACATCTTGAGATGACACAAGGAGTTGACAAACAGGCTTGTCAGTTTTCGGAAGGTGTACTTAACATTTGTAGAAGTGAAACTCGAGCATGAAATACCAATGATTAACTCGGTAAGACTTCAACACGTTACACTTCACGTATGCAATAAGGACACTAGTTCTGCATATCTGACAAACTAGTCACTGCTATGTGTCTCAATGTTCTTTTTGTGCTGTGCTTCCTGATCAGTTGGAACAATCTGTCTTCACAAGCAGTACTCGGCCCTCTGGTGCGAGCAAGTCTGAACATGGTTTGATTAATCATGCGCCTTGACGCTAAACCCAAACCTAAGAATATATATCTACAAACGTGACATCACTTGTCCTTGTGGCCTATCAGGGCTGAATGATGTCGACAGGTTGAAACTTGTCTGGAGACACTAAACTCTGACACACAAGAGAAAATGGAAGATAACTGACTTCTGTCTCACGCTGGTTTGTTTTAACCTCTGGAAGTCAGGAAAAACACACCTGAGAAATCACCTTATGGATTTCTGCATTTTAGACTAGGACAAATATAGGTGAAACATAAGGGAATGGAAATCGCTTTAAAAGAAGAAGAAAATCTGAATAAATTTAAGTGGGGACAAAGTAAGCAATCCAAAAGTCCTACCCAACCCCCATCCTTACACACTCGCTCCTCTTCTGATAAGCGAGTGAAACCAGCTCCTTGTCAAGGCTCCCTGACAGGCAGCCAGACACCTCCAGTGTTATCTCTGATAAGCTTATCACTGGAACAGTTTCCCCAGAGAAAACCAAACGTGAACCAGTGAGAACCAAGGTACAAATGTGGACCACACACTCAGTATCACAAACAACAACAACAACAACACCTATATCACTCCAAGACAATCCAGTCAATCTGCTTCACTTTTGAAGGACTGAATGTGGACTGACTAGCCGCGGATCTGTCACATCGATTTTTAGAGAACCAAGTCATGGTGCAAAAAACACAACAAAAAAGGGGGCTGGACTTTCTGTAAGAAATCTGAAGAAACTCCTGTTCATTTTGACTCAGCACTTCGCGAGTATGACTTAATGTATACTAGCTTCAGAGAAACTGATTAGATATTACCACTAAGGTTAACGTTTTTAAATGTTTTGAGACTTTAACCTTGTCAGATACAGATTACAAGACCTTGATACAGAATACAGCTTGGTCTTATGTGACAACTGTATATCCAAAACCAGTTGATATTACTGTTGCTTTAAAACCATACATGCTAGGAGCAGTAATAAATGTGTAAACGTGATTTCTATAAAGGCTACTGTTTTGTAGATGAAGATAGACGTATTGGGGTGTTAAGAGATTATGGTGTCAAAGGGTCAGACGGTGCTTCAATGAGTTGTGTACTCTAGACATTTTAGCTAGTACATGAGATATCCATGTTACTGTTATTTTATTGGATCAATCTTTTTGAGTTATGTGTTCAAACCAAGCGGCAACCTCCGGACTCAAACTATGAAGCCCAAGCGGAAGTGTTCTAAACAGCAATTCATTGAGATGCACTTGAGGCTGGCTGCAGAAACACCAGAAACCACATAGACACCAATTCAAAAAAGACGATCTTTGCAGCATTGATAAACATGTTTACAGCCTGGTTCAAAAAACGGCTTGGCTCTACGTAGCTAATTTCTCTCTCAGCACACACTGTACGGGGTGAATTTTTTTCTAACCCAATGGTTCAGAAGATATTAAGATTCTGAGTTTTTGCCCAAATAAGGCCATGACTGACTTGACTCCCGGACGGGAACACATAGCTATTGGCTAGGAGGCTCAAACTCCACCTCTTTACGTCACACAATGCCTGGTTGAGTTCCGCATTTCCAATATGGCTGCCGCCGTCGATTGGCTTCTAAACAGTGCTCATGAACAGATGGGTGACGTCACGGATACTACGTCCATATTTTATACAGTCTATGGTTCAAACAGAGATAAATGGCAAGGTCTGGTTAATTTGCATCTATGTTATATTTACATCTGCATTTTAAGAACTGGACAAGAATCGACTGCTGTTTAAAGTTGCAATGGACAATGTCAGTTTTCAATCTGAAGGTCCAGTTTTTTAAATGTGCATGGAAGAAGGATTTAATTCACACATTTCAAAGTCTGAATCAGAAATACTTTATTAATCCCAGGAGGTAATTTGGGCATTACAATTGCTCTGATTCGTCCCTCCAGGAAGTTGCGATAACGCGATCGCAACTATCAACGCAAATTCAACCAATCAGTGCGATTTCTTGCAATTTTATACAATCCCCGCAACTTTCCCGCAAATATGTCCAATCACCTTAACCTCAGCCCCTGATTGTCATCGGTTTCGTCATCAGTTTCACTTCCTTGTTAGCCGTTGACAAGATGAAGACATGTCCGACGTGGAAAAAAAGCACAGGTACCTACTAAATTTTCCCCCGAAGTTCGTGTAAGTCAGTTTCCGGATGTTTTATATGAAAGCAGGGGTTAACTGTTTTTGCACGGCATCCAATATCGTGGTGGAACATAAACGTAAGTCGTCACTTGATAGGCACTCTTCAACAGCAAAACACGCACGGAGAATGGGTGAAGAGCGGGGACAGCAGACAAGACAAGTGACGATAACAGCGTTGTTGTTTACTACTCAGTTATATTGTGTTTAATTGTTTAACTATATGCCAGTGCAGTATTTCACAAAGTCTGGAAGATCAAGATAGAGACTCTCTGTGATGTTACCTGTGCGCAAATAAAGTTTATTTTGTTCAAATAGTTGAAATCTCAAGCAGTTTTTGGTAAGGCTACCAACAACACTAAAAACAACTGCTAATAATTTAACATATATACTTGCCCCTGACATGTAATTTTTTCAAAAATCAGTCTTTGGGCGGCAACAATCACACAAAAAAACGTGAAATCCTGGAGGGACTGTCTGATACAGAATGTAGGTGTTAAGATGTAAGATATAAGCTATAATGTACAAGGCTGTTTCAAGGGGCACTCTTGGTTCCTGCTTCAGGTGAACTCTTCATTGTTTCTGAGAGAAATAGATTCAACTACAGCAGTCCCCTGATACCTGGACTCTAGGTCTCATCAGTACCAAGTACCAGTCGTGTTGGATTAGCTGTGCACCTTGCTGAATAGAGCTGGGATTATTCATATGAAGGGGCAGCACGCTTCACTAGATTCTAGCAAACTTGAAATCCCTCCACAGCCAACACTTCAGGTCAGTGCAGTAAGACATAAACAGACTTTCATAGTCAGTCTTAATGTCACTAGAGTTCAATCCAGCTTTTAAAAAAGAGAATTCAGTTGATTTTTTATGTATGGGATTGGAGCATGCCCTTTTCTCTTGCAGCAGCTTTCTGCTTGATGAGACAGTTTTTTATTCAAATGGACTCAACTGTCATTCAAGTTGAGTTTCACTATGTATCATACGCCTGCCATGACCACATTTATTTGTTGTTTAGATTTTGTACCAGAAAGAGAACAACAAAGTGACGTCATAGGAGTGATGTGTTATAACTGATCCAAAAATGGAAACATGTGAGTCAGCTCTGCGGTGACGACTACAGTTAAACCTGCCCCATCCAGCCACGCAGCTTTTGAGCTCATCAGTCCCACCCACAAAAAAAAAAATCTCTTCTTGCCACAGAGACCACTCCACACCTGTTTCTGTGGAACAAACATAGAAACCCACGCTGACTCTAAACTAAAACACAGCTCTGATGCTGCTGCTGCTGTTTGAGCATCCTGGGTCCTGCTCTCTCATTCACTCACCATCTCATCGTCACTCTGTTATCCATGCCACAGCATCTCTAGGTTGCCCACCACCACCCTGCTGAAACTGGGCAGCTGAGAGTAAAAGTGTAAAGATGAGTCACCTGTTTGCTCCATCTCAGTGTGGCATGTCAATTGCGGCTCAAGAGCTCATCCTATTTGTATGTGTAGACACACTCAGATGTGCTGGCATGTGTAAACACACACGTAGGAATACCTCTCTGTATTGTGTTCCCGTTAATGGCATTCAGAGAAAAATGTTAGTTGCAGGAATTCCTTGGGAGGATGTGTCAAACTATAAATAGATATGTGTTTGTTCACTTTGTGGTCCGGATTGGTCACTGTGCAGCATGTCTCTCTGATATATTTGATCAATTTATAAAACAGACTTCAAGCCTGAGCCAAACTATTTAAAACTTTGCTAAAAATGTGCAAACTCTTGAAAGTGGACACCAATTGTCTCATGTAGTTCTAGTGGATTTGATAAAGTTTGGCTTGGAAAATTCAATGCTCAAGCTATTACAAACTGGTGTCTCCTAAAACCAGCTGTTTGATAACTGTTTATTTACTTGGTTAGCTCAATGTATGCAGCTATTACACTAGGCTTGTCGCAAACTACTCAAAACAATGAGTGGGTTGAAACAATGTTGCACAAAACCCGCAGTGAACGCAACTAATGCTGCAAAACATCCGATTCATCAGATTAAAAAAACCTCTCATTGTAATGCTTAAGTGAGCTAGTTGAGAAACAAGCAAGTTTTCCCAGCTTCATGACAAACACAGAGACAGAGGAAAGAGCACTATCAGCACAATCTGCACGATCGGAAGGAAGAAGAAGATAATCCCTGCAAATTGCAGAAACATGCGAGAAACTGGTGCGTTCAGGTACTGTCTCGTGATAAGACCTGAGAGGAGAAAATGTGAGTCGTTAGTTGCAGACGGTTTGCCCAGCCAACTTCAGCTCCTTGTCCCGACCATGTGAAGTAGATCTTACCTCTCCAAATGTCTTCTTTGAGATTACAGATTAAAACCCACAAACACTCACCTTGCTTTTCACTTCCACTGCGTTACAATCCATATTTCGCAGAGGTTGCGATCTGTTAAAGCTCCGATTCATTTTCTTTTAGTTGAAGTTCGACAAATAAAGTTGTGCCGCCTTTGCCCGCAGAAAGAGGGGCTCTGGTCCCGGGGTTTCTGGTTGTAAATCCTCCCGCTTCGTGTCTAGTGGAGATATTTCGGGTTTATTTCACCTCCTGGAGTTTTTTCTTCAGAGTGCCTCCGCCAAAGAGAAGATAGTACTTCACAGGAGAGGAGGAGGTGAGCGACTCGCTGCGTTGACTTGGGAGTGTGAGTTAAGTTTTGAAATGACATCAGCTCTCTTAAAAAAATGGGATCCGATGAGGCCTTCGTGGACTGCTCGTAATCCCCCGTTTCCACAGTTAGGACCTCATAGTAGCCTCATTTTCGAGGGTAAGAGTTGAAACAAATAACAATAATAGCAGGCACAGTCATGTTAGTTCAACCAGAAGGGCAATACAACTTAATACAACAACCTTTAATGATTATTGTGATTAATAGTTGTAGTCTGCAATATAACTCGCAGCAATTTATCACAAAAAGAACACTATATTTTTATTTATATTAGGCACGTTTTTTTTTTACTGTCCAGCAAATAAGCAATTCATTTTCTTTTTGGATTTTCATTCATTTAATTTTGTTTATTTATTTAGTTGTTTTTTTGTTTTGTTTTTAACTTCATGACCCTTAACTAACAATGTTTCCAACATCGCTTGAAGGCCACACCACGCACGTTGTTCCTCCAGTGCGCTAGAGGACGCATTTCTCAATTTAAATGTTTCCACATCTTTCAATTAAAGAAAAAAAAAACTTTCTGGAATGATGTACGAAATAACGTTTTTATTACAAAGTGATTAATTGTAATTAATGGATATTCCTTTATGAGGACTAAAACTACAAAGTGAGCAGGATTATCAAACAGGCTGTAAAGTCTGATGTAGTGTAGTTTCTGTCTATCAACATTAGTTAAATAGTTTTACAGGGGGCGTGACACAATATCATTACCATATTATTATAATACTATGATTGGTTCATTTTTTCTTGTCACAAATGGTTATGAGCGGCTACATTTAATTCAAACAAGGTAAGAAAGTGTTCTGATTTTTTTAATCACAAGGAGTCAAACACATCATACCCCTTTATCACCTGATACCAAACTTCTTCTGTCTATAACAGGTAACAGAACATTTACTGTGAAGGTAACAGCTTATTGTCAGGTAGATACACAATGAACACAGCAGTTCATAAATTTTTTTGTTCATGTCTGCAAACTGATATAATTTGAGCCAAATTTGCAATAACTCCTTTCCAGCACCCACAAAAAGAGGGAGAGGGATTTGAAACAGTAGGTAATGAGTATCCCTGACTGCAGTCCTGCTTAACAACATTCCTGCAGCCGCCTGTGATCAACAGCTGCAGTCTGCAGAGCCCCCCAGTAGTTGCAAATATTGCTTGTTTACACACTACAGGAATGTGTTGACCAGTTACAAACACACAAAGTACACTGTCAGACGCTAGTTTCACTGTAGCTGTGCTTGTAAGGTGACTACAGAGGGCTCTGTAGTATCTTTAATTCATTGCCATGGCCATGTTTTGGCCCCTTTAGACTTATTTTTCCTGAGCAAATAACTCTTTTTTAATATTTAAATAATCAAAGTTGACAATGACTGTGTGATGAGGAGAGATCAATTGTAATGACACATTTGATTCAACAATCTCTCAAAATATCATGTTCTGTTTAATCTGTTATGTAGAATTTCTCTTATATTTGTTGTTTCTGCTTACTGGCATAATAACAAAACAGAAAGCTCAATTATCCAACTTTTATTTTTTTTGTATGATGCAGTTTAAACTGTATCAGACTTTGAATATGAGGTGAAATAAGTGATTCAGCATTCTAAATTACCACAGATGAAATTGTGTATAGTTACAAAATGGTGATTTTATACTGTGCTGTGTTTAACTCATTATAGTCTATGTTGAATGGCGCCACCTCAGGGGGAGCAGAAAGTATTGCACTTATGGCCTGTCAGCTTTGTTAAGTGTTGTTAATTGCTGCCACATCAAAGTTTTTTTAAATGTAGGTTTCTTCTACTAAATTTTTTTAATAGTTGTATCACATGAATGGCAAGCAGGCGAGCATTTTGAAGAAGCTAATCCATCTTTATTTTTGTTTTTCTAACAGAAAGGAGGTTGTTGCAATATTGAAAGTGAGATGGACCTTTATTTAAACGTAGGGACTTTTTTGTTATCAACAATTAAATAGTTTAGATGCCTCAGTCAGGTGGAAGACACACATTCTATTGCCAGTATTGTGTATATTGTACAGTTTTATATGTTTTACTGTGAATAGATTTTGAAATCCTTTTTTTATTTGTCTGTGATTATTTTTTTAAAGTCCCATGTGGACATGGATTACAAATTAGTTAGTCTAAATCATGTGGCATCAGTTACCCTTGCTTTATACTGTCACTGTACAAACAAAGGAAAATTGAAATAATAAAATTCTACATTTGACCTTAGAAAATCTGATTAAAGCTCACTGATAACTAAAGTAAAAAAAAAAGTAAAAAGAAATGTGTTACACAAACTTCCTCCAAACTGTCAAAGTATTGTTTAAGTACAAACATAATGATACACTGAATAAAAATGACAGAATTTGTCTCGTATGAAATGAAACAAGGAATAAAATCAGAGCTGACAATACATCAGGAGCAGGATCACAAAGCTTAAACAAGTCTATGTTCTTTATGGCCTCAAATTGTCAACAGAGTAGCCTGCATAATAGTCAAAAACAACAAAACATGTATCTTAAATAAGGACAGTAGAAACTTTAAGATGCTTGAAGTGCCAGGGCATCGAGGAAGTATCTTTGACCACGTGAAAGTCCTCATAGTTGTAAACGTTCTCTGACATGACATCAATAAATAATAACCTCAATAAAATGAAACTCTACTGCCTTTTCTTTTTCGGCATAGGGAACGATTGCCTCTCCATTACATGTGTAGTTTTTTGTTTTCATGACTAAACTGAAGTAGAACAGCCAGGATTTCATCATGTTACATGTGTAAGTCATATTTGTCCTCCCTAACATAGTAATCCCACATATGACCAGCAGAGGTCAGCACATAACCACGTAAAGAAAATACAATTGCACAGAGTTTTGTAAGGTAATGAGAACACTGACCAGAAAGTGTACTCAAATATTCTTCTCAAGTAAAAGTAAAATTAATTCAATTAAATTCCACTTGAATAGGAGTAAAACTGCCACCCTACTGTAAAGGTAAAAAGAGGGCATTATTTGAAAGTTACGTTCAGTGGCTCTGTTTTTTCTGTATTTAATTTTGTAGATGCATCCTCTACCCTCAAGTCACAGTCGACTGTGCATGGAGGCCAGTGTTAAAGTCATTGTCCAGCTCTCAGAACAGATTGTCCTGATTAAAAGGAAATAGGATGTAGCTCACTGTCTACCTCACTTTGGTTTGAAAGAGGTGTCAGATTTGTGAGAGATATGTTCCACAGTTGGGTTAACCCTCCTGTTATGTTCATTTCTTAGGGACAGCAATAATGTTCCAGGGTCAACTTGAACCGGGGCTTTTTAATTATCCAAAAGTGTCAAAACCCCCCAAAAACCAATAAAGATGTTTTTAATCCCATTATTAACTCCATTACTTACCATTTAAATCAATATTTAGTGCATTGGTGTTCTTTAATTCTCACAGATCATGCTTCAATGAGGATAACTCACTCGTTTTTCATGAAATTCACGTTAAAACTTGTTTTAATGTACATTGAAAAGCCCTAAATATAAATACAATAGTTTTACATGACATAGATTTTTGTTTATTCTATTTTACATTTAGATTTTTTTTTTTTTTATGTAGTGATATTGATAAATTAACACGAGACACCTCTTCTGTCACATGCTGCCCAGATTTTTATGCTGCATTTAGCTGGTTTGGAAGGCATATATTTCCTAAGATGGAAGGAACCTCTGAATACCACTAGCCTTTCATCCACTGTGACATTAGAAATGCGAAGTAATACTTTTAACATTTTTTTCTTTTCTTTTTTTAACTTTAAAATGAGTCAATTTGACCCGCAACATAACAGGAGGGTTAACAACTTTGTGATGTGACTTAATCATTTGCATGCATGTTATTTTCTGTTGCATGTCTTTTAACTTGACTGCTAGCTGGTAGACGTGAACCAATCTGCTGGCTGTAACACAACCGACTGAAAGCTTGCATCTTTTTTGCGTTTGAGTTTGTTTTTGATGCTATGTAAATTGTAGTGAAGTGCTATATTCCTCAAAGATAATACTCAAGTAAAAGTAGAATGACTGATTTTAAAATCCACTCCATAAAGTACACGAAAAAACTGTTCAATTACATAAACATGAGTAAATGTACTTGGTTACTTCTCTCCCCTGATGCTGTTACAACAAAGACAAATCCTGTTACCTTCTTCAGCATCATTTGCATAAACAGATGTCACAGCGTTTAATATTTTGGTATTGCAACATATACACCAGGCAAAGAAGGAACGAGTGAACTTTTTACTCAAAACAGGGAGGGAGTGAGAGAGGACAAAGGAGGCTAAGTTTTCAAAACTCAGGATGAGAGAGGGTAAATGACAAAGCAATCGAAGCAGAGTTTTTAAGATTCTTAGAGGACACAGTAACAACGCCCCACGCCTTTTTTTGTGGACAGTTTCATGTCAACTCTAAAGAACTTATCCTCAAACTTTAATAGTTGCAGGTTTACCAAAGCTTCACTACTTTATAAATGAACTCACACAAGATTGAAGAGTGTTAGAAAAAACACTGATTTTCCTGTAAAAGTTACATATGAAGAACTTGAAAAATAGTTTTTTTCTGGAATTGCTTAGTAGAGCCAGAAAATCAAGGACAGTAAAAAGAATATTGATGAAATAGTAATGGAAAAGGCACAAATGAATGAGTGAAAAAAGAAGGCAGACAATAAAAGGTAGGCAGAGCTGAGTCATTGCATTCAGTCTGCAACTTTATACCCATTGCAGTGTGTGGTTTTAATCCAGATCCACGTCTGATTTCAGGTGGTCCCCTGGTGGTAATGTGAGAAGATTACATTGAGATGAAAAGATACTGGTAGTAATCCATCCTCTGTGTACTGACTGAGAAACATGTGGAGCTGGTTATAGGAGGGTATGGAGACGGCAGGAGTGCCAGCCTAAAGTCTGACAACCTCTGACTCAACCCTGGCGTTCTGTTCTGCTCCACTCAACCTCTGATTAAAGAAAAAGGCGGACACACACACACACACACACACACACACACACACACACACACACACACACACACACACACACACACACACACACACACACACACACACACACACACACACACACACACACACACACACACAATTTCTGCCTTCCAATGCATCCCAGGGTGATCTCAGCACCCAGGTCTTATTGAACAGACGTTGGGGTTGTGTTCTAACATAAGCAGAGCGACAGCCTTTCCTCCGGATCACACTGAGTCATGACACACCATCAAACTCTCCAGCCGTGTCCTCTGACTCGTCAACTCGCTGGTGGAAATGAAATACAGGCCCAGTGGGGGTTACAAAATGGTAATGTGGTTTTTTTTCTTTTATATTTGCTGTTTCCATCACTTTGTCAATCTCCCCTGCTGAGTCGTTCTCAGAGTATATATGCCTGTGTATGAGACAGAGAGAGAGAGAGGAGGTGGAACGAAGAGGTAGAACAGGATGGTGAGAATGTGTGGAGCAGGTAGAGACACACGCAGACAGTGAAGTGAACACATGTAGTGCTGCTGGCATTAGCTCTCTAGAAGGCTGTCACCTTTTTTACGGGGGCAAATTTGGCTAAGTGCTGTTGACCACACATCTGTTCTCATTAGAGGGAAAAAGTAAAATTATCTATGTGTGATGCTCGAGGCTGCTCTGCTCCCATACTACTACTCGACCTTATCTCAAGAACTCAGTGTTAACACTTGATTCAGGAAAATAAGACTCCCCAGAAAACATATCCTTTCTGGGTTTGTCTTTACTCCTAACATGTAGTGCACATTTAAACAGAATTTCTGCTTATGAGCAATTGAAGCCATCTGGGCTGATTTAAAACTGCAGTCCTTGGGCAGGTTAATACAGCTGCAATAGTAAGAAAATCCACACCTCTAAGATTTCAGAGACATACAATCTCCATTGCTTTATCATGAGATTCCCCCAAACCCCCCCCACATAATGCAACCTCTCACACATTACGCCTGCTCAGTTTCAGTCCCGTATGGTAAATGCCTCGCGTTCACGTTGTGTGATATCTGAAATCTTTTGATGTGCAAAGCGGCAAAGACCTGCTGCCTGATCTGGACTTTGTCACACTTTGTGGAGTCAGTAAAGTCTGCAGGTCAAAGAAAGAAATGTGAATAGAATGAGTTTGTAAGAGCACTTTAATATACTGGCAGTTAAGTCCAAATCAAGGAGAAATTCACCAGAAAATGTGTTAAAAACAAGTCCTTTGGGAAGCTAGTCAGAAAATCTACTCTACTGGTGACCTAGCATTTTCCTCTTCCCTGAGTATCACACTGTTTTTTTGTGTTATGACACACAGTTTCCTGGGAACCCCTGGCTGATTCAGCAATAGTTCTATCTAATTCCCCTGCTGACAGACAAACACTCCCATCATCCTCCAACACACTCGCCCTCTTTTGTAACGCTGTGCGATTTGGAGCCACTCCTGCTTCATTTCTTCTCCCTCCAGAATGAAAACATCAGCCATCTGGTCTAGGGGTGAAAGGTCAAATCTCAGGCTGGTAATGAGGATGGCGTCGCCAGGGGGATGAAGGAGGGGTGTGTGTACGTGTGTGTGTGCGTGCAAGTGTCTGCTTCCTGAGTGAGCATTAAACATTAACGAGTCAGCTCTGCGAGTCTGGAGAGAAGAGAGGGGAGACGAGAGTAGAGGAAAGGAGACAGCGCAAAGAAAAAACGTGAGAAACGTGCAGCTTGACATATCAATGCAGACTCGCACCAATGCACGTGCACAGGTAGCCAACACTGAGAGATGGACTGCATGTGGATACACTCCTCCTTTGCGTCACCGGCTCCTCAAAAAGCTTTTCCTCTTGTTTATTGACTCAGTCTTCCAACATTTCAGTACATCAATAGGTCTGGTCGATGAGAAAGTAAAAGGCACAGAGGCTACTGAGGTATCTGTGTGTGTGTGTGTCAGTTTGTGTATGCGTGTATTTGTGTGTGTCTGCATGCTCACCTACCATTTCTTGCACCCAGCCAATTTCATCCAACACATCCCGTAATTTGTTCCCGTCATTTCCCACCATGACAGCAATAATTTCCTCTGAGTTCTGCTGGCAGGTACTATAACATGCAGCTCTATAAAAAGGTAAGCTGTTAGATAACAGTAACAGGTCTTATTTGGCCGCTGCACCGCACACACCTAATTGGCTGGAATTCACAATGGGCTAGCGGTGAGAGTCTGCAGTGTAGTCAAGTAAAGAGAGTCACAAGTACACTGAATTATACCCACTTTCTTTTCTGCCCTTTGGAGAATAGTACGAGTGTGTAGGTGTGTGTGCATGTGTGCATGTGTGCATGTGTGCATGTGTGTAGTTGCCATGGAGATACAAAGGATGGTGGGTATAATGGAATACCCACGTCCTCAGCAGTAAGCCCACCTCTCGCACTGTGCATATAACCTTTGGGTGTGATCTTTTGAGTCCCTCCCTCCAACTACAGAGCAATTCAATTATCATGCATGTACTGCAGAGGGTCCCTACATACATTACATGTGTTGCATGTAGTGATACATGTGGTGTAATGAGTGCAGCCCTCGCTGGGTGTGCATGGATGATTAAGGTGCACATTTGTCTTTGTTTTGCTTCTACAGCTGGTCATGTTGCACTAAAATAATTTGAGTTTAAATAAAAGTATCGCAACATTATTGAACATTGTACAGTCAATTCTGTAGCACATGCACATCGGTGTAACAGGTCTTTCACTAAGAATGATTTTGAAGTCTCAGGAGAGTGCATCTGTGCACAACATCAGTCAAACTGTCGTTCCAATAAAGTCATTATTCCTTGCATCTACATTACAAGAATGCAAAGCTATAATTAATATAAATCTCTAAGCAATCTCTTCAAAGAAGAGCAGGACCATTCAATGGTGAAGCAATTGCCCTTTGTGTCAAACATCACTTACAAAAGCTGGTCCATATCCTGCCTGCGCCACAATATTACTCAAATGGCTGGACCTCCAGAGTAAGAAACTGCCCAGGATGTTTATGGTGAACATCATAAAGTGGTTTGAATCCAGCCTTTGCCATACTATTGGTCAAATAGTTCATCCAAGTCCTGTCATTATCCATTGCATATTCACTAAAATGATAAAAACTGAAAAAATACACTCACCACAACATTGAGCCTTTGGATAGTGAAGTGTAATAATTTCTAAAACACTTTGCCTGGTCTCAATCTAAGTTCACTTTCTAAAGAAATATTCCAAGTGTTGAGTCTTCCTTGAAGAATAAATGTTATGTTCAAGTCACTCCAGGAGTCCAGCTGAAGTTCAATTCAAGAAAAAACTTTATTCATCTATGCATCTGAACAAAGTGAGTTGATCCTTTGCCGCAGACCAACTCCAGAACAAAGGCATTACAGGGATTTATATAGGAAAGAGTAGTGAGAATGTGTAGCACAAAAGGTCTCAAAGACATGCTTATTTTCATTTTACAACATTTTGATTGGACATCATGACCATAATTCTTCCTATGGTGAGAGCAACAAAGAGACAGACACATCATCCCACTCACTGGGAGATATAGGTGCCGAATGTTGGTGAGACTGAGTCGAAAACAATCATGATCAAGTCATAAACCCTAATAGAAAACAGCTGTGAGGGGATGCCCTTACAAAACTGCTGGCAGTGACTATTCAATGTACCTTTGGAGACGTGAGTAGACACAATTGCGCTCTCAGCCTCAAACTATAGCTGTGCGCAATGGGCGTGTGGTCTCTCCAATGTTTACACAAGCCTGCAGATGTAATATGATACTCACACTACTGTGTGTGAGAGAAGAGTGAGAGGAGAACAAGAAGAGAGGCATAAATTAGAATAGAGAGAAATACACTACAATAGCTCAGTGGAAAAGCAACTTCAATAAAAGACAAGTGCTACAAAATCAGTATTGAAGCAACCAGTTGCTTCTTTTACTGTTGCTTTGCAGATTTATCATTGAAGCATTACCAGGTGAGCTTAACAGGCACTCTCCTTTTAGCATATCGCTTCATTAGGAGCTAAACACAAGCCCCTCTTTAAGTGGAATATCTGGAGTTTAAAAAAAGAAAGACAGCTTGATACTGTCACATAAATGCTGCAAGAAAATAAAATATTAATGGATAAGATCAGCAGTGCCCCACCAAAACCTGACTAAAATGAAGAGCTGATGCAGAAAGTTGTGAGAATCACCGCAGACCCCTCACACCCTGGACACAAATTTTCCAAACTCCTCCCCTCCGGCAGGCGCTACAGATCACGGTGCGCCAAAACAACCCGCCATAAGAACAGTTTCTTCCCCCAAGCTCTCACTCTGATGAACACTAAACCATAACAGTGTCATACTTGTCAGATAAATACTCTCTGTAAATATACAATGTAACAGTTTTCCAAGCAGAATTCACATATTATATTTATTTTATTATCTGCTACTCACCACTGCACTATTATCATATTATTTTAGCCTGTACATATTAGTCATGCCTATTTGTTGTTCTTTTGTATTTATTGCTGATGTTATTGTTATTATACTTATATTTTTATTTGTATGTCTTATTCTTATGCCTTGTACACAGAGAGCACCGTTTTCCAAGTCAAATTCCTTGTGTGTTTTCCTGGCCAATAGGCTGATTCTGATTCTGATTTTGATTCTGAGAACCACGTCATGCAGTCCTAAGCATTCATTCAGGGAAGCTTTGCGGTTTTGAACTGATGAACAGATGAGGTCATCAGAAACTATTTTTAGGTGGACTGTTTGCAGTTTCAAAAAAAGAGTGTTTTACATTACTGTGCTTGGGAAGAAAATAGAATTGATGGACAAGAACGAACAAAGCTGATTATAGCCTATGATGGAGCTTCAGTTTACCTGAAGATAGGAACAAGCCATGTGTTTTACCAAGTAAGCTAATGCTATTGCTTCATTTTAAAACACATGCATTAGCAGGTGAGCTAAAAGTTCTTCTGCAACTTCTGCAACAAACATGCTGCAGGAAAATGTAATATTAATGGACTAGAATCTCTCAGGTTGGCAGTGGTCTAGCTGGGGCCTGACTTGAATCTGGGGCGAAAAGATGAAGGCGAAGCTGTGGGGAAAAAGGTATGCACTCTACCAGGTCAGCTAATGAGTTGCTATACTTTTAGGCACTGTGTTACACTTTTTCTTTTCTTTTTAAACTAAGAAAGGCTGTCACTGTAACGATGACTGCCAAAGCTATATTGGATTAGGAAATGTGGTAAAAACAATGGTGTAATTGAATAGTGGCTTGGCTGAGGGTGGAATTCAACTCTGGAGTGAGGTAGTGAGCTCTAATTCAGGGGGTGAGAACCCTAGTGCCTTTCTAAACGTGAACCTTCAAAGTTTAAGTGATGTGGTGGTTAGCACCGTGCCTCACAGCAAGAGGTTTTACATTTGACTCCCAAAGCTGGGCCTTTCTTATGAATAATCATCAATTAGATGAAAATAAAATACCTAGGTAAGCGTTTCAGGAAGGCTGTGTTGTGTAGTGGTTAACCCTACTGTATAACTACATTACATTAGATATGACCAGGAAAACACTGGACAGTTACAGTGTGGGTGGAGTGGTTAGCACTGTTGCCTCATGTTAAAAGAGTTTTGGTTCAATTCCCCTGACTGGCGATGGCATTGCAGACTATGGAGAGTGAGTAGAGTCCCCATTGGTGTGTGTACCCCTCATACTTAAAAGGTAAGTAATATGGTAGTAAATGATGCCACTTAATATCAGGATGGTTCTGGGTTCAGGTCCCCAGGTTTGGTCTCTGTTCTTTATTATCATGAGGTAATCAAAAAAATAATACTTGAACAGTCTTAAACTGCAAAGCAACACTGCTGCCTCACGGTGAGAAAGCTCTGGGTTCAAATCCCTGGCGGGGGGGCCTTCCTTGTTACACATCGTATTATAATGCAACATAAATACACTAAAGAGGTGGCTAGTGGTGGTTAGCATTGCTGCCTCAAAGCTAGAGGGTTGTAGGTTTGAATCCCCTGGGTCTTTTCCCACAGTTATCATGATACAATTGGAAATAAATATAAACTTGCTCTGGCATCATATTTTGCCATTTCGAGGTAAATGTTCCTTTATTTACATATGGTATAGTCAAGTTTGAGAACAGTTCCGACCATGCCTTTTGGCAGAGATAAGGATGGACATGAAAACAGAGACAGTCTGATAAAGACACAGAGTCTAGGCCTGTCTTCCTCCCTCTGCCAGCAGTAAAACAGTGTTTATATGAGCAGTCTGCAGCATGAGTGCGTCCCACACAGCTGCTTGATTGAAAGAAAACAACATCAATCCCGCTCAGGCCTCAAGGCCTTTAAGCAACCAGCGGGCTGGTGGAGCACAGATCCCATTCCCTCCCTGCTGCTGCTGACTATGGATGCAAAACTACACAAAACACACTCTGTTTCTACACTCAAGTATATATGAGAATGTACGGAAAAATACATTTTTGTTCCCCCTGCTGGTGCTTTGTCATTTATACCTCACACCCTGTACTGTCTGCCCATCCTGTCTGTCCCTCCTCCTCCTCACTCTCTCCATCCCCAGTGTATTGTGGTCATTTTCATTCATCACCCCATGACACTGAAATGTCAAGGTTAGAGTGTGCCAGTTCTCTCTCTCTCTCTCTCTCTCTCTCTCTCTCTCTCTCTCTCTCTCTCACTAATACACACACAAACACACACACATACACACAAACACTCATGCAAATACACACACACACACACACACACACACACACACACACACACACACACACACACACACACACACACACACACACACACACCAAAGGCCTCCATGAACAATGACTGGAGCGAAGAAGGCAGAGAAAGGGAAAAGACGGAAAATGCACGCTTGACTAATTCTTGCATTCAGAGTCACTAGTCCCTTTCCCCTCCCCTTTCTGTGTGTGTGTTTGTGTGTGTGTATGTGTGTGTGTGTGTGTGTGTGTGTGGGGGGGGGGGGGTAATTGTTACAGTAAAGTAGTTTTATTTTGCACTGATATTAAGATGCATGAATGAATCTGAATTAAGTAAAAATTACAAGTAGGGCAAACTAACAAGCCGCTCATATTTAGATGTTTGTAAGCATTTTCTCTCTCTTGCATACTTAAAGTGCAAACTGACGTACCAGCCATTGATAACATCATACTTGATCAGAATGAAATTAGAAGTCCTTGGTTGGTCCAATTGAATTTGAATTTTAAGACCATGCTACTAACTAACTAACGAACTAACGAACTAACTAACTAACTAACTAACTAACTAACTAACTAACTAACTAACTAACTAACTAACTAACTCTAACTTTTGCACATATTTTAGCAGGAAACAGAGGGAAGGCAGATCAGAGAGGGGAGAAACTTGTGGTGATTTGACTTAAAGCCTGCAGGGGTGCTTGTGCTACCAAATTTCATAATTATTACAATATTTTGTGGGTAGCTTTCTTGCCTAGCTGACTGTAGCAGAGGGCTGTTCACCAATGAATCAAGGTTTTCTTTGCCCCTGTTTGGTGCTCTCTTATGGTGGATTAGAGCTGGGTCTGAATACATAATGTTTGGCTGTAAAGTGTCATGAGATTAATTCCGTTGACTTGTAGAAAATACATTTCATTTATTGACATTAGAGTCAGACTCATCCTGTTGGAATGTTGGGAAGTTACAATTGTCAATGAAGTCACAGCGCAGTGTCGATCATTAATGCAAAGAGTTTCATTTTAGCTACTATCTCCTTAAGGCCCTCCCCTTACAAACCCTCTCTACAAGCTCTCCAGGAGCCTCCTCTACTGTTACAATACTATAAAGATGCCGTCATTGAGTTAACTGGTGTTTCTCTATTTGAAATGACAAATTATGAGATATAGCCATGTTTTGAACCCCATATCAGACCTGGGAATTTTGGAAAGGGCCAAAATAATCCCCAGCAACAAAGAACAGCAGTACTTTTCTGTTTGATAAGTGACACAATTCATCATTTTGCTGATGTCACAAATTGAGCAAGTCTTCTTTTATAATCTGACATTCAGAACAGCTTAAGGTCGTATCCTGGCTGTGATTACTCCAATTTTAGTATTAACATCCAACATCATAACTTCATGCATGTTTTTAAAAATGAAAAAGCATGATTCCACCTCTTTAAGCATCTAACTAACTTTTCTGGCTTATCCTGGACAGATTTGAAGTTTTTTCTCATGTTGTGTCTAGCTTTATTGAATGAATAATAAATAAAACAGGCCTTGCTCATAGAGGGCAGTCGAGGACTACGCAAGAATTACTTCCCCCAAATGTCAAATTTTTACCCCCCCTTACCCCCCTCCCTTTAACTCAACCAAGACCCACCCCCTTCCCCCGGTCAACCCCCACCCGCCCTATCCCCAAAGCAGTGCCCCAAGAGAACAGAGGTAAACATGCCCCCACCCCCGTCATCCCCACTCAGCTCCCCTCAGCTCCCACAGCCCTCAGACCTCCTCCTCCTCTCTCTGTTAGTTTGCCAGTGGGCTGTTTCTGGACTTTGGTGTTACGGCCTCAAACTCAGAGCACACTTTGAAGATGCGGCAGGAAAAAAGGGTAGCCTGTGATAGAGATCAATTTGTAAGGTTAGGGGGAACATCTGTGCATGCTTTCTATGTTACCACAACTAGAGAAATCTTGCTGAGTTTCAATTTCTGTGCCAAATCACAATGAGACAGACGAAAAATCAAAGCCTAAAAATATAAACTGATAACTAAAAAGAACAGCTTGAAATGAAAATGTATTTTCTAATGGCAGCAGGGTCAAGATTTAAGGGAACTACTCACTTACAATGTCCCATATTTATTGCAGAAACACTGATCTTCATTACTTCATTCTTGAGGAAAATATCCTGCATTCACTCCAGCTATTTTTACTCAAGGGACTGTGAAAGCCAAGACAAGTCCTCCTGTTTTTTTATAGCTGACATGTTTACAGTATGTTCATGCAGTGTTGAAGGAGAGACTGTGTAGGAGTGGAAGGTAAGCGTGGGAGAGACGTGCGAAGAGGAAGGAGAGCTGCTGTTGGGGCTACGTTTGTGTGTACATGTGTGAGTGCTGTTTTGTTTTTCCTGCAGTGCAATTAATGTTTATCCCAAGAAACAGAAGAAGGAAATAACTTCGTACCAGCACTACAAGTAAAAAAGTCAAAACACTGATTGAAATAAACTGGAAATCTTAAGAATTGTTTGTAACATTTACATTTTTAGAAGTATCTCTCAGAGAAATGAAACAATAATCTGCATACATTTGCATCTTATCCATCTCAATTGACCCCCCTCCATCCACCTTCCCTCATTGCTGCAGATGTGGAGATAGAAAAAGGCGTTGTCGTGCATCTCTGTCTCCGCTGGGTCACCTGGTAAAACAGCCCATATGGTGGAGGGTTTTGACAGCCCCCCCACACACATGTGCACCCACACACACACATTAATACAAAGTGCACATGTATGCAGACGATGTGCTGAAGTGAAGGAGAGAAGCTGCAGACTCTGCAGAAAATCTGTCCCTCTTGATTTTTTGCCAAGCTTGGAACCTGATGCGGACCAGCCCCTATACCTCCCCTACACACACATTTTACCACTCAGTGTTGTTACGAGGTGTTGCTGGTTGAAGACAGACGGGGCAGGTCTGCTTAGGATCAGTTCACTAAAACCCTATAGCCTTGTCCAAACAGTCTGGACCTCGTTCCTTGTCTCAGTATCTTTCTTCCACACCTGTTCTAGCTCTGATTTGTACAGTAGCTCTCTCAGTACTCAACTATTACATTTCCTTTGAACCCCCATTTTTCTTTTATGTGTGGATATTTTGTGGTGGCAGATACACAGCAGGGATTTTCTGAGCATCACAGTTGAACACTTATCTGCTGCTGAGAAGTTACAGGAGCTCAGGGAGAACAAAATGTGCCCTTCAGAGGTCCCTGCAGGCAGAATTTATTTGCTTCAGAGCTTCAGGAAATAATCTCAAATGTTCTAGAGGTTTTTTTCCTTTTGAAAAGCTCTGGGGTACGCTACCTCATAAAAGAGACTGTTAATGTACTCTGACCCAGGGTGGGATTCATATTTTGGCAGTGTCTTGGCACACAAGGGGGATTTAACTGAGTGTACGGCAGAATCATTCAGAGCAGGTTGGACAAGGTGCCATCGTAACACTGATGTAGGATCAGCTATCAAAGTGAGCTAACTAGGTGTTTTGGCTGGGCTTGTGACACCACATGAACGATGGAATGGTGGAAATAAAACAAAGGAAATATGCACAAAGACAGTTTGATGTGTTTGCATATGCATGCAGTGCACATGCAAACTGTATATGGAACATGTACAAGTTAATGATCATGCCGACAAAACACATTTTCTCAGCTTTACAGGTCACATTAATGCCATGTGACTTTTGCAATGAGGATGTTCACTGGAGTAACCTTTTTTGAAGTTTAGAGCGGATTGAAACACTATGACATAGTTGCACATAGTTGTTCACATACAGAGCACTTAGTGTTGATTTCCAGGAGAATCTACTGGCAAGAATAATCCATTGCTTCATGACGTGTGAAACTGCTCATTTATAACATTAATATTATTTTCTTATGACTTACTCTTGAATTCATTGGCAAAGGAAATATTCTGTGATTATATATTACAGGAAGAAGTCACCGGATAAAACCTCTTACTTTACATCAGAGCCTAAAAATATTTTCCATGGCCCAATATCTCTGATTTAAGGCCTGTGTCCTTCTAACAGCTTTTTTATCACCCTGGCAGTGCCTGTCTTATACACAAAACCAATGCAGTTCAGCATTTTCAGTGCAAAATACATCCTCATTATCAGCTGCTTTTTGTTTCTACGCCCCCAGTGCTCCAGTTGAAAATAGTTCAATACTATTTGATACTATTCCTTTCCAATGTTTTTATGTTTTCTTCACAAAATGTCTGTACATAAAAGCAACAAGTAAGCATTCAAAGCTATTTGAAACAGACTTTGGGTCACTCCTGAAGAAAGTGGAAGTGCAATGAGATTACCTTTGAAGCCTGGCAACAGCAGGTGTCAGTAAGAACCACCCAAGCACAGAGGTTGTGAATGCTGCCAGCGCAACAAAAAGCTGGTTGTGGACACAGGCCCTTAGACTGCAGCTCTCTGCTTTTTTGTCTAAGGCTAAAAATCTGGCAGAATATAAATCAGCAGGTCAGCTGTTAACAGAGAGGAGAATACTAAATGCTTGGGTAACACTTTACAATAAGGGTCCCTTAATTAGCGTTAGTTAATGCATTATTAAGCATTAATTAACAGTTTAATAATAGTTTAATAATCGTTATAATGTATTACCTAACATTAACTAACACATTAGTTAATGCATTAATAAGCAGTTAATTAATGTCCAGTGCTCAGAGTTAATTAATACATTATTAAGCATTAATAAAAGTTACAAAACTTAATTAGTTAACCATTAGTGAATGCTTTCTGGACCCTTATTGTTAAGTGTAACACATGCATCACTTAAGTAACACATTATAAATGCTAAACTGCCTCATAAGCATTACTTAACCATAATTAAGCATTAGTGAATGCTTTTTGGACCCTTATTGTAAAGTGTAACACATGTATCCCTTAGGTAACACATACGCTGAAGCAAAATGAGTTGAAATGTAGTTGAAGCAACACATATACAGAATTTAACACATTTTATTTAGAATAAAACAGATAATCACAGATAACATCTCAACTGGCACAGAGAAGTACGGTGGCCCTGAGAGCTCACAGCACTGCAACTTGAGAAAACACATGCAAAAAGACAAAACACAAGAAAATTAAGAAAACATCTTCATCAATTTGACAACACATGCACAGCATTTAGAAAGCGCGATGCAAAGACCACAACACAATACATTAGAAAAACGCGCTGCAAATAGACAGCAACACAACAGAAGTGTTTCCAGAGGACACTTAAAAGTGATGCACACACTTATGCTTATGCTTATGAGGCAGTTTAGCATTTATAATGTGTTACTTAAGTGATGCATGTCTTACACTTTACAATAAGGGTCCAGAAAGCATTCACTAATGGTTAACTAATTAAGTTTTGTAACTTTTATTAATGCTTAATAATGTATTAATTCACTCTGAGCAGTGGACATTAATTAACTGCTTATTAATGCACTAACTAATGTGTTAGTTAATGTTAGGTAATACATTATGACGATTATTAAACTATTATTAAACTGTTAATTAATGCTTAATAATGCATTAACTAACGCTAATTAAGGGACCCTTATTGTAAAGTGTTACCAATGCTTGTTCACTTCTGTTTGACAGAATAAATAAGTTATAACATTATTTATCACTTCAAAAGCAGTCACTTAACTTTCACCGGTGTCAATGCTACAGTGCATAATCTAGTCTATGCCATTTAAGGAAAATCTATAGTTCCTCAGCTTGTTTTCAGTAACTTTCTGAATGGGTTTGTTTTTTATTTTGGCTTTGCCTTTTCAGTTTTTGGAACTGGAGATATTCAGTATTACTTAAAGAGCTTTAAAATGCTTGTGATTGTGTGCTCCTGTGCATGTTTAAGTTTGTATCTTCTTCACTTTCACACACTTACCTGACCTCACACAGCTGTGTATAGCTGCTGCTACACTTAGACAAGAGCTGCCCCTGGAGGAAGCGGTTTAGGCTTTTTGGTTTCACATATCTTGAACTGCTTGCATGCATGTGTGTATGTGTGTGTGTATGTGTGCACTCAGCGGGGATTAAGAGAGGCCCAGCTCGAGGTAAAAGACATGGTCACCCCTTCCTTTGTCTCTTTCTGTTCTTTCTCTCTCACTCCCCTTCCTCCTTTTTCCCTCATGTCCTCTCATTTTTTCTCCATCTCTCTCCCCAGTGGCAGAGTGATGGATGGCAGACTGCAGGGGTGAAGGTGGAGGAGTGTGTGATCAACTGCCAGGCCTATGTGTGTGTGTGTGTTTCTACATGTGTGTGAGTGTGTGTGAAGTTCTCTTCAGGAATGGTTGTACGCAGAGGTAGGCAGTGTGTGGTATGAAACCTGTAATGATGAAATGAGTCACTAATCACAGTGATTAGCGGGTAGACGAAGGGGAGGCAGCAGTGCGATATCAAACACGCACACACTGGAGCACACACACACACACACACACACACTGAAACAAATGCAGAGTTGCACTAACAAAAAAGAAGGGGACACCTTCATATGTCAAGCAGAACACATATGCTACACACATACATGCTTCATAGATAAATGTATTTCCTCCAAAGATTTAGAGACACTCACACATGCGCATACACACACATATACACGCATACACACCCCAACACGTATGTGCATAAAATTAATTCATTGAGCTCATTTAATGGTCTGTGGGTTTATGCTCTCACGTGTCACCATCACTTACAATGGAAATAAAGCCAGAGCACATTACACTTCAATTGGCCGTTTAATATGTCCCATTAAATGACTCCTATTTGAACTGGTGTATGATAACAGTTTGAAAAGTGATGTAGGATTTTATGGGCTATCGTCAGTAAATCTATACGATAAGGGGGCTAAGGTGACCCGACTGAATGTGAAGAAATTGAGCAGCAATGATGTGGCCTTAAGGGGAGACATTTCAGATA
Organism: Notolabrus celidotus; assembly: GCF_009762535.1. Taxonomy (NCBI): domain Eukaryota; kingdom Metazoa; phylum Chordata; class Actinopteri; order Labriformes; family Labridae; genus Notolabrus; species Notolabrus celidotus. The sequence goes on along the minus strand of NC_048287.1, from coordinate 19,933,745 downwards.
AAAGGGTCTTGGCTAATGTGTCAAAGTGGGTCATAAATCATGGAGATCACAGTGAGGGAAAGTTTGGACAACTTTAGGAATATGTTCTATATAAATAGATATCTCATGGGTCCCAATAACTAAAAACTGACAAGTAAGTGTAAAAACAAAAGTTTCCTTGAACCAATGTTGTGTCACCAGAATAATTATTATTTTTACTCATATTTATGTTAATAAAATAATTATATTTCTAACAATATGCTTAATTTGATTTACCATAATACTATACTCTGGAGGACACCACCAAATGATTTCTGCTTTCTGAAATCTACAACTAACAGAAATTATGACAGAGCATTAACTCAATTGTCATATTTGTACGAAATGTTCAAGCTGAATTTGAAAATGAAAAAAACGTTTGTAATTTCTGTGCTCCTTACATTTACAATTAGTTAGGAAAAGAAGCTTGGGAACCAGAGGGTGCCTAGATCGAGTTCTAGCGTAGACTACACTATATAAGATAATAAAATAAGATAGTCCTTTATTCGTCCCACAATGGGGAAATTTAAGTGTCACAGCTGCAAAGTAGACAGTGCAAAAGAGTATAAAGCAAACAAGAGCATGTATAATATCAATTATTAAAAAGTTATTAGCAATTAAAATTAAAGAGGTAAAAATAAGCATATCATACAACATATATACACAATGTTTAAACACAACTAAATAAGTACATTTACAAATATTTCCAAAACCAATGACGCAGTGAAAATGTGCACAGACTTGTAGCCTAGGTATAAACAATATAGAGAACAGAACTGGGAAGATAGGTAGAAAGACGTATTGCACATGTAAGAAGAGAAGGATGAACTGGATTGGGGAGATATTGCACTTGAGTCCGTTTTGGTGATGTAATTGTTATTGGTTATAGAGGTTGGACTTATTGCTTGAGAGACATCAATCACCTCCCGAGCACTGCTCAGGGGCCCTTGAGCAAGATACTAAATCCCCAACACATGCCGTGCTCGTTGTGTGCAGCCCCCTTACTCTGACATTTGATCTTGTTTTTGTGTGCCTGTGTACTGTCTGAAAGTGTGCGTAGCATGATCAATAACAGAGAGAAAAGAATCTCCTTCAAGGATTAATGAAGTGTATCTTTGTCTTCTTAAGATATGGCATAACATTGCAAATGTGACACTACAGAGTGTGTTTGCAAATTATGTGTTATATCTAAGCTTCTGTTTAAATTATTCATTCTTGTGCAAAGGTCTCCATAAAAAAAGAGAGCTAATCTTCCCCTTAATTAAAGGATTAAATACATAATTTAAATTTAACCCAGTGAGCACCAACCTGAATTTTAGTGTTGTACTTTGATTGAAAACAGGGTAAAATCAGGTCTGAACATTTAAGACCCTAATTTGAAACATTTTTCACACAAGGTATCATCATTTCTGAAAACACATTTTTGTTCTACACTTTTGATACATAGTTTAGTTAAGGGTTGAAAGGAGGATGACAACAATTACTGTGACTGCATCCAAGGTAATTTACCAGCTATCGTTGAAATCCTGTCAATGCAAAATTGGACTTAGCCTGTGATGCTCGGACTACAATGGTTGAAGGTAAGACCCCTGGATGCTGATGTGATTGATGATACCTGAAGACTGAAAGAAGTCAGAGGCTAAAGCGGTGAACTGCAGGCCTGCTTGCAGAAGGTCACAGGGCTACAACCAGCTTCAGTCTTTTGATATTTTTTTGTTGGTGATATGATGCAGCATTACAATCATTTCAACCCCAATACATAAAAGTAGACTGGGAAATTGCTGTTAGTGTGTGTGAATGTGTAAAAAATCTTATGACAGAAGCAGATTTCTTAGTGAAATCTAATTTCTAATGATCAACAGCTACATATAGTAGGAAAGTACCTGGTTAAAAAACTTTTGAACCAGTCATCAACATATTTTAAACAGTGGCCATAGATGTCTTTTAATGTTTTTCAAAAGAACAATGTGCTCTTAGAGCATTACCCATCTTTTTAAATTAATAAAATATATATATACATATTTATTTATTCTTTTGAAATTTTTATTAGCATTCACAGTATTATATAATAATGGTAACAGATACATATATGAGCGCCTTTTGTATAGTGGCATCAACAGTGCACATATGATTAGATTAAACAAAAGTAAAAAATCCCGTTAACCTAAGACAATGTTAAACAAATACAAGTAGAGATATTAGAGAAAATAATAGCTGCATTAACATATTTGCTGATGTCGAACAGACAACATTACAAATAACAATGACCACACTTGTGACTCCAGCTTTAACATCAAACATCAGTAAAAACATAAGAAATAATAAAAATACAAATAATAATAATGATAATAATGATAAAGGTGTGCTGAAAATATTAATAATAAAATATATATACAGAAATATATATACAGAAATATATAGTAATACAAACATACGAGAGCATAACCCACCTGGACCAGCTATAACTTACTGTTTTGGACTGCAGTTCAATGCATCAACAATAAAATGTGGCACTCCATCAGTACTTGAAACTTATTCCTGGTAACTCTTTTGGACAAGTGGTTTGAATTATAAATATATTCTTTATAAACCTGGAGGTTCACTGAAGCTCTACATCACTACCTGCTCTACAGACCACTACCTGCTCAACACCAAGAGTTCATGAGACTGAGGCATGTACAACAGCTTAAACGCCACGTTTTCCTCAGGAGCTGGTGGGGACCAAACACAGAGCTAAAAGATAGGGAATATAGGGCTTGCACTATGAGTGATAATACTTATCTTAACCTACTTCTTGTAAAAAGTAGCAACTGATTTCTGACAAAAGTTATCATCAAAGACAAAGCAAGGATTAACCTTTGTCCGTTTTTGCAAATACTTATTAATGTTTTGGCAAATTTGTATTTCTTGCAAAGATAGACTTAAAACTCATAAGTAAAAACATTTTTACTTGTATTATGTCAGCTATAACATATATAAAAGGGTTTCCCTTGCTCACAGTATATATGTAAGTGTGATATATAATCTTATGGGAACCTTTCTATCACATCTTCTACTTCTGGAGATGTTTTGAAGATGACTTGTTAACTGCATGAGATCACCTTCATCTCACACACACTGCACCTTACATCCTGTGTGTGCGTGCGTGATCACACAGGAGAATATATGTCAAACCACTGCGGTGTCTCACCCGCACCTTAAACACACACATCTCTTTGCAAATTGCACAACAACGCATACACACAGCGATCGTGCAGCCATGAGAGCAGCATGCAAAACAAGCTTCACCACCACCATCGATAGAGACACCATGATGAGGCCTCTGTGAGCAACAAGGCACAAACACTCCTTTGAAATGCCAAGCAGAAAATAAGCAGCTATGAGGATACAAGCAGCTCTCATCTTGGCATTCAAAAAAACTCCTCTGGTTTGTTTCCTGCTTGTTGTCTGGATCTTACACGACAAAACAAAGGAGAAGCATGTCCCAAAAAACTGTGCATTGCTAAACGATGATCAGTGTAATTCTTCATGGTCGTCTGTTTGAAAACCAGCATCCACAGCCATTTATCTTCCTCATCCTGTGTGTGTGTGTTTTTGTGTGTAGATGTGGGTATGTGCAATGTAGCTTGATTGTACATTTCTGCACGTCTCTGCTGGTGATTTTTCATGCACCTACAAGCCTTGAGGTGCATCTGCGTGTTTCCCTCTGTGTGTGTGTGCTTGTGTGTTTGCAGGCTTTGACACACTAAACAAAAAAGCGGTACGGAAACTGTGATCAATCGATGATTGCCTGTTGGCAACGATTATTAACATCTCCATCTTAGCATAATGAAATGTTCAAGCACATATTCTCTTACATACCAACACACACTGAGGGAAAACTGAGTCCCAAAGAGTGAGTGTGATGGTGCGAGGAAATAGCCTGAGAATTTGACCATCTCCCACTATAATCGCTAAACAGTCTGTCAACCGTGTGAATCAGCTTGATGATTCTGTTTGTGATGTCAATTTAGCCTGAATCACAACGTTTCCCACACATTTGCTTTCCTCCACCAGGAAATTTATACATAAAAATCATTATTTCCTCCTACACCAGCCACTTCTACCTCATTACGTTGTTATCAGTGCTACTTTATTTTAATTTATGTGTCATTTGTTTGAGGCAGAAGGATACGGTATTGTACTTGATCTTATCTAGCATATATGTAGTTTAATCAAGCTGGTGTTGTTATCTCAACAGATCTTATCCACTTAAAGATAAAAACAGGCTGGCAATTTCCATTTACCGTAAAATCCAGAATACAGGTCATACTGGTTATATGATTTTGGAGGTCTATCAGAGGGAAAAAGGTTTAAATTGTCCTCCTGCATTAACACTTCCATTGCGTTCAGTTAAGTCAACAACTGCCTTTCCAGGACAATCTGTTTTTGCCATTCTGCTAGCAGTAGGGTTGATAGTTGTGAGGTATGGACCCACTGTCAGCGACAAATTCACCGAGACCCACCCACTGCTGCTGGTCACTTGTTGTCTTAAACTGTGGAGTCTTTTCAATCAAACTAGCACTCCACAAGATTTTTTTATCTAACAGGATACCGCCATTTCTTTAACCCTCCTGTTATGTTGTGGGTCAAATTGACCCTTTTTTTAAAGTAAAAAAAAAAATGGTTAGAAGTATTTTTTGGGTATGAAACTTCTTCCACTTGGCTTAATTAGCTTAATCAACATATAAAATGAAAATGGTTGATTTCACATATTTGCAACCCTCCTTCCATGTTTATAGATATACTGTTTGTGGGTCAATTTGACCTGGCTAAAAGGGGTCAGAAGTGTCAAATACTAGTTGTTTCTTTGCAACTGTGTGACATATTTCACCCCACTTATACACACATGCGCACACACATCCTTTTAACATGAATTTTCATTAAAAACAAGTAAGATATCCTAATTAAACCATGACCCTTTTAGAATTAAAGAACACCATGACACTAAATATTGATTTAAATGGTTCGTAATGGAGTTAATAATGAGATTAAAAAAATGTTTATTGGGATTTTTTTGGGTTCTGACACTTTTGGATAATTTAATATGCCGTGCGTTAAATTGACCCAGGAACATTATTGCTGTTCCTGAGAAACAAACATATGGAAGAGGATTAGGGCCTATATTATTTTGATAATACAAAATATATATGTGGCCCTAATCCTCTTCCATACGAACATAACAGGAGGGTTGAATGTATGTTTATGACCCATGAGACAGAAAAGCTGTTGAAAAGTAATGACACTTGACTGGTCCAACTCGCATGTAGCCAGCTTTTCACTGCATTTTTAAATGGTATATTGGTCGAAATGTCTTCAACACACTCTGAATAAAAAGTGATTAAAAGTGCATTTTATACACCAAGATATACTATCAGGAAGGAGCAGAGAGTCAAAATGTCACCTTAGATCAACAGAGACAAAAGAGCTCATCCAAGTGTTTCATTTGTGAAGACTTAACAAAATGTCCAAACAAGGCAAAAAGTCCCCCAAAGAGAGGTTGTCCATCAAGGGTTGGTCCGAACAAGTATATAAAGACAAACACACACACACACACACACACACACACACACACACACACACACACACACACACACACACACACACACACACACACACACACACACACACACACAGCCTGAGTCACAGAGAGACTCCACCACCACAGGCAAACCTGCCCTGCTGTCCCATGCTTGAGCAGCATCAGATGGATTACGAACGCATACCTCAGATGTACCTGCAGGTAGTGAAAGAATCCATTTTTGGGATGACTGTCAACCGTGTAAAGTTTTATTTTGCTCATCAATGAAAAGATGCCGCTCATGCATCCATCTTACCTGTGCAACGCTGCGAGCAAAGAGCATTGGAGATGATGGCTATCTGTAGAGGCAAACAATTCAGCACACAAAGTTTCCCCTGTGGAAGAGAAGATAAGAATAAGGGCTTATTTATGTTGACTCTGCTTGTGTTTGGTATTATTTGGTAAGAGGATAACAAGATGGATGGATGAAAAAGAATGTAAAGATCACAAACTGAAGGGTAGGATGAAGATTTTCAAGGGGGGATGAATTTGCAATAAGTACAATAAATATTGAAGCAATAAAACCTTCAATTCTCAAAGACAGTTTCCAACTTAGCAAACGTTTTAAACTACACAAGAGCACAAACACCTTTCTTCCACATACCCACATAGCTGCGAGCTGTTTGTATAGCATAAGGCTTTAAAATAACAGTTTGTCTTTGAAGTTTTTGTAAATTGATTCACTGACATAGTTTGTTGCTTGGATGTTATAAGATGAGGAAATGAAATAGGACATCTTTGTTTTCAGGGCAGGACCAGTACTGCCTTTACATGTTGTTAGCTTTGAGCTCATCTGCATTTCAAATCCTTCTACAACTGCTTCTCTATGTCAGGCTCCACATGTCAAAAGTTCATTGTTTTCAAGCCCTTAGCTTTGGTCTGGAAACCAATACATGTTTTTTAACATCACTTTTGATGGGAAATATGAGAACATAAAATATTAAAATGGTAAAACTTCAAATGCCCTTAAAAAAACTTCTTCTTGGCTGGCTTATGAATACACATATTAGAAATACAGAATAAATCTATATACACACTGGAGTGAAATCTGTTCAGAAAAAAACTAGACACTGTCCCATTATTCTCAGTCTGTTCACTGGATAAAGAAACAGAAACAGTCAAGAGTGGGGGGAAATCAAGACAAGGGGGACAACTTGACACAAAGCTTTGTATGTGTGTGTGTGTGTGTGTGTGTGTGTGTGTGTGTGTGTGTGTGTGTGTGTGTGTGTGTGTGTGAGAGAGCTGCAAATGTTTCAATTTGGATTAAAAAATTGCTGTGCCTTCTGTCAAAACACATTCATAAAAAAACTGTGAAATGCAAAATAAAAATAAAGAAAAAGCCTCATTGTATGACAACTGCAAAGACAAGCAACACCTTAAAAAACAACATTTTGGTCACTGCCTAATAAACCTTTCATCTCAAGTCCTGCTAATGACTGTAAAAACATCTACAGTTATTTAATCACTAAGATAACTCAACCATAAAGTTCACGAAAAGTAATACAGCAAACATCTTTCTTTCTATGTTTCACAAAAGTACATTCTGAATCAGTGTCACACTCTTTCGCTCTGACACAAAGACAAGGACCATGGTAAGTTCATCTATTAACAACCTTTAGATGATCTTTTTGGCCTTGCCATCTTCAGACATTGCACCATATGCTCTACTTTACATCAATATCTGCAACTTTTGAGCCTTTGAGCTTTTTTTCTGGACAATCACTGTGACTCTCTGTCTTTTATCCCCCTGATGCTGTAGTTGTGAGCGGGGACTGACCTCAGTCATGAGGGGTACTGTCACTTTACCGATAACAGCTGTCTACTGCCGTGAACAAATGTTGGCATTCAATAGTCTAGACCCAGAATATTTAAAATGTATTTTAAAAATACTGATATGTATACCATATTCAGTGTTTGAAAGGAACATTTTCTTCTGCTACTCACTGTTTACTTGTCAGTCACACGGCTCCCAGCTTATTTTTCACAACACTTGATTATTTTTCTCACCTATTAATCCTTTCGATTGCCAGACCAAACAGTTTTTAATATGATCAGACGGAGTAGAAAGAAAGCACACTTTATTCCTTTTTACACTAAAGAGATAGTCAGTGTAACACAGAGCTGACAGTCACACAACAATAACCCCATCAGATTAGTTTTAATGGGTCCTTATGAGATGCTTATTATTCAGCTTTGGTTGTAGTATCGTAAACAGTATTGATTAATACTTTACTATTAATTCATTAGCCATTAACTATGTGCTTACTTATATTAAACCTTATATATTGCAGCCACAAGTTCTTAAGTAAGAATATAATTAAAAAAATAATCCTTATTTTCAACAAATTGTTTTTAGGGCTGTCAAATGTTGATGATTAAACGTAAAACCTTAAAAGTTAATCGTGATTAATCACATTTTAATCGTGCACTCTCAACAGTTTTTAAGTCCATATTAACAATTTTAAGCAATTCTTAACAGTGTCTTGATTTGTGACTACAATAAAATGTACCTTATGATCATGACTTTTAGATTAATTAATTAAATAAATAAATGCTGCATAGGCTACACAAGTGTGGTCTGTAACCAAGACTTAGTCAAGTCAAGTCAAGTCAAGTCAAATTTATTTATAAAGCATATTTAAAAACACAGCAGAAGCTGACCAGTGTGCTGTACAATACATAAAAAAAACATAATGTGAGACTAAACCAAGCAATCATTTAAAAAGAGACAAACAAATGACAAGGAAAGCACAGCATTGGAAATGAGAACCTATTCATGGCTAGAGGACTCAAATGCTAAAATTTAAAAGTGTGTTTTCAGGCGAGTCTTAAAAGAGTCGACAGATTGAGGAGGGGAGGCTGTTCCAAAGATGCAGGGCCGGGAACTACCGGGAGACCCATGTCAGAAGACCTCAGAGGCCTGGAGGTTTTGTAAGGGCTCAGGAGGTCAGTTATATAAGGTGGGGCCAGACCATTCAGAGCTTTAAAAACAAAAAGCAAAATCTTAAAATAAATTCTAAAGCGAAGTGGAAGCCAGTGGAGGAAAGCCAAGACGGGGCTAATGTGATCCCTCTTCCTGGTACCAGTCAGAGGCCTGGCTGCAGCATTTTGGACCAGCTGCAGCCGGAACAAGGCCGATTGACTGATTCCAGAATATAAGGAATTACAATAGTCAAGGCGGGACGAAACAAAGGCATGGATGAATATTTGAAGGTTGATTCAAGAAAGAACTGGTTTTAACTTTGTGATGTTTGGGAGCTGATAGAAACAGTTTTTTATCACTGATTTTACCTGTGAGTCAAAGGTGAGGGCTGAATCAAAAATAATCCAAGGTTTTTAACAGATAGTTTGATGAAGTTCGACAGATTGACTTAGAAGTATGAAACATCTTAATAGTGTTTATTTATTGTTGCCTGTGACAGTAAAGCATATCAAAACATGCCAACCTTAGGATGTTCCTCAGATCTGAGCCCTCCAAAATGTTGACTGGCCTTGCCTCCCATTTAGTAAGCACTGTGGTTAACTTCTTCAGTTTAGCTTCATCCACAGGTCTGGTGTGGACTGGTGATTCACACCCCAAAATAGTGCTCTGCTTGCTATTGTGATGCTGCTGCCCACTGACATCCGTTTGATTAGCTAAATCTGTATGCTTAGCTTGTAGGTGGTAGCTCAAAGTTGAACTACTTAAGTGATAGTTTAATTCTGTTTCGCATAAAATGCATATTACATATGAAGTGTTAATATAAAAGGGGATTTTTTTTAAAGTGAAATGTGCCATTCAAAAGTGTAGTGGTGTTCTTACTTTCCATGAAGGCAGCAGCAGGAGTAGAGAAAGTGAAAGTGCAGGTCACCTGTAATAAATAATGCATACAAATCATTCAAACTCTCAACTGGAAAGGTTTCTTATTAGTGCTTATAAATATCTTATAATCTAACACAATCCATGCTCATGAAGCTCTTATTAATACTTATTAAAAATTATTTTAAATTGGATTCTAAAGAGTGTTATTACTGATTAACTTTGGCACTTCTATACATAAATATATTACAGAGTTCTAATTAAGAGTTCTAAGTGTTTTGGAATGAGTGCTTCACAGATTCAAAAAAAGGGCATTTAAGACACACACAAACACACAACATCATACCACATGCAGACACACATGTAATGTTGATTACATGAAAATATGAGCTCACTGATGGCACATGCTCCTTGCAATTATTCAATTTGCTCGGTCTGCAGATCACTGCCACACAACACAGCTGAAGAGCTCAGCTGAATCTGCCAGTCCTTCAGTCCTCTGAGAGAGAGAGGGAAGGAGGGAGAACGAGAGAGACAGAGAGAGATAAAGAAAGATAATTAGGGAGCGGAAGAGAGAGTCTGGTGGACAGACAGAGTGAGAGAAAATATAGGTTTGTAGCCACTAATAAAACACTGAGTGTTCAAGAATTTGAGCTACTTGGAAAGATAGTGTAGCTGTTGATGCCCTGGCCTGATGTAAGCGAATGCATCTGTAAATTAAAGCATCAAAAAGAAGGGAGACTATACTGTATGTAAATGAATTAGCTGTTGGGTAGATTGATCATTTTAACATGGTGGAGGTTGGTCTCGTACCTTTTCTGTATGCCCCCCTCCTTCCTGACATCAGGCGCTTAAATACTAAAATGAAACTAATAGAGGAAAGAATCTCTGACCACAAGTTCACCATGTTGTAGTGATACAAAAGTTTGAATGAAGGATTAATAACTTTAAAAGCATCTGGACAAGGTAAGAACAAAAAATGTGTACAGGGGTGAGCCCAATCTTTTCTTAATGGGGTGGCCCACCTCGGGCACTGACTTATGCAGGGGTGGGTGTGCATACACATAAATACATGACACTAGTTCTTAATACATTTCTCCATAAAGTCATATCTACTTTAACATCAAATCATACAGATGTTAACTTTTTTTTTCTTTATATTTCTTAACTTTCAAAGTTATCAAAACAAAGTGTCAACACACCAGCACATCTGCTATGCTTAATTCTTCAGCGAATCAAAAACTATACACTGTACATATATATAAATATACATACAAAGTCATTTTGATTAACAAAAAAATGGAAATGTGCGAATGCAAATAAAGCTACGAGCAGCCTGTGGCAAACAGCCAAAAAAGATTAGTTGAACATAAGTCCCAGCTCTTTCCAGGCATATAGACAATCATAGTGAAGGATTTAAGGGTGGCACTAGAGTGGCCAATCAGATTTGATGATGGGCAAATATCACTCCTCACCACTTCATTTAAACACGCTCGTGGTTTAACACAATTTAAACTGGGTATTGGGTACATCAGTAGCTCTGTTTGAACTGTTGGGTTTTATATGAGTAACATCAGGGGCGTGTCCAGAACCTTTTTGACCGGGGTGGCCCAACTGAGGCTCTCACATAGGCAGGGGTGGGCAGTGCACTTACAAATAAATAACATTTACCCTGTCTGCCTTCACAACCTACTTTCATTAAAGTATTACACATTTGTTACATTCCTTTTGACTTAAAAAAAAACATGACAAAGTGGCATAAATCTTCTAAGCTTAATTCTTTAAGGACTTACAAAAGATGCTTTTTCAAAGTCACATTTGAGGGCACTAATAAAGAAATCTACACACAGCATTTTAACTCATCCCAAATTATAGATTTTAACAGAAACCCCAGCTCTGACAAGGCAAACAGCTAATCATAGTTTAGGATTTTGGGGTGGCCCCTGGGGTGGCCAATTGGATTTCAAGGGGTGCCAGTGACACCCTTGGCCACCCCTCACTGAGTAACATGAAGTCAAGACTTAAAAACTCTCTCTGACTTGTTCAACGTTTCCAAGTTTCTGTTTCTTTTTGCTTTACACTTGCTATAAAGTTCTCCAGTTTTTCTCAGCTCAGTTAGGCTTCATGTTGCCAGTTGGCCCGTCAAACATATTTCATATGCAAAGCATTGTGGTCCTGTACGACAGTTTAATAAGCTCTGTCAAACCAAACTAATATGGCACCGCTGTAATTTCAATTCAGCCAGGGATCAAGGATAATAAAGGGATAAAATGGGAAATGTCCACCAAAAGTATGCAACTTTTTTCTGCTTTTTATGAGCAAAGCCCTGAAAACTAACAACCTGATGATTCACTTAGAAGACTTATTTCTTTTGTCTTTGTTCATCTAAACTAATATTGCTATACAATGTAGGGTAAAGGTTTTCTAGAATGGTCATTAATTGAGCTTAAGTGTCCTGGAAACACTCCTGTATAACATCTTAGGCCTTATCTTCTGTCTGTGTCAGACCTTCCTGATTAAAGTCTGATCTTTCACTTTGAAGCTAGGGGTCATCACATGTATGGTATGAGTTGTTCCTTTGTGTCATTAAGTGAACTGGTAGGTTTTTAAGAATGTCTCATATAGTGTTTGTGGACTCCAAAAGTTCACTAATGAATACATTTAAGCTGGAGCTTGTCGTTTTCACATTCTGCAGAACCTGAGAACACAAAGGAGCTCCATGCAACATTCACTGTAATATAAATGCTATGTCCTACCATGTAGTTTATATTGTAATAAATCCCGTCAGTGTTGCAGCTTTGGTTCCGTCATACACACCTCTTTGTTTCCTCTATCACCTATGAGCACCTTGCGTATCATATTTGTGCCACCTGTACACCCTTCCAGTGTCATTTCCCTGACACAATGTCACCTTTGTCATTCAGGTTGCTTTCTGCATCACCCCACTGTCACCCAAACACATCCTTGTATCACCTGTTAGTCTGACACGTCTGCAGCACAGCTGGGTGTCCTGTGTTACTCTGGAAGGAATGAAACCAGGAAGAAAACTCCTTCCTCATTCCTTTTGTTTCCCTGTGCCTCGCTAGACTTAGTCCTTCACCCCCCTCCACACCCCCCCAGCATTCTCCCCCTTCACCCCCCCCCCCCCCCACTGTGTCCATCTGTTCATCTCTCAGAGGAGCAGGGTGAGGAGGAGGTGAGACATGCACACACAGCGACACTTACACGGGCTGTAAACACGTAGTCTCTGCTGACATGCACACACACACATCCACAGACATACACACAGAGAGGTTATGGTGAAAAGAAACAGTGTAAACATCAGCTTGACTTTAAGGTCAATAAATTCTCAAATTTCAGTGCTTGAGATACTGTCTTGTTGAAGTTTGAGTCCCTTTAACAACTAAAATTCATATTTCTTATTGAACATAGGATATTATGTATGTCCCTCCTTGAAAAAAACACTACCTGATTATTTCTGCTTTTCACTATAGGCACACACATACAGCAAAGTGAGTGAGGATGTAACTGTATTTACTATTTCACTCATCACTGATGATACCACATGATGACTAAATGATTTGTTTACATAGGCTAAACTTGGAGGCAGCTGGTGTCCACAAACATCTGAAACCAGCAAACACTTTTTGGATTCCAAACAATTCTTCCTTTAAGCGTCTCTGTCTGCTTACAAACTGGTTAAATGTTTCTCTGCTCGCTGAATAGTAATGAGCAAAGGTTGAAATATTTCATTACCATCCATTAACAGTGAAAGATGGATGTTTGGAGGGTTGGTGAGCCATGTTTTATCAAATGACTCTTGATTTGGTTTTGTCCTTCAAAGCAGAGAGAGAAGCATTGCTGTTGCATTATCTTATAAACTTCACAGTGATTGGCTAAAAGGCTTTAGAGACTCAATACTGCAGGTGGATGACTACAATAGATCCAGTCTCTCAAAATAAAGTGTATACTCAAATATAGATCTGCTAGAAAATGTGCCCCAGAAATCACGTTTTTCAGTGCAAACCCAAGTAGTTGAACTTAACATTATATACATCTCTATGGTTATCAACACTATGTTTCAGAAGCAGCGTTATTCTTGCTCTAACTCAACTTTGCACCCATCCATCCATCCATCCATCCATCCATCCATCCATCCATCCATCCATCCATCCATCCATCCATCCATCCATCCATCCATCCATCCATCCATCCATCCATCCATCCATCCATCCATCCGTCCATTATCTACATTGCTTATCCTGTTAAGGGCCTATCCCAGCTATCATTTGGCTAGAGGCAGGGTACACCTTTGACAGGTTGCCAGCCTATCACAGGGCTAACATGTAGACAGACAACCAAACACACTCACACCTGAAGGCAATTTAGAGAGAGGCCAATTTACCTCACAAACTTGTCTTTGAACTGTAGGAGGAAGCTGGAGTACTTAGAGAGAACCCCCACAACCCATGCAAGCTTTTCAGATAATTCAGGCTCAGTTTAGCTTCATGCCACAAATTGGCCAGTAAAGTTTTTTTCATATAGAAAGCCTTGTGGTCCTGTAAGTCAGTTAAATAAGCTCTGTCAAACCAAACTGATTTGACACCACTGTCATTTAAATTCCACCAGAGATCAGGGATGAAGCGGGAAATTTGACAAATTCTTGTTTGGATTGTACTAGAAACAACACTTTTCTTTTTACTGCTACATTTAACTTTAGCGTCTAAAGTTAAAACTTGTTAGTAGCCACTTATAAAAACAAAGAAACTTCACATGGCAAGGACAGACATGGCCCTCATGGCTTCAGAAGACATTTATGGCAGGCTACACCCTGGACAGGTTGCCAGCCTATCACATAACTAACATATAAACAGACAACCAAATACACTGACACCTGCCTACTCTACTAGTAGCACGTACTGATTTTGCCAAAATTCAGTACATAGAATGCAAACAACAGTGAAATCTGTAGTATGCCAAAACTACTCGGATGTCTTACTGATTTGGGAAAGTTTCTCAGTATGCAGCGGACCAGTCTCCCTCACATACTGTTTCCCACAATGCACAGTGCTAATGTTCTGCTTCCCCTTTTTTCCATATATGACTATTTAGATATTTACATTAAACAATTTAGCGTTTACAGTTAAAACTTTTTAGTAGCCCCTAATGAAAACAACTCCACATGGCAAGGACAGACATAGCCCTCATGGCTTTGGAAGACCTTTATGCACTTGGCACCAATGTAAAAAAAATCACAATGCTGTTTTGAAGGCAAAAATAATAACAATAACAATAACAATAACAATAACAATAACAATAACAATAATAATAATAACAACAACAACAACTGGTATTTATATAGCACCTTTCAAGAAACCCAAGGTTGCTTTACAGGGTCAGGTCAGGGGTCTGGGGGGTAGGTGGGGATAAAACTATCTAACCGGAAAGGCCTTGAGGAAAATGTGCGTTTTGACTGCTTTCTTAAAAGTGTCCAGGGTTGGGGCGCTGCAGATGTCAGGAGGGAGAGAGTTCCACAGAGTGGAGGCTGCCACATGGGGGATGGAGAGGAGACCCAGGTCCGAAGACCGTAGGTTCCGGGATGGAGTGTGTTGGTGGAGGAGGTCAGCCAGGTATTGGGGAACAAGGGCATGCAGGGATTTGTAGGTGAAGAGGAGGAGTTTATAGGTGATGCACTTAACAGGGAGCCAGTGGAGGTGAATGAGAGTGTGTTCTTGTTGATCAAAGCACAAACACTCTGTTTTTTAAATGGGACTTCAAAAGTGAGAAGGCATCCATAGTTGGGTTTAGTAACCCCACACTGGTGGGAATATTCCCTCCTGAAAGCCATGTTACCAAGGTGACAAGGGCATGACCTTTGCCCTCTGGCCCCTGCCCTTTGCCTTTGCTACCCTTGAGGGGGCTTGTGCCATCAGCGCTGCAAAAAATGACCCACCCCAACCCCACACCCCCAACCTCCTGATGAAAATAGATGGAGCTGAGAATGTGAATGTGTGTGATTAAATGTGTGAATGTGACTGCAGGTGTGTGTGTGTGTGTGTGTGTGTGTGTGTGTGTGCGTGCGTGTGTGTGTGTCTGTGTGTGAGCATATGATTGCAAATGCACACCATAAAAAAAGGGAAGGAAAATGCAAATATTTGATCAATTGACAGCTGCTTTAATGTGTGAGGCAGCAGCGCAGCAGCAGAGGAGCACTTCCTTTGTAGAACCAGATTCTCATTTCCTTTGCACACAATTGTTTTTCCTCTTTGTGTGCTGCTCCTCGTCTTCCTGTCAGGCAGAGCAGGGCGTCATATACTCACTCTGTGTCTCCGTTGTGGGTACTTTTAACATAAATCACAAGAAACACTTTAAATTCATTCATTTCTATTCATTTATGACACTATCAGGGAATATAAAGATGTTGTCAATCAGAAGAAAAGTGCTTTCATGTCTGAAATAAATTCTGTTCGTGTACTCGATCAGTCAGTATTGTTATGGAACATTATTATAATTTTCAATGCTCTCTTGGGAGTTTTAGATTGATTCAATAATGCCAGACAATGCTGAGGGTTGAGTAGAACTGAATGATCCTTCAAATATAAAAAGACATGATGATAATAAAGGTGAGTAAGAGGAAGTTAAGAAGAAGTAAGAAGGTAACATTCTCTTTTAGTTGTATGTGTGTGTTTGTGTGTGTGTGTGTCCAGGAAACTAATTTTAAATGTATTATTTCTTGATCTGACCCCACACTAACTGGTAATAGTTCTCAACAACAGATGACAAGCTCACACAAATCAAATCAATCGGCTGAGAGGACTCTTTCTGTTGACAATGTGGCAAAACCGTTGGTTTGCAATGAAGAGCACAAAACTCTCTCGATTCATGGTTAATAGCTAACCGGTCAACAGCAGAGAAAAGAAGATGAGAGGAAGTGAACAGTGCAGAAACTAGCCAGGGATATGAAAACAGAAGAATACAGAAATGAAGAAACCACAAATCGCAAATACGGGATGTGAGTGTGGAGAAAAGTTTTTGGGAAAAGCACTTTATACAGGTGCTGCTGTTTCTTTCTGCATCATAACTGTACAACAGTAAAGGAAGCTATATAATAATATTAGCTAATATTAATCAAGCTGATAAGAACAATGTTGTTATGGAAGTGCTACAAACCATTACATTTTAGGGACCCCTATTTGTAGAATCAAACTCTTTATTCCGCTATTAAAGAGAGATGTTTGAAAGCTACTGAAGTGTTGGCGCTGTCTTCTTTTTCTGTCATTGTTTAATAGAAATTCAGAGCTGCAGAAGGAGGAGGAGGATTTTTCCTGACAACATTGTCCAGGAGATGAATCAACACAATCTTTTAAAGGAGCATAATGGTTTGTAATAACAGCCTGGACTGTAGCTCTATAATTTAGTCTTTGTGTGTGTGTTTGTTTACTTCCACATCTATGTGTGTGTTTGTGAATGGGCAGCAGAGTTTGATAGAAAGAAAACATATGTGTTTGTATGCGTTAGTATGTGTGAATGCTCGTAAACAATCATGGGATGCTCCTAATTTTGTTGTCAAACACACACACGTACCCTCATGGAAATGGGGCTGGTGTACAATAAGCCCCCCCCCCCCACACACACACACACACACACACGCACAAATGCAAACACATACACACCACTCGACCGCTTCTGCCACGGTGCTAGCTAGGAGTGTGTGTATAATAAGTGTGAAAAATCTCATTAATGCAGTGCTGCTGCTGAGCCGCGGCTGCTGCTAAGTCCCTTGTATTGTCACTTTTCTCCAGGGCCCCCGAGCGCTAGCTAGCTAACTAGCATCATCGCCATGGAGACCACGGCTGCTATGCTTCCCCACTCATCCTCAGCACTCTCACCCTTATCCTGTACACACACACACACACACACACACACACACATACACACACACACACACACCTTCCCTCTCTCTTTTTGTCCTGTGACAAAGCCTGACAAACCGCATGTGACTTGGAGGGCTTAGCACTGGGGAATTGTCAGAGTTACCCCTCTCAAATTCACACTCAGTTCGAACTCTAAATAAGCAGCCATATTGATTTTTAATGATGCCTGTCTGTGGAAGATCCTCTCTGCTGTGGAGATGGATAGGAAGATGGAAGGAGGGGAAAAAAGGAATGGATGAGCTGAGTCTCCTTCTCTAGATTTTAAGTTTCAACATTTATTAAGAACTCTTCTTTTTTCTATTTAAAATATTTAATGAGAAGTCTTTGTTTAGCTCTTCGAGAAACATGCTCACCTTCACAAGTTTTGTAAAATATTTCCATTCATATTACTCCTTTCAATGTCATAGTCTATGCCTATACAATCTTTATTTATCCTTTTCCTTTGTTTTCTCCAAATAAATTTTTTCTTTCTCTCTTTTCTTTTTGATTTCTTCATTCTTTTCCCATTTTTTTATGGTTTTTCTTTCTTTCTTTCTTTCTTTCTTTCTTTCTTTCTTTCTTTCTTTCTTTCTTTCTTTCTTTCTTTCTTT
Source organism: Notolabrus celidotus (assembly GCF_009762535.1). Lineage (NCBI taxonomy): Eukaryota > Metazoa > Chordata > Actinopteri > Labriformes > Labridae > Notolabrus > Notolabrus celidotus. Next base: position 19,915,784 of record NC_048287.1, on the reverse strand, counting down.
CTTTCATTCATTTTGTTTTTCTTACTTTCTTTACTTTGACTTTCCCTCTTTCTCTTTTTCCTTTTTTAATTTAATTTTCATTTCTTCAATTTTTTATCTTTCTCTTCCTCTATTTCATTCTGTCTTTCTTTCTTCTTCCCTCTTTTCTGTCTCTCTTTATCCTTTTTCTTTTTTTCTTTCTTACTTTCTTTTCCTTTCTTTTCCTTTTTTCCCTCTCTTATCCCTCCGTATTTTTTATCTAAACTGTCTGTCTGTCTGCTTGCCTGCCTGCCTGCCTGCCTGCCTGCCTGCCTGTCTGCCTGCCTGCCTGCCTGCTTGCTTGTCTGTCTGCCTGCCTGTCTGTCTGCCTGCCTGCCTGTCTGTCTGCCTGCCAGTCTGTCTGTCTGCCTGTCTGTCTGCCTGTCTGTCTGCCTGTCTGTCTGCCTGCCTACCTGCATGCCTGCCTGCCTGCCTGCATGCCTGCCTACCTGCCTGTCTGCCTGCCTGTCTGTCTGTCTGTCTGTCTGTAAAACGAAAACATTTTTCCCACTTTTTTGTGTAAACGCACAGCTTTAGAAAATTAGTTTGCCAAACTGATGAGCATTACATCACAAAGATACAAAACATAGATGATACATATATGTTATAATCATTCCAATTCCTCTGCACTGTGCTTCTCATTGAGAGATCCAAAGACTTGTGTAAAACCACATGCACACAGGCTGTATCCCACATGCAGTAGGCTGCCTACGTTTACAAACTACCCACTGCTGCAGACACGCTGGCTACACATATGGGGGTGATTTCATAGATCAAAGTGCTGCTACAGCTAATTAATCTATATCAGTGTTAATTAATCAACTTAACCTCAGGCTTTACCGACCACCCTCTAATCAGCATGTGTCGGTGTGTGTGTGTATGTTGGAGAGTGTGTGTTGAAGTACTGTATGCATGTTAAGGAATTGAGACAAATCCAGTTTGACATTTTAAATGTAATTCTAGAAAAAAATACAAACCTGAAAGGGTTAAAAACAGGGTGAAGAAGAAATCAGGAGAGGATAAGAATGAACACATGTACGAGTGAGTTAAGACAAAGGCATGCAGAGTACAAAAAAAAAACTTGTTGAAAAAGTGAAGGGGGAAACGATTAACCTCTGAGACACTCACCTAATTAATTCTGTCCGTGCTTTAAATGAAGTGAGCCACCTCGGAGCAGGAGCCGGTCAGTGGAGCTCATGTAAAATGTATGTCACCTTATATTAGCGTGTGCAGAACAAGAGCTGCTGCTACTTAATATAATGACACATGTAATCTTTATTCAACCTGCACCCTGGAGGCGCACAGTTTTGTGGCAGACATGGAAACAGCTAAACCTTTAGCCCAAAGCTAATGCTAAATAAACTGATGGTGTATTGACACAGGTGGGAGCCCACCAGAGCCACATTTGCATGTAATTATGAGCATGTCTGTTGGTATTAATGATACACTAACAGGGAAGTCAGGGCTTATAAGGACTGAAAAGGATCTTCTCTGTTGCACATGTGTGCAGAATTATTGAACACTCTCTTAACCTGTAGAGCTTCTTGTATCCCATGGACTATCTGCTGCAATGGTTATAGCCTTTAGGTGCATTATGACCAAGAGTTTAGGGGTCTTTTAGCGCCCAGAACTACTTTCCGCAGAACTAAAAGGTTCTTCTGCCCCGTTTGTTGTCTGCGTTTCGACCCTGAGCTGAAGTCCCGGGTAGATTGTGCAAATCAGGCCAGTGACGTATGGAGGAAAAAATTATATTAAATAATATTTTGAAATCTTTATAAAAAACTAAACTAGTTAGCATTCCTAGGAACTCCCTCTGTGTTTCAACAACTATGTATCTCCACAAACACCGTAACGTTCAACCGAAAGTCCCAGGACCTTTGAAAAGTACTACCCCCCAAGCAGGGGCTTCTCAGGGGGGAGATTATCTACCCCTGAACTAAATTTAGACCCTGGTTCCTCTGGTCGAAACGCACGTAGTTCAGGGGTAAAGTCCCTAGTTCCGGGGTAGAGTTCCTGCAGTCGAAACAAGCCTTTTGTTTGTATATTCGAATTCATGTAAATGTCTTTTCAGTCTATGCAGATAAAGAATTTCAATTACTTTTATAAACCTAAAACTGCTTATAATGCAGAATTGACAACAATTTGGATGAGTACAAGGGACATTTTTACCAAACGAAAAATCAAAAACTTTCACTGATTTCAGTTTCAGGATTTTCAACTTTCTTGTTTTCTGTCATGAAAAATGATAGCTGGGTTTTGGATGGCTTTCAGATAAAACAAGCAATCTAAATAGCCTGTGTAACCATTGATTCTCTGGGTTCTTTTTAAGCCTATGAGCAAAGAATGCATAGACGTCAATCCAAAGTTGGATGCAAAACAGGATGAAACATAAAAGCTTAAGAGAGATGAACTCATCACATGAGCTGATTTGACCACATGAAACGTACACTACATAACTAACATTCAGTCTTTACTAGTTTCCGTTCAGTTATAGTTGATCACATGCAGCCAGATTCACACACACCATGGACTCAAACACACACAGATATAAACACACATACAGGATTGTGAGTTGTGGAATTCAGATGAGAGCTCCCTTCAAGGGGCAGAGCGGCTGTCAAGTGCAATGAGGAATCTGCATGAGCATTCCTGCGGTTTCACACGCTTTATAAAAGATGGAACTGGCCAAGCCCCCGGAAATACTCTCACCCACATACACACTCTGCCCCTGTGTTTAATAAAAGCTAGAGAGAGATCTCGCCTCAAGCTCAAACTGAGAAGTAAGGGAGAATTTCTCTTTAGTATACATGACAAATCATCACCACAAAGCATTGTGTTTTCTACATAAATTGTCATCGTCAAAATGTTACACCAGACGCACAGAAATGTTGCAAAAGTATCAGAACTAAATTGGGAAAGATGGAAATGTTTCTCACTTTGTGCACATGCAACATGGAGTGCAAATGAGGACAATGTGGTGACACCACAGCCAACTGCCAGACAGGGGTGTTACCACAAATTCTGGGCCCATTTGGCCCCACCACCATAGCCCGGTTACTTGAAGAACACAACCATCAGGCTTATGACCCATTAAAAGCTTTGAAGAACCATAACTTTGTGTGACACCCGCAAAATCTGGGATCCATAACATGTGACATATGAAGTCATACTTACTTTCACTCACACAGACATGTCATATCAACATGCTGTACATACAGTATGTTAATGTGAGAGATGTTTGGTTTGAAATAGGGTTTACTTCACTATACCTTACTGCATAGAAGGTATAGAATAAATTTTATCTCTCTATATTTCTATACATTATGGAAAAGCATGGTCAAGACTGCAGGGTCTGGAACATTCTGGCTCTGTGTCCATCTGCGTGTTTGCAGAGAGGCATCAGCAATTACCACCCGATGAGGTGTTTCAGAGCTCACTTATTCAGGCTTATCTTCTTACCAGTACATCCATCATGATCATTCAAAATAATGCTATTTTCCTGTAAAGAAGCATGTTCTTCTCTCTTGTGGGTCAAAGGCCATAAATAAAAGGCCATGGTGATCCAAGATAGACTTCTGGGTGACTAGTTAAAACCATTTTGCCCACTATACTGTGTTTTTCATTTTTTCTTTATTTTCTCCTTTTGTCCTTATCTCTTTTTTTATTTCTGTCATACTTTCTTTCTCTCCTTTTTCTTTCTCAGTCTTTCTTCTTTCTCTCTTTCTTTCTGATTTTTCCTTATTTTTTCTTTTTTCTTTCATTCTGTTCTTTCTTTCTCTTTGTTTATTTTTTCCTTCTTATTTTGTCTGTTTGTTTGGTTCTTTCTCTTGATATCCTAGTTTGGCTTTCCTTGAGGAGGACATGGTGCCCCAGTATCAGTCACTTGGCTCTTTTGACTGCTGTCAGTTGAATCCTATTGCAGTGCAGACCAAATCATTTTGCGCCTTTAGTGGGGTTGAGAGGGGCCTCAGAGAGACTTTTATTTTAATATTTTCCACATGAAGAGTTCATAACCATGGTAAATCTTCTCACTTTACTTCCAAAAGTTGGAAGAGAAACCCCCCCCCCCCAACAAAAATCTAAATTTTAATTCAGGTTCATTAAGGGCCCTCTTCCCCCATTGGGGCCCAGGGTAATCAATTCTACATCCCCCCACCACTATGATGCTCAAATGGAGGATTGTAGTTTGTTGAAGCTGCTCAGAGGTTACATTTTATTCTGACAAATTCATCTGAATGAGTTTTAATTTACCACTCTCTTATCTCCCCTCTGTTCTACACAAAGACTCACAAAAAGGATTAATCAGACATGCACTCATGACGGACTATTTGTGAATAACAGTGTGCATGTGTGGCTTTATTCATATGTGTGTGTGTGTGTGTGTGTGTGTGTGTGTGTGTGTGTGTGTGTGTGTGTGTGTGTGTGTGTGTGTGTGTGTGTGTGTGTGTGTGTGTGTGTGTGTGCGTGGGCTGTGAGGGTGAAGCAGCCAGTTCAACCACAAAAGACACCCAGTTAAACAGAGAGCACAAGCATGTGACCAGCCCCGAGGAAGTGTGTATGTCTGTGTGTTTGTGTGTGTTTCACGCACACACTCAAACAAAACTTTTCAGTGCTGAGTTTCAACATCTGCATTCCAAGAAAAAAAGCAGCAAAACATGCAGGGAAGTTGGGCTAAAGGATAAAATATGCATCACAATATTTTTGAGGAGAGATGAGACTCCAAAGTGGACTGGAAACACATTTTCAGCTTTAACCATGTTTCACTACACTGTAGTGGCCTACACCTTCATGAGCACTACATACTTTTGTGTTGGAGTGTCCGTGTTGCTCTGCGATACTTTGCCTAAACACTGGTTGGCCGTGTGATTTCTATGCCTGTCATTTCACCAGTTTCCTGTTCTGCTACATTCTCTGCTTGTTTGTGCACAGGGATCCATGGGGACTCAATCTGAGCATATCATGTTGGAGTTTGAGGTGATAAATGTTGAGCAGCAGTTAATCATACTGAAATTATTGCAACAAAGGAAAGAGGAGAAGACGGCAAAGAGATGGAAAGTACCGGCGCTGAATCAGAGTAGGCAGGGATTCAGGAAATGTTGTAAACGTAGGTACCTAGTGGACCAATCACAGTGCTTGCAGTCTGCATTGTTTGACTGTGTAGTTACATTGTTGAGAAGGTGCACGTCAGGCTAAGTATGTAAGCTTCTGTGTAGGTTCAAGGCTGCGTGAACCTATGGCGTATGCTAAGGCGTAGATGTGACGCCAAATCTGGTTTGAAGGTAACAGTCTTCAAGAAAAGGAGGAAATAATTTGTGCAGGAAATAAATGTGTTACCTTTTTGGGACTTCAGGGGCTTCATAACATGAAACTTTTACAAGTTAGTTATGAAACACTTTCTGCTGACCCTTGGCCTGTGATAAAGGATCCTCGAAGCTGTGAGGTCTAAACAGGTCTAGACTGACACGCTGCCCTCCATTTTGATGTCAAGTACAAAGAATGCTAAGATTCTTTTGTGCCCTCTATGTGAGACACACAATCTCAAAAATGCACACATAAAAGGCAATGCTGGGTATTTAACTGATCCGGGCCAACATGCCGCTCAGAACCAGACAGCCTCCATCAAAGACAGCGTGCCCCCGCTGCTGAGAAGCGGCTGTATCGCCTGCCGCAGGGGTTGGCATGGAGGTTGAAATGTCATGTACGAGACCTCCTCTGCCAAGGAGAATGACAAAAAATGTATTTACTCTGACAAAAGAGGTGTGACACACTCTGTGCTGCTCTGCTGCCAAGCCACCAGGCAGAGATGAATTCAGTGAAAAATGGAAATGCTTGCTGAAACAATCTACTGGATAATTTTGGTGCAAATTAATCTGCTTTCCTCTCAATGTGCGACTTGAATTATCTTCCAGTGTGAGCTGCACGCAGGTTTCACTTCTGGTCAGACAGTGCTGTTCTAATTTGATTTAACGGTATTATATATTTAGGAGCCCCTGCACGCCTGCTTGAGGAGATTTTAAGCTGCCTTGCACCTTCAGATTAGCTGCATTATATTTACATTACAGAGACATTAGATTTCCTTATATGACTCTCAGTAGCAGTGATAAAAGCCATTTCTGAATATATGCGAGCTGTTATCCCAGAATCAATCGGCTGATTTCCATTTTTTGGACGGCAACACAAGCCCGTCCAATATTTATTCAGGTCAGGCCGCCGTGTTTTCCCACATGCTATGAATTCATTTAGAGTGGAAATGTGCTTATATATCTCAAGTGTGTGCTGTTTTCTCTCTGTCTCGCACACTCACACAGACACACACCATAATGGCATTTTATAGCAGTTCTGCGCTTGCTAATTGTTGTGTTTGGATCGCTTCTCAGACTGAGCAGGCAGGTGGCAGGTTATGTTTTATTTTTCTGCAAATCTAAACAACATAAAGTGTTGGAGACAGGCAACTTCCCCACTCAAGCAGCCTGCAGGAGTCAGCGAACCACAAAAGCTTTATTGCTTGTTAGGGAGGAGAGGGAGGCAGGGAGGATGAGGGGGTGAGGGAGAGAGAGAGAGAGAGAGGTTGAGAGAGAGGGAGAGGGAGAGAGAGAGAGAGACAGAGACAGAGAGAGAGAGAGAGAGGATGAGAGAGAGAGAGAGAGAGAGAGAGAGAGAGAAAACAAGTGAGATGAAAATAGGCAGCATTCGTGTTTGTGTGTGCGTGTATTCTTAGTCCCTAAATCTAATCCTGGCTCCAATCTCAGTCCATAATAGAAGCTTTTGGGTCCTCCAGAGCCAGAGGCGACATCCACTTCACTCAGAGGTTGGTGGGTGCAGAGCAGAGGTCAAAGGTCATCATCTGGATAGTTTTAGCTGTTTGGGAACGTCCCCTTTAGCGCTGATTGAGGTCACGCAATGTGGCCTCAGAACCTGTGACCCAAAATCCCCCTCTGCAGCCCTTCTCTTATTTGGCTGTTGGCATATAGAGTTTCTACGCTGAGCTGAAAGTCTTTAAACAATGCAAATGATCTAAGAGTCACAAAGGAAACCTGGCTGGATTTTGTCTTTGATTAGTTGACTAAAACCTCACCATGGTGTTAACTTTGTCTGTGTTAGACTAAAACCTCACCATGGTGTTAACTTTGTCTGTGTTAGAAAAAAACTTCTGATGAACACATTTTAGCAAACAGGACTATCGAGGGTTTTTCTCACAGCAAGGGAATAATGCAGAATCCAAATCTGTAGGCTTTAATTGATTCATAAATAATTACACTTGGCTGCGTAAAGATGCACTGATATGCTCTAAAATTAAAAGATCCACTTAATCTCCCCCAAAAAACAATTAGATAACAGAAAAAAAGAACCATTGTCCAACATTGGCTTGAGTTCCCCGTCTGCAGCAGCCAATGACTGATTGAGCCTCGCTGTCGCTTTATCCAATATACTTTTATGTGCTCCCACTGTGTTAATAACATGAAGTTTATGGAGTGTGCTCAGTAATTAAATAATGCACGATGACTTTGAGGGGAACACAGTAGATGTTTTTTTTTTTTTTTACTTCATGCGTTCTGCTCCACGGCCCTCTTGTGGCTCTAATGGGACACAGATGGTGGCCAGAGGTTGGCCGACAGGCGGTCGGCACCGCAGACTGAGAGCAGCGGGGAGTGTCCTGAAACTTGTTCACCACATTAGAGTGCCCCACATGCCAGTCCTGGAGCCACTGAGTGTGTCAGTGTGTGTGTGTTTGTATTTGTTTGGGACATTAAGAAACACACAGAGAGATTTCTACTCCATCAAACACCTGTATCAGTGGAGATAAAACAAATCTAAGTTGTCTTTTTTTTTCTTTGTGGATTTGTAATGGATAACACTCCACTTTTATCTTCAAATAACGACTTGGTTCTCTCTCACTCAATGTAACTCTAGTCCTCACCAGACTCTCCTCGGTTTCATTCCACCTCCATGGCCAGGAGCAAGGCTGGACCATTAAAATATATTGCTATAGAAGCATCTGTTGGGTGGAAGGCATTAAATACAAACAACTTGTCAGTAAAAAAGGAGCCAATTTATCTTGTATCCAGTCTGTCTCACTACTAGGACATAAACAGAAATCCAGCTGCAGAAAAGTTTCTAATTCTTAAACTGTTCACTTAAGATTATTCAAACTGTGACCACTGTGGTCGGATTTTGATAAATGCCATGCAGTAAACTAACACTCAAGCTTCTTCATTTTCAGAGGATGTTTTCCTAATTCAAATTCAAATTTTTTTTCTGATATGCTGTCCCCATTTATCATTCTGAATTGACCTACTTTGGACTCATTTTTACATTTGTATAACTCAGTGTTACAAAAAGGCCTATTTTTTGTGCTTTTGGTAAACATTTGTTGGAAAGATAAACCTCCAATAAGACTTCCTTTGTGTACTAAACTGAAACCCCTCCAGCCCGTGAGGGGACACAACCAGAAGGAAGAACAATCTGACTACTTCTTGTTGATTCTGGTGATAAGATTCTATTTAAAATCACAGAAAATACATTTATTTCAGAATTACACAAATCATGTGGTAACCTTTGTTGTTGAAAAACAAAGTCAAGTGCCCAAAACTTAGAGTTCCTTTAGTGTCCACTTAAAGGTACAGTGTGTAGAAATGGGCATATTTAACTATATTAAGCAGTCAGATTGTAGATTGGTGGTGAAGCGATGGTGGCCTTCGAGGACAAGATGCATGAAGTATGATCCTCCATCTGTCAAGTTATTACCATTAAAAATGCCATCAATAGAAATAACCACTCTCTTCTTCTTCTTCTTCTTCTTCTTCTTCTTCTTCTTCTTCTTCTTCGTCTTACAACTGGTGCATTTTGCACTCTGACTCACCAAATAGAAAAATGTGTGTTACTAGTTCATCTGTTCTGTGCTACAGATAAAAACATGGAGGTGCAAGATCGCGGCCTCTGTGGAAAGGAACCTGCTGCAACATAAATATAAAAGGCTCAATCTAGTTTTAAATTCAGGTGATTCAAGACTAAGAGCTATACATAACTTTGCTATGACTGACTTCGATTTACTTGACTAACAGGTGGGTACAATAAACAAGAGGCTAAAAGCCAGCCTCAACTCCATCTTAGGTTGAGTCAGCGTTTCCGACATGGCGACCACCATCGTTGGGCCTCAAAACTTAAAATCATAAACCAATGGTTGAAGTCACAGGCACTATGTTTTGTGCAGTCTGTGGCTCGTCCAAAGGGAGAAAAAAAAGGTGCAAGAGCAATACATGTCATGGACTGTGAGAAAATTTGTTTCTTTTTGGTTTAAAGTAATTCCATGAATGAATTCACAAGTGATACTAAGGCAGGAAGTTAATTTGCTGTGTTGACTCTGTCTCTTGGGCAAGGGCTCACTGTGGGACAGTCCCTTTATCCCTATAGTTTGGGACACTGGGAGGGAGCAGGGGGTCTTTGATTAATCATACAAATCCTCCTCAGAATGCTCCAGAGGACTGATGGGATGTGGCGTTTGAAAAGATCGGTGGGTCAGGGAGCCTTTGAACTTTGACCCTTGAACTGTGGCTTTTCACAAAGGACGGAGACAAAGAGGGTGAGCAAAAGTTGCACCTCCCGAGCTGCACAGCAACAGCAACAGCAACAGCAACAGCAACAGCAATGTAGTACATGAAAAAACAGACATTTGGTAAGGAAAAATAGAGCTTAAAGAGGTATAGTTTTGCAGTGTGATCATGCCAGAGGGAAATTAGAGCATAACTGACTTTGAAATTCATTGCATTTTAATTGTGAGGTGAGATCTGTTGAATAAATAAAGGAAATTAAACAAAAGTGTTCAGGACAGTTGGAAAAAACTATCAAGAGTTGGCAGCCTTTCTGTTTGATTAGCCATTAGCCTGTAGTGATGGGAGTCACAGTCAGACAGCCACTCCCTTTGATTACAGCACAAGAGAGCGCTGGAAAAATAAATCTCCCCAGCCAATACATATCACTTCAGGGGGTTGATTTGGCTTGTTGCTTTTTCACTCCCTCTCGTCTTGTAATCAGACATGCTGTCATTGTGGCGAGGGGAAAAACAAGAAGCATAATTACGCATAAATAAAATAAAAAGTGTCTTAACTTTTTATAGTAGAGGGGCTGAGATTTGTTGCATTCCAAAATGTGTCTTAATTAGCCAACAAAATTGTTTGTGGACTATCTGGAGAGCTGAAATTAACAGATAGCTTTACACAACAGGAGTTGTTTCCATGCAGGGAATTCAAACAGCGACAGTCAAGAGCGTTAAAGAGACAGCAGGACCCGCCCCTGCGCAGAGCAGCAGGGCAAGCAGCATTTTTATGATGCCAAGGACTTTGTGTTGACTTAATAAAAGCATCTTTCAAGTAAACACAGTGTTTACCAGCATAATGCTACACGCCCGACAAAAAGCTATGAAATACTGATGACTGCTTTTGAGAAAAACTTGATATGTGTTTAAATGAAAGTGACAAAATGATGATGTGACCCTGAAATTACAATAACCATGCAGCAGCTCTTTTATTCTGATCTACTTGAATGAGAGCTGAAGGACAGGTTTTGAAATCCTTAGGGAATCAAACATGAAAGTTATAAAAACATGTTATGAAATTGTGTTGTGATTTGAAAGACAATCACGAAAACATAACAATGCCAGGGGCGAATACATAATACATAAACAGAGACAATATCCATAGCTCATTTTGATCTTGTGATCCAGTCCTGGATACATTTCTGGCACTCTTCACTCCAAGAAAAGTGCTGTGTTCAACACAACAGCTGGCAGTTCATGCCCCCTGCTATTTTCTCTCCAACACACCCCCTAATTTCCTCCCCCTGCTTTCATGCTTGACTTGAAGCAGCTTTTGTCCAGTGGCGGAGGAGCTCGTCAGTCAGGGGGGGGAAAGGAGGTGGTAGCTGTAGAGGTGTTGGTGTTGGTCGGGTGTTGGGGACCGGAGGCTGGACTGGACTGCCCTCTTCTCCTTCAGATGTGCAATCAGCACTTGAGGAACAAGCTCCTTTTATTTTGAAGCCTTCCAGCTGTAACATCTATCAATGAAACCAATTGATGTTCCCTCTGTCTCCCAGACGTTATCTACCCCCCTCCACCAACTCCTCCTTTTCTCTTGTTAATGTACCCCCTTCTCTCTCTCTTTCTAACCCTCTTATTCATCAAACTCTACCTGCAAGTGAGACACCTCTTTACTGATGCACTATGCTGAAGCAAATCAATGCCCAGTCATTTCTACACTTTTGTAATGTTCATTCACCACCTTTTACGGTCCTGGAGTGCATTCTGTTAATGTGCACTGTATGTGTGTGACATTACAGCCTGAGGGCTACAAGTCCGACCACCCCCTCACAGGACCTCCTGTTGTGTCTTCAGCCGAGGTTAGAACTACCAAACAAGATTTTTGAAGGTTGACTGAAAGTGAGACTTTGACACAGTTCACTGGTTAAAATATAACCACTATCATATCTCTCTCCTTCTTCGTCTCCTCTATCCCTCTTTCCAACCCCAACTCTGTCGAGGCAGATGGCTGCCTAACATGAGTTTGGTTCTGCTCAAGGTTTCTGCATGTTAAAAGGAAGTTTTCCTTGCTACTGTAACTTGCTAAGTAAAATGCTGTGCTTATGTGGGATTAAGATGAGATAAGACTGAGTCCTGTCTGTAAGATGGGTCTGGATCTTATCCTGTCTTGATCAGAGACTTTATAAAATATGGACGTAGTATCCGTGACGTCACCCATCTGTTTCTGAAGCGCTTTTTTGAGGCCAATCGGCGGCAGCAGCCATATTGCTGCTGTTGAGTGATTGTGACGTAAAGAGGCGGGCTTTCCTAGCAAACAGCTACAGTGTTCACGCCTGTCGATCAAGTCAGCTGTGCCTCTCATTGGAAGACTCGTAATCTAAATATCTTTGAAAATTCACCCCCGTACAGTGTGTTCCGATCAAGAAATGAGCAACCCAGACTACACTCGTCTTTTGTACCAGGCTGGTCTTGATGTTGGGTCTTTGTTAATAATTTAACATAGAATGTGGTCTAGACCTGCTATGTTCGTAAAAGCGTCTCAAGATAACGTTTGTTGTGATTTGGCGCTACATTAATAAAGATTGATTGATTGAATGGAGGCATCACTGAACATATCATAACGGTAATAACATCACAGAATCCTTCAGCAACAACACGTCTTTATGAAAGTGTTTTTAGCTGAGGTGGTAGATAAAAAGTGAAGGGGTCGACAAAGTAATCACAAATAATCCTTGAGGGGACATGAACCTCTGTACTAAATTATTAAGCAATTAATCTAAAAGCCATTGACAGTGATATATCACTATGAACCACAATAACAACCTCATGGTGGCAATAGAGAGAAACTCTGATGATCATTGAGGTTATTTGGATTCATCAGCAGGGAACCATGAATGTGTGCAGGGATTTTGTTGCCAATCCATGTAGCACATAATAAAATATTTAATTACATTTCTGAGTGGTTTGACCCGCTGATGGTTATAATGAAAATCAAGGGATTAAGATCATTAGTATACGTCTTCTGAGGAACATGAGTATGTACAACCAATTTTATGTCAGTCTAGTACACAGCTGTTGAAACTCATGACGGCACTATAAGGAACTCAGTGAATAACTAAAGTCTTGTAGGATTTATCATCAGGGGACCATGAATGTGTGTATCATAGACTTGTACCAATCCATGATGTAGGCACTAAGCTATTTCACTGTATAAATGAAATTAATGTTTGGCATAAATTGAATAATACAAGTCAGGGGATCACAGCCGTAAGATTTCATCCTCTGGGGAACATGATTATCTCTCCCTTACTTTATGGCAACCTCGTGAATGTTGGCTTGGATCAAGTGCTGCTCATCGAGGATCCACTTGAGGCTGGCTCCGGAAGTATCGGAAACCACATACAAACCAATTCAAAAAAGACGATCTTTACAGCAGAAATAAACATGTTAACAGCCTGGTACAAAAGATGAGTGTAGTCTGGATAGCTAATTTCTCAATCGGCACACACTGTACGGGGGTGAATTTTTTTCTAACAATTTCGAAGATATTGAGATTACGAGTCTTCCAATGAGAGGCACAGCTGACTTGATTGACAGGCGGGGACACTGCAGCTGTTGGCTAGGAAGCTCAAAGCCCGCTCTTTATGTCACAATCGCTCGACAGCAGCAATATGGCTGCCGCCGCCGACTGGCCTAAAAACAATGTATCAGAAACAGATGGGTGACGTCATGGATACTATGTCCATATTTTATACAGTCTATGGTTGAGATACATAATTCTGACTCCACAATGTCATGAAGACACAACAGGAAACTCAATGAGGTTTTAGGGTTTATCATCTGGGATTCAGGGAACCATGAAAGTGTGCATCAAGTTTTGTACCAATTCATGAAGTAGACGCTCATGCCTTGCATAAATGGAATGATGAAAGTCAGGGAATCCCTTCAATTGAGTTCTACCTCTTGGGATCTTGGATATCTGTTTCTAATTTTGTGGAATCAGGGCTCGTATAGGAATGAGCGGTTAGGACTATGAAGATCAGGGGTGTACTCCCAAAAAAACACTTAAGTCCCCCAATCCTACCATACAGGATAGCTCTATGTAAAAACACCAGATCAACAAACTAGATGTGTATGATTTTGCAAAAAACAATGTCTCTGTGGGGCAAGGACTGCTGCTTTGTCAAATTGATTGTATTATTTACACCCACACAGACATGTTGTAACTTATCTCAGTGGTTGAGGAGTAGTACTCGATTTGGAAAGGGCTTTATATCCTAATTTTGCCGAGGGCACCAACTGACAGAGAAGATTCATCCTTGAACCACGAATATGCATACAAATCATCCAATACTTTTTGAAATACTTTAGAAATGGTTGACACACACGCAATGCTTTCAATACAGCCAGGCCAATACCATGCTTGAAAAAAATGTTGACTCCAAAGGTTAAGGGGCAGTTTGGGGGGAGCCAGACAGAGGAAATGGCCTGGGCGTTTGTTGGCCTGCTCGTATTAAGGAGTGTTAGAGTCAAACGAGATTGTAAAAATGCCGGTCTTAACAGGCAGCAGCAGGAAATGTGGCTATTAAAGGAAAGCAGCCAGGTACACACACACACATGCACAGCAGCACACGCAGATTGCATGCAAATGGGCCGAGGCATCACACTTTCTAATCAGACTTTACACTCTTCCCTCCCTCCCATAGCAGGCCAACCACGTGCTCTGTCCCCACAGCATTGTGCTTAATTCTGCCATTGACAGCCCGAGCTGTGCGCTAAGCCGTTACTGGATGGTGGAAATTGATTAGTGTGCAGAGGACTCGCCCATGGTAATGAAGTTAGAGCTCAATCAGCTAATTATAAAGCATGCGACATATGTACGTGTGTGTGTAGGGCTGCATATGTTTACACAAATGCACACACATGGGAGGATATTGGCAAACATGTACATGTGTAGATGTGTTGGTGTACACATGTATGCTCGGACATGTACACACCTGCATGTAAACATAAGAGGTATTCAGATAACATGATAGCTGCTAAAACAAAGTCCTTGAGGGCTAGAACAGGGACTTAACAGTCTTGTCTGCTTTTGCTCCCTCAGTGCAGCTTTTATTATATATCCCCAAAAGATGTATACAAAAGAGTAAAGAAAACCTTAAATATATATTTTTCCTTCTCTTATTGAAGGTCATTTTTTCTACTGCCTGAGTGTCTCTCTGTTTTCCTCAGCATTCACACCACTGTCCATCTTCAGTATTTTCAGCTGATCAGCCGGAGCTCCACACATCCTTAATGAGCTCAGGGGGAATGTGGCTCATCTAAGGAGACAATCGCCCACCGCTTCCCCCGAAAAATCAACATCCAGCTGTTAGCCTCTAATTGTCAAGTAAGTAGCAAATCATAGTAATATGGCAGACGGTGGGGAATCCAGGTTTTTAAAGGCACTCACACAGAAACACACACACACACCACTCAGTCCTTATTTTCATGAATATATGCTCTTAAGGTTAACTTCAACATTTTCTTGTTAGATAAAACTTTTAGGAAAAATTTTCCACATTTTTATTGCAGTTAAAGAAACCGGATACAAAGCACCTCTTCACACTTACAAACACAAACACAGCCTCTGTGCTTCTTAAAGCAGTCCCTACCATTAGGATTTTCTGAAATACAAATAATTAAAATATGTGCTATTCATTAAAAAAGATGCTATAAGAACAATGTAATATCCTCTCCAACCTGCTTCATTAACACCCTGTGTTTTTTTCAGCCTGATGCTGGCTATGAGTGTACTGGTAGCCATAGCAACACGGTCATAATTTATCATAACCAAGTGGCTAATATGCCTATAAGCGCTCTGTGATCTTTGACCCCACACTCACCGGCTGAACACTTAATATTCCCATTCCATTGTCTACCCCCCCACCCCCTCCTCCCATTTCTCTCTCTCTCTCTCTCTCTCTCTCTCTCTCTCTCTCTCTCTCTCTCTCTCTCTCTCTCTCTCTCTCTCTCTCACCCGCTCTAGTTAAACGCATGTAATTGCCTAATTCAACATGCATTAGAAATGTAGTGTTTAAGTAATCATCTCAGATAAGATTGGGATAACATTTCAATTACCTTGTCGTTGTGTTATCTTTGCTGTAGTGTACATAACAATTAAATAATCAGCGCAGCTTGACAGCAACAGCTGTTATGTAGACACTAAATTTATATATTCATAAATCTTATGATACAGGAGGATGTGCTTAGGCATGTTTTTTTTTTAATTAAGAAAAAAAGGATCAGAAGTGAAGCTTGAAATGTACATCAACCTGACTGAGCAAAGTGCACGTGCATCAGAGAACAGAGTTATTTCCTCATATGCCAAATAAAAATTAAAGGTTAAATAAAAAAATGCAATGCAACACTGTTGAAAATATAAAAAACAATAACACCCCCAGATCTGTAAGGGTCACTTAAAGATTGGATCAAATAATCATACGAGAAAGTCTATTAATTTACTCACAGCTGATAAAAAGCTTCCTGCTGTTTCAGACAATTCCTCTCAAAATTTTTCTTTCCCTTCAGCATTATGACTTTCCCTTTAGCAAAAGTTGCACAGATGACTTGCAGAAACAGCCACACGTGTTTTCTGTTAAGCAGGGTCACCCTTAAACAAGCTTGGGTTGCCACTTCCACTCATTCCTGCGCTACTCATTTCATGAAAGAAAAAAAAAAACACTCTAGGAATGTTGAAATAATTTCCTTGCAGTGTCTTGTGGTTTTCATCATAAAATGCATGTTGTATGTGTGTATTGATGTTCATGCAGTTGTGACTTTCCTTTTTACTGGATCTTCATCCAGAGAGAAGCTATCTGAGAATGTTAATATCAGTGGCTGCATTGAATCTGCAACAGTTCACATCGGACCCATCACACCAACGCACACGTTGAGCTTTTGAAGTTTTTTTTTTCTGTCATGACTCACAGATAAAAATATTTTAAAGGACAGACAAAGAGATACAGGCAGGAAAAGATACAGCGTGTTTGATACAGTGGCATGATAAACTCCATGTTCATGCTGGTTTGATAAACCTGCACATATTCTTAAACTGCTCCGGCATGTCAGTTGAGACAGTAGCCGGATATCTACCTCTACTTCAAAACTTGTTTTCGTTGGCTGAGACTGATAACTATCTGTAGCTGTTCACAAGCAACATCAAAGTAACAGAGTTAGATATTGGTTTGTTGGGCAAGCTGCAGGGAATGCATTGCTTTGTATGGTGCCAAAGACTTCACACTGAAGGAACCATAAAGTTCCTCATAGGAGAAACCTATGACAATGAATAAAAGAGCAGAGTTATAAGAATATGTTAATTTTGGATTTGTCATCATGGGTTCTTGACATGATGAATTCAAATTTGTGAAATTCTCATAGGACAACTTTAGTTTAACTGAAGGCTGGCTCACACTAACAGATTTTTAGAATCTTAAGATTTAAAAAAAGGGGACCCCATTTGATGACAAATAATGGGTGATTGGACAGTTTTGTTCTTATAGTGGAGATAATATGTTAAACACAAGCGGCAACCTCCGGTCTCAAAATATGGAGCCCATGCGGAAGTGTTATAAACTGCAATTCATCGAGAATCCGCTTGAGGCTGGCTGCAGAAACACCGGAAACCACATAGACACCAATTCAAAAAAGACGATCTTTGCAGCATTAATAAACATGTTTACAGCCTGGTTCAAAAAACGGCTTGGCATTACGTCGCTAATTTCTCTATCGGCACACACTGTCTAACGCGACGGTTCAGAAGATATTAAGATTACGAGTTTTTGCCCAAATAAGGAAACGACTGACTTGACTCCCGCACAGGAACACATAGCTGTTGGCTAAGAGGCTCAAACTCCGCCTCTTTACGTCACACTATGACTGGTTGAGTTCCGCATTTCCAATATGGCTGCCACCGTCCATTGGCTTCAAAACAGCGCTCAGGAACAGATGGGTGAAGTCACAGATACTACGTCCATTATTTATACTGTCTTTGGTTCAACACAGCACACCACACACTGACAGATTCACAAACAACCAGATTCCCGACTCTCAAAACTGGAAAAGTTAACGAAATCTCTCGAGGTCAGCCATGACTTAGGAGTAAAACAAGCATGGCAGATGATGGGACGGTGTCACACTAAATGTTTTTAGCTGCTTTGCTACCTGGTTCATCCATTGCAGCAATTTCAGTTCCACTCTCTCACACTCTCTAACAGTTTGATTGCAGTATGTTTTACAGGACACATTTTTTAAGCACTCAAGTGGCTACCTATAATCAACAAGCTGTTCCTCTGTTTCGGATGGAGATCTTACTTACTTTCCATTTACTTTTTTTTGACAAGGTTGCTTGTATACTGGGACAAGGACAGTAGTCCATCTAAATATCTAGCTATAACCATAACTCAACTTAACTGTGCATGTAAACATACTGTGTGACCATTGAGGCTTAAAAGGCCTTAATAACAGTAAGACAACACGCCCCTTCAAAATGAAGTCCCGCCACTGCCTGCTGAAGATTCGTAGTATAGTCTAACTACACACAGAGATCTGATATTTTTAATCCTCTGTCAAGGCCTAGTCAGAGTGAATTTGTGGCTCCTCTCGTTATGTTTATGTGAAAGAAATAATGAGATTTCCATAAAGTATTGCAAAAAGACATCAAGGACATTAACAGCACTTGCAGAGCATTACCAAAAAGTGAATGGCACGTCATTAGCTTTATGACTTTGTTGTTTACAGAGGACAATGAGGAATGTATGAGGAGGAGTGTTTAATCAACAATACACACAAATGACAATTAATAAAAGAGCAGAGTTATAAGGATATGTTAATTTTGGTTTTATCATGATGAGTTCTTTTTAACATGATGAATTCAAATTAGCGAAATGATTACTTTAGCGGTAAATTATTTAGTCTTTCAGAAAAATAGCCATTTATTAATGCAGAATGCTAAATAAATCTGGAGCAAACATCCAAGCCAATTCAGGGTATAAAACTGTAACACTTAGGCAAAAAAAACAAGGTTTAACAAATGTTCATGTTTAATGTCAGTAAATGTGGTATTTTGCAACTTAAGAGTCATAGAAAAAAACATGCTCGATACAGACACACAGCAGTTAGTGGCTCCGACCACACACTTATATTTAGATCAGTGAAACCACAGCGTCTTGTTTCTCAACCGTCTCCTCTTCTCTCTCATGCAACATGGAAACAAGTGTGCAGTTCGATCTATCGCTGCGCTCTTTATCTCTATCCGCCTCAGTCCCTCCGTCTCTGTTTGTCTTCCTCCTTCTCGCACATTCCACCTCTTTTGTTCTCTCACCTTTACGCACTCACTCACTTGACTCTGTGTGCTCTATATCTCACATCTTTGTCTTATTTTTGTGTCTCACTTCGCTTCGTTTTTATTGTTTCTTATCTGCTTTTTCTATATTTCCTCCCCTTAGGTCTTCACTCCCTCCTCCATCTCGCTGGGCTTTAACCCCCTGATATTCTTCTTTTTCACCTTCATCTGCAGCTGCGTCTGAATTGAGCTGCGCACATCTGCCTCCGGAGAAGTCTTAAAAAAGAGGGATAAAAAAACTGACAAAGTATAATTCTCATGAGCTGTTGCCCCTGAGGGTTCATCACACACTTTGCCTTTCAACCTATTGTTCTCGACCCTGTTTTGGGTAGAGTGTGCACAGGGAGAAAGGGCATATATCTAGGCCAGAAGGGGGGAAATAAAAGTCTTCTTTGGGGGCATGTTACCTCAAAAGAAGCAAATCAACCTTGTTTGACTTGTGTGAAGTTGTGCAAACAGAGTTGGTCTAAAAGAAAAGCTTTGGAAAAAACTTTTCAGTTTCTAAACTTCCCTGTTGACATCAATATTTGTAACTGAAACAAAAAATAAATACATAACTCTTCATGATGGCGATATTCAAAGAGGGTGAGAGATGGCGAGAGAGGCAGGGATGGGGGAGGAAGGGAGGAATGTGCATCAAGTGATCCCATGATTTGCTCGCAGACAGACCCTCTGTAGCTGCTCAGCGGTGGCACAATGAGCACTCTATCGAGGAGCTAACCAGCCATGTCAAGCCATCGCCTGTTTGATTAAAGGGCAAGAAAGAGGGGCTTTATCTGCTAATGATTGGGAGGGAGAACAAAAATGTATTCTGTTTTCAGCTGCTATGGCTGGGAGGAGGACTTTTTCTGAGCAGATTTTTCTAGTGGAGTAGAAGAGGAAAATGTCAATGTTTGACCTGATGTTTGGGTGGTAGGATGTTGTGGCTTATGAAGGCAGGGGTCAGCGATACCAAGAAGAGAATATGAGACACGCAGATGTATTCAGGCATTCAGGCTTAAGGAAACATGTTAGTGCAAACACAATAGGGACACAGATCTCTTCATACATGTAAAGAAAATCACTCCAAGTGCACAGAGACAATTTAAATATTGGAACCATTACCAAATGAAGGTAAAGTTAACACATTTTCACACCAATTTAGACAGAAAACACACAGAAATCTACCTTTGTTCTCTCATTAGCCCATCCAATCCCATGTTGTTCCACATGATTATTCTTTCACTTTATTTCGGTCTTCATATCACAAAAATCTGTTGATGTTTGAAGTGAAGCTGCTATTTATCAATCAAATCTGCTGCTCCTCCTCTTCAGTGCAATGTTTGGCCGTTTGACCAGCCACCATAGATTTGACATTTTACCTGTAAGATCATGATATGGCAATGTTGGCCTCCTAGTGGCCAAAATGTCCAGTTCTTACATGCTGAAACAATTTTAGATAATTTGTTTTAGACCTAAATAAGAAGTAAGTTAAATATTGATTAAATGTCCCTGAGCTGATAAAATTAGACATTCAATTAAATTGCATTTTTTTAATTGCAGATATTAAATGTTAGTGTCCTAACAAGGTGTGGAAAATGACTTATGTCTAAATACATTTGACTGTTTTTAGTTTGTGAGTCCTGCGATTGTGTCACTCTGTCACATCTTACCTGACATTTATACCATCGTTAACATTATTAGAAACACCTGTGTCTCTCCTAACATGTCAAGTCAAAAGGTTTGCAGTGGAATGGCTTTTGCTCTCTGTTGCGCTGACATTTTAAATAACTGCTTAGTGTCTTTGCGTTCCACCAGAGATCTGAATCTTTGCATTTAAGGACCTATTAATTAGCAATCTGATCCTAATGGGATTGTTAATTAGGGCCTCATTAAAGACAAGTGTAGTTTAAAGGCCAAACAAGCAGACAGTTGACATCAGTTGTAGGACAAATATACTGTTTGTTGTCTGCAGCAGGTATCTAATTAGAGTGATCAAGATGTACACCGTTGCTACTGAAAACCATTTCACCTAAATTAAAATAGTGCCTCACAACTCTGTTACATTACAGCTGTGTTTGTCACCTACTCCTCATCTAAACATCTTTTACATTTGTGCTCCAATGAAAAGGATAATCAGTCATTCGAGGAACCCATCCCAATACCCCCTCATCCCTACATTTATTTTCTACCATTAAGTTACATAACCCTTACATGCCCTAATGTCCTCCAACACCAAAGGGTGATGATGGAGAAAGATGATTGGTTTTCTCGTTTATCATACAGCAATGATTGCATGGAGAAATACAGAGGAGACGTCAAAGGGGATTTAATGTACGACCAATGTTTGACGATTGCAGAAGTGCTGTAAACGCATGAAATACAATGTTATCCAGCGGACCAATCACAGGGGTTGCGGTCAGCCTCGTTTCAACACATAGTTAAGAAGTTATCTAGGCTATGCATGTAGGCTTCTGCGTCAAAAAAGAGCCACGCAGACAGAAGGATGGATGGATGTATGGATGGATGTATGGATGGATGGATGGATGGATGGATGGATGGATAGATAGATAGATAGATAGATAGATAGATAGATAGATAGATAGATAGATAGATAGATAGATAGATAGATAGATAGATAGAAAGATAGATAGATAGATAGATAGATAGATAGATAGATAGATAGATAGATAGATAGATAGATAGATAGATAGATAGATAGATAGATAGATATGTTTGCAACATCTGTTTGTTCAATCATCTACTGTTTGTCTCCAAATGCATGCTGGGAAAGTACACTTACTCTCAAGCTTCTTTGTCTCATGACAGTCATAACGCTGCTGCCAGATTCAGTGTGTGCGTGAGAGGGAGTTTGTATACATTGTGTGTATTTGTGTGTGTATGAGTGTCATTCATACTTCAGTAGTGCAGTGGGCTGTCAAGGCCATAATTCATAGTCAATACACACAGACACACACAGACACACAGACACACAGACACACACACACACACACACACACACACACACACACAGTCATAGAGTTTCTACCTCATCAAAATTAATTAATTCCTTTTAACAATATATTTTTTATGATGTCATATCTTGTGATAAAACTTGTGCGGGAGTGTACGTGTGTGTATACAAGGGCATATTTGTGTATGCAGATGCCATTGCCAGTATCTTCCCAGCATAACATTTTCCCTTGGTTTATGTGTCAGTGAGCAGCATGTCGAGGGAGTCCTAAAAACAAAGGCAGTTTTCAAAAAGCCTGTTGGCCATCAGGCTCTGTGATAGCCATAGCAGATGTGTAAACACTTCTCAGACATCCTACTGAGCGCTAAATGTTGGGAGGTTTTCACAGAGTCTGAGTAATGACACAACATGTGAAACTGCAAAAGCAGGCACAGAGGGTTTCATTTTTTAAGTTTGGAAAGAGGAGGATAGAAAAGAGGATCATCAGGAAGATGGGGATTTTTCATTTCAAAGTTTAATTTAAATATTGCTTGGTTTGAATGCACGCCAAACCAACAAATCTAAATTTAATCTTTAATCAACCCAATGATTAAAGACCTGCAAGCTGAGAAAAACGTGTTGCAGTAACTATCTTCAAAATGTATCTGAATTTGAAATTATTAAGAAATATCTCAATCTATGAATGTTTACATGCTCACTTAAAAAAGCTCTCCTTGCAGCTTTAAATTCAGATCTTATTAACCAAACATTTATAAGACCTCTTGGTCTTCCTTTTAATAATCAGGAAGAGATTTCAGTGGAGGAGAACAATGATCTCATCAGCAGTAGAGCATGCATTTTAAGGAATTCATTTTCACAATAAAGTTCCTCTCAGGCTGGTTAAACTTTCTGAAAACTTGTCTAACATCCATATAACACAAATTGCTTTTGGCTTTCCAAAATCATGGATCAAGGACAAATTGATCTTTTCAATTGAACGAATTTAAAGGAACACACTGAATTGCAATAAGTAAAACAGAAAGAAATCTGTTTCTGGATTCACACAACTGGAGTAAGTCAGAGTGAAGCCTCTGTGTAGCTTCTGGAAAGAGATGAATGGGTACTCTTTGAGCATGCTTTGAATTATACATTTTTTACAAAAAGATGTAAAATGAAGAATAATAAGACGAAAGAAAATGTGTTACTGCAAGTAAATCACAAGATATCAGTTTCTTTTTTGGTTTATGCAACTGAGGTAAGTCAAAACAAAGCCTCTGTGTAGCAAACTAAGACTCACCAGACACAGAAAAACAAGTGCTCCTATAGATTGGACAACATTTTCACTTATTTTTCTGTCTTTAAACAATTACACAATTGTGCAGCTAATGTAGAATTATTAGAGAAAAGCCAATGCAACATAGCCCAAAGGCTAAAACACTAAATAAACCTTAACTGCTCAGCTAATATGCCTCCGTGTATTCATTGAATTGTATTATTGAAAAAGAGCTTGCTGCTCTTCATGGTATGCTTGAGTGGTTTCAGGGGCCCATGTGCTCCTACAGTCTGTGGTTAGTGGGTGTATCTGGTGAATGAAGCCATAGGGTGCTATATTTTACAAGCTGTGCCACTGGAGAAAGTTTTTGTGAGGAACAGGGCAGGACATTTGCATTTGAAACCACGCTGCCCTGCCCCTTTCTCTGCCTCTCTGCCTGCCTCCATGGCCCCGGGCTAATGCTCTCTTTTCCGTCCGGAGCAGGCCTGTGCACCTGTGGATTATACACTTACACACAAACATGCACACATACACACACACACACACACACACACACACACACACACACACACACACACACACACACACACACACACACACACACACACATACTCCAAGGGTCCAGCTGTGGGTTTGAGTGGACTGCTAGGTTAAGCTAAGCTAGTAGTCTGGGATTGGAAGGCTTAATGATGTACGACTGGCCATCTGTGAGCGGAGAGACATAGAGGAGAGAGACTTCTCTCCCTCCTCATTTAAGGTAGCACTGCTAATGATGGCTGTGAAATGCCTGCCAAACATACGTCTCTTTGATAAATTCAGATTCAGGCTAACAAGAATATATGATGTACTCTCTGCTACTTTATGCATCATGCAATGTTTACAACCACACAAATCAGTTTGGGTTCTCTGCTGTTTGCCAAGTTGATAAAGAGGTTTACATTACAGCACACTTTGCCTTCAGATGCCCAACACAGCCTGAAGAACACATTTATAAAAGGGCATTGTCCCTCACTGGCATCACACCATTTTACTTATGATGAACAATTAAGTTCAACAGGAAGAGGTGCAGCTGCAACTGTATGCTAGTGAAAATTATCTGTGTTTTGACAAAATATTAATGGTGCACATCATCATTTAACCATTGCAGTTGGGATGTGCCAATATGAAACCGCCCCATTGCAGGACATGCTTGATAGGTTAATTTTCTGTTGCTTGATAGGTTCAAGCTTGGCTGCTTGGGAGTCCGCCACCATTTTTGAATTGTAGCGCAAGGAATCATGGGATATGTCGGTCCACCAAGGATGCATTAGGTACAACCTTTGCGTCCTGGTAGGATGCATTTGTCATCTACAATGAAGGAGCCTACAGAATTGTACAGCCTTTGATGACAATGGTAATTCAATCTCAATTTCAATCTCCAAACTTAACACAACCATACTTTGATTTCAAGCAGCTTTTTTCAGTCAGCTTATCATTGTTGTAGTCAGGAGAGCTGTCCATATTAAGTTACTGTCCCATTATTGCAGGCTTTTCATGTACATGTCTAAACTTCATTGTAAACCTGATTTAAAATACAACAAAGGCTACATTGGATGGAGTGGGAATTGAAATTGATAGATTAGTTTGGCAAGACTAGTCCGCAGCAACTGATGAGGTGGTCTGAGTAAATTACATTATACGATACATAAAGTAATATGTACATTACCGCTTAAAGCAAACTTTTCAAATGATGGTGTTTTTTTTTAATTAGCCTAATGTACAGAACTGTAACATGAGAAAAGATTGAACCTTGGTGGAGCTGCAAACATCAACTAAAGACAATAAACAAAAGTAGAATGGAATATTTATAGATTTTTGGCTTAAATATTGGAGGCTTACAGAAAACGATTTTGTACATCCCAGTTTTTCCTCTCCTTTCTTTACATTTGATGAGTCTAAATTTAACAGAATGGGAGCCTGCCAGATTTATCAAAGCCATTAAAACACAAGCTCTCCAGTCTGTATTGTGAAAATGGGAGCATTCATTGAATGGAAATGGTCTCTGTGTCAGGCGTTTGTACTTTCCCTCTCTGACAGTAATGTAATTCAGGGGACCACCTCACTGAGCCAGCTGTCTGCGTGCCAGACAAACTGGCACTTGGGGCACTTAACCATTTAGGGCATTGGCATGGCACCTGTACAAGGCCCCTCATCCATACGTCTTGGCTTTCGCTGCCACTTGATGAAGCCAAAACACAGAATCCAGCTTCTTGAGATGGTATTTCTGCTTCAATCCTTTTAAGGAGAGATTTTTTCAAAGCTTACATCCACAAAAAAGAGGGACAAAACACCCTGTCCTTGCACTCTCCCATCTCTCTCCCAGAAGCTTTTGTATAGATAGCATCTCTACCGTATGTCTCTGTGAACTGGACCACATATGGTGTTGGTAAATTCAACATTTTTCTCCAAATATACTCTCCTTTTTTTAATTTCTCAGTCTTAGATACCAGGGTCCTCTTTTTGAATCAGATGACTTTCTCTCTCTCTCGCACCATCCTCCTTTATTCGCTGCTGACTCTTGAAAACCTGTCTTTACAGTTTGCTGTTAAAGAAAAGCTCAACCAGATGTGGAGTAATTTACAAGAGTCAATGTGGCCTCTGATGTAGAGTCAGGGAAGCTCAATTGGTTTCACTGTATGAAACGATCCTTGACTCCTGGTTTCCTGCTACACGCATGTTTCAAACATGAAGCACTCACCATCTTCTTCATCTCTGTCACTCAGCCGGCAGGACAAAATGTTTATACATCTCAGACGGTCGATATCACAGTGCTTACACATTCTTTAGCAACAGAGCATTCTGGATTGATGAATGCCGCTTAAGTAAGAGAGGCCGGAGCATACAGAGGTTTAGCCCTGAAGGGATGTTAGAGCGCTGTAGGGGATAAGACACAGATATGCTGTTTGTAAAAATAAAATACTTTTCATCCAAGCTGACTGACGAGTCGTGTATTCACAGTGTCCCTTGAAACCCTAAAATTTCCCAACAGGTTTGTCTTGACTTATTGTCCTAAATATGTCTAAATCTGTATCATTTTACATCTATTTTTGATAATGTGATTTGGGAATATGGGACTGGACTACTGGTCAGGGAAATAAATATTTAAAAAGTTGGTTCTAATACAAAGAACTTAAAATCAGATGTATCCTCTTGGAACTCATCACATACACAAAACATATTTGATGCTAGTAGTTAGGCTGGGGGTGGATATGAAGGTTATCACAGTTGTGTCATGAAAAAAATGTACAGAGAGAAGTAATAGAAACATTACCAGTAGGGACACTACCTATAAAACACATTTCACTATAAAGCAATGTACTGTAATCATCTTTTTTAATCCTATCAAGTCCTATAAATGTATATTTTGTTTATAAATAAATATTTTGTATATAAAAAAATACATATAAATACATTTCCATTTTAAATTTAAAATTTTTAGGTGCCAAAATAAGGTTAATGGGTAATAAGCGCTATAATTTTTTTAAGTGAACGGGTGGATATGCATTTAGAATCCTGACAGGATGAGCAGGACACCTCTCTGTCAGGGTCTTGTCTCACCCTGAAGGGTGACTAACAACCCATTCACTATACATGATCCCTGATCATGCCATCTCAAGTCAGCAAAGTTCATCCCCTGAGGACAATGAATATCCATAAAAAATGTGTGGGCCAATCCATAAAGTAGAAGTTGACAGTTTTCAGTGCATGTTTAAGTTTTGTCAGTAACTGTATAATTAAACATTACCAAGGTGACAAGGGTTATCCTCTGTAACTATGAATATGCACCAACTTACATAGAAATCAGTTTCATGGTTGAACTTTTGAGGCAGTTGAAATACTACAGTCAGGACAAAAGTTTGGAGTGAGTGGTACACCAACAGACTAGCTGATGTTTCAATCAATCTATACAACGGCACAAGAAGTCTGGTTACAAGTCAAACATCAGGAGACAAAATTAAAAAACTGAGAACATTTAAGTGACTCAAAATGAATCCTCCAGCAAGAGGTGTTGAAAATTCAAGGCAATTCAAGCAGTAGAGCCAACAACTTTAACCACTTCCGTCATTTTTCCACCCCCTCCTTTTTCTCTGGTATCATTTTGAAACACTTATCCGGAGAAGCCAGGGGTGTAATGGTACTGTAGTTTAAGCTGCCATCAGTCAACAGGTCTTAATCTGTTGAGTCCTTCTCTATATTCCTCTGGGAGAAGGAAGCCGATCAGATTTCACTTATTTGAGCTCTCATGGTAACAGAAAAACCAACTGGCCAACTGGGATTTCCCAAAAAACACTTTCTTCTGCTAACGCATTAAAGCTGAGAAGCCTTTTACATTCCCAGACCTGCGTACATGCACATACACCAGCACTTCTTCGCAGATTCATGCAATACACGCAAACCTGCTGCAAACACACACACACACACACACACACACTGATGAGGAAGTGAGTGCACAGTAGAACAGCTGTACAGGAATGATGGGTTTTTACTCGTGTTTTAACGGCTCCAAGGGCAGACTGCAGGATTATTTTTGCTTTAATGATCTATGCAGCATTGCCTTACCAAGGGTGTATGAAGTGTAGAGCTCTTATTGCAGTCATGCATGAAAACCATCGCTTCAGATCTAAATGAGGTCTGATGTGGATCGGCTTACGCTTCCTGCCTTTGGCCCAGTGGTCATCCAACCCCCAACCTAATCCAAAACCCCAAAAGCCTCAAACACTCCCTTCAGGGAAGGTCGAAGGTCAGGAATCATTCATGAAAGGCACACACAAGAATAAGTGAAAGCCACCTTTAGGGCTTAACACATCTTTTTCATTGTGTGGGTGTTTTTAACATTAAAACTGATGAGAAAACAACAAAGTTTGCATGGTTGATGGATAAAAAAAAATGAAAACACTTTGGGGTCCCGCTCCCCTAAATGCTCTATCTCATTTGCATCCCTCCCCCATTGGCCTGTCACAAAGACCAATGAAACTGAATGTGGGCGTTTCAGCAGGACAATGGAGGCCAGAGTCCATTTATCTCCATACGTCAACAGGGCCTGTAGAGAGAGAGCTTTGAGCCAGAGCCACGTTTTGGCCAGTTTAAAGAGTCTGCTCCACCAGACATGAGTTAATGGGCTACTGATGGACATGCAAAGGCAGGTGCTGTTTCTGTAGGCTGGAGATTCGGACAAAAAGCAAAAGGCTGCTGCCCGACTTAGAGCTGACAAAGCACTGTGGAGCCAAGGGAAGTATAAAGTGACCATTTCAATAAGGTTTTCTCCTTGTTTCCCCTATCTACTTGGATCCATTTTAAGAGACATTTCTCTAATTTTGCACAAAAGCAATCTTTAAAGATATCAATAGTTTAACCATATACCAACAATTATCTCCAATAAGCCACCATTTTTGTCAAAACCACGGCTCAAGTGACTGACAGACAGTGGGATTAAAGCCCTGAATTCTCTGAACGCACATTACAATCATCATAGTCAATCAGACAGTTACGCAACGCAATAAAACTCAATCCAAGATGAAACAAGGAAACTGCCAAGACAATTTGCTAACAAAGACCTGGGGAGACTAACAGACACTGATTTACAACAGAGAGAACAATTAGCGTTGAAAAGGCTCCAATTAAAATGACTCTCTTTGATCAGCAGAGGGAACAGGGCTTTGGCGTGAACACCATCTGCGATGGCGCAGTCAGATCAATCTGAAATGAAATAATTATGGCAAATTAATGGGTGTAAAAGTCACCGATTGATACGGCGAGGATGATTTCATACCTCTAATTGGGAGGGGAAGAGGGGGGCTTCAACAGGGAGAGATGTTTTACAAGATTAAGGAGGCAAAAGGAGAGAGAATATAGCAGATATAGTGACAAGGCACCAAAGCTGAATTTAAATATACACGGATGGATGGATGAATGAAGAGAGGGATGAATTGAGTGACAGGTAGATGATACATATAAAACTAAAATAAAAAATGTAAAAAGAAGAGCAAGGGAACAAGGACAAAAAAGAGAAAAGCAAGGAAAAAGTCATCTGTAAAGAAACAGATGAAGGACAGTGAAGAAAGTGAAGCGCAAAGGAAATAAAAATGGAGAAAGAAAAGAGGGACAAATAGAAAAGAAAGAAAAAAGATAAATAAGGGAAAGAAATAAAAGGCAGAAAGAATGAAGAAAAAGGAATAAGACGTCACTTAAAAAAAAGAAGAACATTTATAAATCTTGATGGAAAATTAAAAAGAAATACAAGAGAAAATGAGAAAAAGAAAAAAGAGAGAAAGGGTTAAAGATGACAGGAGAGAGAAAGAAAAAAAGAAAGAAGTGAAAAAAAGACAAGGAAAATGTCAAATCAAATGAAAGGTTGGAGTGAAGAAATGAGGGAAAAAGGAAAGTGGACAAAAAAGAAAGAAAGAAAGGAAGAAAAAGTTAAGAGGTAAAAGGGAAGGAAAGAGTGAAAAATGAAGAAGAAAGAAAAAAGAAACAAAGAATATGAAGAACTAAAGAAAACCAACACTTTAACACCTACATTACTATCCTCCCCTGCCTTTGAGTGCAGACAGAATATTAAAGCACACAAATCCTGTCAGTGCAATATTCCATAAAGGTGCAATAAATTCATTATGAATTCAAGAGAGGCCGTAATGCTTTCAAATCATTCCCAATATGACTGCGATCAAAACCAACAGCCGCAAATCAAATCTGGCCCAAATAACTGTCAAGTAGGCTAGATTAATGAACGCAATACAAGTCCTTTGACGTGAAACGATACCGTGCAAGAGTTAACACTGGAAAATATGTGTTCATTTCCACTTTGGAAAACAAAAGAAAAATACAGCAGCTGCCAAGGACTGTTATTGGGTTGTATATTTCTGCTTCCATGCTCACCTGAAAGCTGTGTGACAGTCCTGGTCGATATTCAAATGCATACACTCAAGCATTCTGCCAGGGAGAAAAAAGGGAATAACTGAATAGCTAATGTACCTGACAACGGTGTTGACTTGTTTTGTTTCCTGCTACAGACAGAGGAAGAAAATATCTCAAATATGGGTAAAAAATGGCGCAAAAAAGAACGTATTCAGCACACAATCATATTGTTTGAGGAGTGGGAAATCAAATTAAATTGAACTAGATTTGTAGAGCATACTTATATTTAATGTATTCCTGATCACATTTCTTCAGTGTCAAATTCCTATGCTTCCTTTTTCTGGAATTTTCTTTTTTTCCCTTCTAAGCAGACATGACGGGAACACCTGCTGACTGAACAGGTGTGACGATCCTCCAGAAGGAAGAAAGCGGGCTCCTGCATGCATGCTCCCTCTGAGGAAACCCAAACACCCCGAGTAACTGAGGTGTTAATTAAAACGAAAAGAGTGAATGTTAAAACAGTGAGAAAAAAAAAGAGAAAACGCCTGCTTCCCCTCAAGTTCAGCTTGACTTGGCAGACGGCTGAGTCGGGACGGGAGGTTCATGCTAATTGTCACGGCCTTTCATTTTAGGAGACACGTCAGAATCCTCAGCGGAGGCTAATTTGTAAGTTTTCCTCTGTGTACGTTCAGTCTGTCCCGTTACTTTGTCATGTCAAATTTGCCTTCTTTCCCCCTTTCTTCACCCACCATTTCCACAAATAGTCAAAAGAGAGTGCAAATGTATTGTGAAATAAAAGTCTTATATGAAGAGGCATTTAAAGCTTTCATAAACCTGCCTGGGTTGTCATCGACACGACAGCTGTTTCCCTCCAGCTTCGTCATTTAGGCCACATTCACACAGCAAGCCTTTATGCCTAAGATCTTTTTTTGATTGGCTGTTCAGATTACTTTTTCAATGTGGCCTGTCTCAAATATATGAAGTGAACTGGTCAAAGTCCTGATCCGACCCACATGTGCTTAAGTACAACAAAGACCTCACATCCAGCATGCCGTTTAACAGAAGTAAATATGGCGGCTACTGGAGTAAACGTGGTTTGCAGTGTCATGTTGAGGTTAATGTGCAGCTTAAGATAACATAATCTATGTCTAGATGACAGATAATTTATCTTACAATTTGTGGTGTTGAAGTTTAGAAACTGAAAAAAACTTGTGGCAAGTTTTTGAAAAAGTTTTTATTTTTGGCAAAAGTGGTGAAAAAAATAAGAAAAGTCATCTGTCCTGATACTGTCTACCCATAGTCACGTTTTCGTGATGACATCATGAAACACCAACCGCACCACAAAGCCCCGATGAGGAAACTTACTGTTTCATTCATTTGTATACTTGGCTGAACACAAAAGTCTATTAAAGGCGCTCTATCATCAGCTATGTGGGAGGTGTGTGTGAGTGTGCGTGTGTGTGTGTGTGGGCCTGCGGTGCTGAGTCACTCACAAACATGTTTATATGGAGGCAGGCATGCAGGCACACGCACAGGCACCTTTACATGCTCATATGCATGCAAACACTCAGCACAGTTAATGGGAATAAATAAGATAAAGATGGACAGATCTTAAAACACACACACATGCAGATACACGTCACATGCATGTCACAGTGTAGTTTAACTGCGGTTGTCTTATACCCCCCTTCCTCTCTGTCTGCCTCCTGTTTACTTTAAGCTCATGTTTTTCCTTTGTGGCTTGTTTGAAGGGAGCGAGGTCTGCCTGCAGAGCTTCTCTATTCTCCCAGGAGCACGTCTGTGCTGTGGCCTGCTATTCATGTACGTGTGTTTATGTGTGTGTGTTTTTGTGTGTGGCTTTTGACTGAGTATAAACATTACCTCAAATGATTTTTCAGTGCTTTGTTGTGTGTTAATTTTGTAGCATTCTGTTGTCAGTCAACTTCAGTGGACAAAATGTGTAATTTAATCCCCACATGTTTTTGTGTCACAAGGATGTGTTCAACAAAAGCAGGGGAACACAAACATCAGTCTCAGTTGTTCCAGTGAAAGCTGCTCGCTCTTTACGCTCACTCATACTTGAGTGTGTAAAATACATGCTGCTTTGTATCTTTTCTTTGCATCACCAGCCTAAATTCCCATGGATGGAACAGCTTGCTTTACTAAAAATATTTGTCAGATCTTGTGGTTCAAACTATGATGAATCTGAGCAGTGAATTTATTCTCCGTTTACATTCCCCTTTGTTATTCAGTAAGATCCCATGTTTTTTTCTTTAATCCAAGATGAAGCATTTTTTCCAATCCGCCACAGCTGTTTTACACAAAAGAAATAAACTGCAAAAACTGTTTTAAGGTTATTTTTTCAAACAGATTCATATAAAAATAGCATTTTCTTTTACATTAAATTCCAAATTTGTCACACATAAGGAAACAGAAATACAAAATTTACACCAGATGTTGCTACTCCCCAATGCATACTGTATAAATACATGGACAGCACAACAGCTACCACTGTGAGTGAAGCCAAAACTTTTAAAGTCCCCCCTGGTGACTGGCTGCAGTATAGGTCATAAAGCCTACCTCTTCCATTATAACAGATGGAACAAGGGTCAAATCAGGAAATTAAAAAACATGTCAAGTTTCTATCATGACTGCTTCTTATCATGCGGATGTATATGCAAATATTCATTTCACAGAGTGGTTGAGTTTAAGTCATTGTTTGATGCTAAAAGGAGGGAATGTGATGTCACGATTGACAGCTCTGTTGACAAATGTGTGCTCCTTTGGCTAACTGTACCAGAATAGCAAAATAAAGAGGAATGGAAAAAGAAAATGCAAGTCAATTAAAGCTCCTGTGAGGAACTTTTGAATCATGCTGATTTGGAGCCCTCTGTGGTCCATGTTGTCTTTGCTGTTGTGTTTCTTCAGCAAAAATCTCATCCTGTTTTATTTTAACAGTCATATGTATATCTCATTAAAGGTCTTTGCCATAAAACGTGGGAAATATGCTGTATTAGCAGTGTGCTGCTAATTCCTTGGTCTGACACCTACCCCCTGCCAGAGGTTTGAGACTTTAAAAATAACCATAGAGAAATAGTCACTCTTCTTCTTGATGGTTTTTTTTTTAAGCTCATAAAGAGACATCAGTATCAATTTCAGTCTGTTTCACAACTAGCTAAAAACTCCTCACAGGAGCTTTAACTTTCTGTAACTGTGAGTGTTTGCTTCAAACCAACACACAAATCTGTCCTGTTGTTCTACTGCATTGACCTCAAGGATCTTTAACGTTTTATTGGTAAGTTAAATGTGTGCTTTGGTTCGGGGGAAGGGATGTGATGTCAGCCCTGTGGTTCCACTTAACAGATTGCTTCTGCACATGCCTTGGCTTCATACTACATCACTAGTGCATCACTGCGGTGACCACAGAGGCAATATTTTGGCCTCACTTCTTACAAAAGATGGAGATGGAGATGCACCGTCCATATTAACATCAAGTCAATGTTCCTAACACTTTGAAACTCCTGTGTTGCACACTAAGTTATTTCCCAGGTTAGTTACAACCCTATTTCTTTTCATGTAACCACAACAGAACCATTTATAAGAACACAAAAACACTTTACATACATTGCCACAAGTGTTGTGTGGGTATGTGTCTTTGTGTGTGTGTGTGTGTGTGTGTGTGTGTGTGTGTGTGTGTGTGTGTGTGTGTGTGTGTGTGTGTGTGTGTTCATGCTGCGCCTCTAAATGGTTTCAGGATAAACAGCATGTCTCATCTGGGTTCCCTGAGTGCTCTACCCATGCGGAATAGAAACAGGTGTTATGTGTTGTCAATAATTACTGAGTATACCTACCTCTTCCTCTCACCACTGTGTGCAAGTGTGTCTGTGTGCGTGTGTGTGTGTGTGTGTGTGTGTGTGTGTGTGTGTCTGTGTGCATGTGTGTGTGTGTGTGTGTGTGTGTGTGTGTGTGTGTGTGTGTGTGTGTGTGTGTGTGTGTGTGTGTGTGTGTCCCAGATGGCTTTGATGTAAATTTGGACAGGTGACAACATGTCAAAACTTGACAAACAACAGGCCTGTCAAATTCCCTCATGAGCTGCTTTTGCAAGTAGATTATGTCCAAACTAGTTTGTTCTGTTTTGATTTTGAGCTTTCTATTTGTGATTTCACAGGTGAGGCCTCTTCACTTTTAATGATTTATTTCTAGCTTTGTTGGTGTTCAAATGTAGCAATTGATTTTCAATAGACCTCTGAAAAGTTGGGAGACCCATAGTTTCAACATTGTCTAACCTGGAAGCAATCAGCACTTTTGTTCTGTAAATCAAAAGAAAAATCATTTTCTTAATGCACTTAATACAATGTCACATCATGGATGCTTAGTGGCAGTTTCATCAAAAGAATATAGTGATACAGAGTGCTTCGCTATGAACCTCTAACTTCTTGTCAAAATAAAACTAAATATTTGAGCTGATATATTTGAGCAGAAGAACTGTTTGCTTTCCAAGAAACACACTCAACAAGTGTACCACAAGCATCCCAAAATGACACTAAGCCTTAAATTCAGCACCTTGAATGGTGACTAACTTTTTGTGGTTTGGTATTGTGCCTGCACGTTTAGACTTCCTGTAGTAGTCCCTCCAAAACAAAGGCGACAATCCTCTGCTGCTACAACCCCACCTTC
Source organism: Notolabrus celidotus (assembly GCF_009762535.1). Lineage (NCBI taxonomy): Eukaryota > Metazoa > Chordata > Actinopteri > Labriformes > Labridae > Notolabrus > Notolabrus celidotus. The sequence continues at coordinate 19,881,076 of NC_048287.1, read as the reverse complement.
GCCTTCCACGTGTAACAAATACTTCCCCAGCGGACTCTCCCCGGTGAACACAATCAAATAAACAATACGGCTTCTTTTACTGAAAACCAGAGTGCCTATTAGAGAGAGCAAACGACCTGATTGTTGATTGTGTTAGCATGTCTGAGTGCCTCACTAAATTGCCCACAAGGGTTGAACGCACGAGAGAAGAGGGAGGAGGAGGGAGTGGAGGGAAAAAAAAGAAAAAACAAAACTCTTGACTTCTAGATGAGAGGGAATAAAATGAGTGCTCGTTTTCGAGACATGGGGATAGATTAGCCGGGGTTCTGGGGTTGGAGCGTGATTACAGAGCTATTGTTGCTTTTGGAATATATCATATCGCAGCGTCTCCTGCAGCCTTGGCTAAATAAATCTGTCGTAATCCCCCCGGTGAGCCCCGGCAGGCTTTCGCGAGCGCCTACTTAACCAGGCTAATTAAAACTCTTCCTTGTCTTGCTTCTCTCAAATTTACATGCTGGCGTCTGTCTGTGAGGTTGCACGGGCTCCATTGGTGGGATGCATCTAATAAAATAAAACTCACTCCCTCCTTCTTCCTTTCCTCACTCTTCGTGCAGGGGGCGACCGAGGAAGAGGAAGAAGACATACATTGTGAAAACTTGCCAGGAAATGAGCATATAGGAATTGTCCTTGTGTGATCTAAATATGGGGCGTTCCATTGATGACCCACTTTATCAGAACTCCATACACACTCACAGCAATCAGCTTTATCAGTTCAACAATTATTGTCACTGGGCTAATTATGAAAGGCAATTAGTACTGCTTACATGACATGGGGAAAGAAAGATGGAGAGGGAGAAGGAGAGGGAGAAGGAGAAAGAGGCTTCTCCCCCCTACTGCAAAATTTTAGGATTTGCATTCCCAAAATTGGATACTGGAGAAAGCATTGTGGTTTCCTGGGAAATAAAATATCCTCACATGGGAGTGCTTGTCACTTAATCATCTGGATTTGTTCAAGGTGACATGGGGATGCACTTGGGAGCCAGTGGTCCAATTTCTCCTTTGGGTCGGAGCGGCTTAATGAATGGATGTGTCCTCAGGCGACCCGCATGTTCTGGTCCTCATGGTACGAGAGGAGGATGAGGAATTTTATGGGATTTTTTTTTAAGTTATTAAACTGTATACAGAGGAGAGAGAGAGAAAGGAGGATGGGAGATTAAGAGGATTGACAAGTGGTCAAGGTTTATGTGCGAGGTTTAAATCCAAAGCACTGGAAATTTTGCGTCTCTCTCAACAAGCTTGAATAACAATGAACTGGCAAATGCATACACTTTGCAAAAGAGTCAACGTTTTTCATCATCACTGGGATCATACAGAGAAAACAGTACAAAATGCCACTTTGACACCTGGGACTGTGTGTTCAGATGAACTGAAACCCACTAATGAATAATTTAAGTTCACACAAATACTTGCATATTGAACGAACTGAGCTGAAACAGACAGAAATGCAGCTTAGGACTCACACCTCTCATAGCTGCTCACTCGTTGCGTTGAACTGAGCAGTCTTTTCAATCAAATCAGCATTCCACAAGGTTTATTTACTTGAATGTATCCCAGTTTTCTTTAAATGCATGGTTATGGGACTTCCGGTGGAGACGCTGAAGTGAATGGCTGCTTAAAAAAAATCCCTCCTGGTCAGTCGGAGTTTATCCCCCAGTTTAAATGAAAGTACAAGGTAAAATTGATCTCAATCAAATATGGAGGGGGAAAACACTCGAAGGACAACCCACAGAAGCAGAAATGTAAGATGTTACAAGAACAGATGAGGCCATGTCTGAAGAACACAGAGAGCCTACTGGTGGAAGCGGGTAAGATACAGAGCTAACGACAATGAACGAGGAAGATAACTTTGCCACAATTTATGAAGATATAAAGACAGTAGCAATGATGATGAATTCTCAATTTGGTGACTTTGGGAAAAGACTCAGACGATTTGAAAATGCGTGGTTATGACCAAGTGATGGAGAAAAGCTGATAAAAGAGGTGCCGCCAGGCTGGTCTGCCAGCAAATTTTTGCGTAAGAAGCAGTTGCTTGCTTCTTTGAATGCCATCTTCTATATTGGTCACACTGGTGTAGGACACAGCTGACCTGAAGATGACAATAAAGGTAATAAGAGTGTGCCTTATACACAGAGTTTTACAGTACATGATGCCAAGTAGTTCGGTACCCATGCGTAACCAAATCCACATTTTTTCCAAAATTAACAAAGTGGATAATAATGATTGTTGCATGTCCAAAAGTAATGGTATGTGAAACTAAAGTCAGAAAAAGAAATGATGTAGCATACTTATTTTTGCTCAGATAAACTTGCTTCTGGAACGTTCAGACCTGAGTTGTCATATTTCAGAGCTAATGGCCTCCAACCAAGTTCTGTAATTGATGCGTTGCTAGGGAGAGTAAACTAAAAGAGTTAAAACTTCTCACATGGGTCCTACAAGATACTTAATCATTGTTGACCCAAAGTACCATCCCAATTATGTGATTAAACAACCTCCCTTTCTTTTCTTCTAATACCATTAAATCATATGTGGATTTATTTGAGAAGTGACTCCACACATTGTTTCTGCAAGTTGCGTTGATTTGTGATTCTAAACGAGCTGATGAAACCATTATTAAATGTCCTGAGAGATTAACAGTTATTTACGACCACAGTCATGCTGCACATATGTAAATGATGCTTTTATGCACAGGCAGTTTAAAATGTGAACACACAGACGTCTTTGTTTCCTCTGTCACCATCTGAGTTGAAGCAATCGTATCGTTAATCTTGCTATAACTTCTCCAGAACTCTCCACAGACGCCAGAATGATCTGTTATACACGTTGCTCTCCAGAACAGTAGCAGACAGCCCTCCTGTCGTGAGAGACACGAACAGACTAAACATGACGATGTTGATTGATTGGACTCTAGATCCTTAGCTCCCTGCTGGCACTGCATGTGCCCGCCCACATCGTGTTAAGAAGTCAAAATGTGCCACAATGCTGCAGACAAAACACAGAGAGTCCAGTAAACCAAACACCATGCACCACCTGGTCCGAGAAGGGAAAAAAGCAACAAAAAAAGGTCGACAGGAGTGATGGAGAGTCGCTGCGCCTCACTGGAGCTGCTGACCTAATTGGAGCAATTGGAGATGGACACTCACTGCCATCAATCACTGCACCTCTGATGGATTTTGGAAGGATTTCAACAAGGGAAGAGGGACAGAAAAGAAAGGCAATCAGGTGTACACTTATGTGCAGACTTTGAGGAATGGGGGTTGAACTTAAAGCCTTGCCAAAGTTGGATTTTCCCGTGGTGAAACCTGAGGCGTCTAAAACAGCAGGCTGCAGAGTCGGCAGACCTGGTTTTAGGGCTGCGGAGTTCGCAGTGGAGGGTTTGGGGGGTGGCTTGTCATCTGTAATGGAGGAATGTGGGGCCGTCTAGCTGGGGCAGGGTATTCCCTTTCACACAGTGGAAAAAAAAAAAAGAAAAGAAAGAGAAGGGCAGGAGGAGAGGGAAGGGCTGGGAGGAGTTGGGCCTCTTTCTCAGACGTTCGAGGGGCGGACGTCGTGTTCCAGTGGCCTATTTTCAATTCCTAGAAAATCCAGACAAGCTGAGCCCTTTCAAGGTAACACTGCTGAACAACCTCCTGATGCAGCACTCACAGCCCGAACCACGTGTTCACTGGAAATCTGTTATGGCAGATTCAGCAAATTAAAACCAGTTCAAATCATTCACAACCATCTACTTAAGCAAGACCTGATTAACCAGATGTTAACAGACAATCATGGATATGTTTAAAAAGTGGTGAACTTCAATACACTTTTACAAAAGTAGTGGTCATAAAAGTTTATAAAAGCCTCACAATCAATCCAGAATGCTACAAATTAATCATAAAAACTGGAAAGGTTCTGAGAAGGAGCATAAACTGAATTCTTATTCTTCACCCTGTGCAACCCCTGGAAATACAAAAAAACATCTGTGCCACAAATCTGGATATTTTTAATCTATTGTAATGTTCAGTTTAGTGGACTAGGACTATTTCTATAGCTGTATTCATAAATGATTTTTAAGTCAACAAAATAATTGTTTTTTAAGTTATAGATTTGGGCGTTAATGCCATTATTTGAAGAGGACAGGACGGTGTAGAGAGCAGTGAACTGAGAGAGTGTGGTGAGTGACATGAGGGAAAGGGGCCACAACTTGGAATCAAACTCGGGCTGCCCACTTAAGGACTATATAGCCTCTCTGCATGAAGTGTGTAACTAGTTGGCAAAACTGCCGCTCCTTAAAATCAATATTCATGTCAACCTGTAGCTTTAGTTGGTTGCCAGGTTCACGCCAGGGTCTTGCTCATGCTGTTGGGATTCTAAGTTGCATAACCACCCAGTCACTACATATTATCCCTTACTTATTCCACTCTCTTTTTCTAACAATAGACACATGCTCAGATTCTTCACAGCTGCTGCCACGGGATGGTGAAAGTGCAGTGAAAGATCTAAGAAAGATGCCCAACAGATGTGAGCCTACATGTGTTTTTGTAAATGATGTGCAAGTATTGACAGCCAAGGATGAAGTCCAAATGTGGAATGCCATTAACAAGATCAATGTCTTCCTCTGTGAATCTGGTATGTTTGCATGTTTTATGGTTGCAGGGTTTGAAGATGGAGGTGCTGATGTCAGGTGAAGTTCCACAGGGTAGTGTTTCGGTTCATCTGTGGTTCATTTAACTGAAGGCTCCCTCCTGTGTGAGCAGATTGACGTGACTCTTGTAGGTGTGTTCCTGAACGTGTGTGTGTGTGTGTGTGTGTGTGTGTGTGTGTGTTTGCAAGTCTGTATGTGTTTGGCTGTGGGTGTGTGAAGTATCCAAACTGTGATTCACTGATATCAGTTGATCTTGATTTGCCTACTCTTTTTGTATCCTACACAAAAGCCACAGGCACACACCTTTCTCCTTTTACTCTGCTCTTTTATTCCCATGCTCTTGATTTCCCTTTCTAGTCATACTGTATTTTCACAACGACATAATTAGGAACACTTTTTGGCACGTGTTTGAGGGGAAAAAACAGGGGTCCTTTAAATTGGAGACCTTACTACCTTTGCCCCCCGGCATCTGTCAGCAACATCAAATAGAAACTTAAAAAAATACACCCGAGTTGTATTTATTTTGGTGTAATCATTAGGATTAAGCTGGTGCAGAAACGCATTAATTCCTAATCCTCCCCGTGTCCCCTCTCCCTATCCCATCTCCACCCCCCCCCCCCCCCTTACTCTCCTTTCTCCTCCTCTTTCTCCCTCCCTCTCTTCCCCCATGCTTTACAGCACCAAACGCTTTTAATTTGTCGGGGGGTGGGGTTGGTGGAGGGGGTTAGTTGGAGGCACTCGTTCGGAGCAGCTTTGAGCCTCTGCCAAGCTCTCGTTCGCATTGTGCTGCTTACAGCTGGGCTTGCCCTCCTTCCCTGCTCTCTCCCTCTTTCTTTGCTCTGTTCCTCATCTCCTTTTCTTTCTTTTTTTCCCTCTCTTTTATTTTGTGTGCAGCCCCCCGTCTGCTTTTCTTGATGGATTCTGCTACGGGGAGTTTGAGTAGAAGAAGGGGGTCACTTGTCATGGGGCCAACTTTCGGGGTTTCCATCCCTTGTGCATGGACACACACACACAAACACAAAGACACTCATGCACACATGCAGGCGCACAGACACTCACACACCAGTGGCAACAAACACCAAGGGAGTGGGGGGCCAAGAGGAGGAGGAGAGAGACAAAGAGAGGGGAGAAGAAGGTGAAAGAGGGCAACACGGCACACTCTTTCGAGGCACCCTTACAGTTCTACTTTCACTTTCTCCCTTACCTTTTTCTTAACTTCCTCTTTCAAGGTTTTTAAAAGTATTAGACAGAAAAGTAGAAAGCAGGAACTAAGACAGAAAAGTCTGAGGCCCTCATTATGTCGGAGATAAATGAAGACACAGTACGGAAAAGACGGGATCACTGGATGAAATAGAGTGAAAAAAAGAAGACGCAGTTTCAGATAGGAGACACGGGTGCTGCAGAAGAGAAGAAAAGACAGAGAGAAAAGAGGGAGCCAGATGAAATGAGAGAGATAAAGAAGGGTAGAAAGAGAAGAGGAGGCAGCAGAGAAACTCCAATAAAGGCTCAGATCAGATAACGGCGCCTCTGAGGACTTCCAAATGTCCCTTTATCTGGGCAAGAAATGCTGATATTAAAAACCAGATGGAGATAGCGCGCCATCATTTACAACCTTTATCAAGAAGTGACTTATTACTGTAAATTGGATCAGAAAATACTCATCCAGCACACTTAGTGACTAAAGCTCCCTCTTCCGACGTGTCATTGTGTTACTTTGACAGCATATTGTAGCTTCTGAAAAGCCTAGAAGGAAAGGAGGAGTGACACATTGGTTGGTGAAAACCACACACTTAGTCAGCTTACTGAGTCATCCTGTGGGCCGCTCTCTCTGTCAGGTTATCCCACAGTGTCAGGTGTTTACTCTGCTGGATGCCAGATGTCGCCTACGTAGTGAAAGACACTTTTAGTTCTGTTTGAATGGAGAACATAGAGAACAGAGACATGTTCTTTCACAATGGGAGATTATGTGTGATTCAAAGCCTTGCTTACAGTAAATGGTTAATTGTTGGTTTAATAGAAGAGCGATGGATGATTCTGTGCTAACTGGAAGACGCTGACTTTAATATTCCAGTCAAAGGATCCTTTTTATATCATTTGTCTTCATGTTGGAAGCCAATAAAACATCCCAACGCTACTTTAATTGTGTCATTATTAAGTCATAGGAGAAGCAAACTGCCTATTAAAGAAGACAAGGCCTGTGAACTGGAGCATACTGAACATTTAAACTTCTCCCTTTCAGCTGGTGCCATTTGTAGATGGTACTTGCTATGAAAAAGGAAGTGAAAAAGTTATGTCAACATAAACTTTAACATGGAGATAATGATTTGACTTCCAGAGTGATGAGATTGAGATTGAGTAAAGTTATGTCAACATGGCAACTTGAAGAGAAGGCAGTTTGTCGAGGGGATGGTAGCAGTACAGCTTTTTTGACAGAACATGCACACAGGAAAACCAAAGGTGAACGAGTGCTCACTTTTTGATCCGTAAAGATCCCCTGCCAAAACCTGCACCGGTCATTCAGGACCGGGGTCTAGCGAACTCCATAGAGTTTTATAGAAAATGGAAGCAGCTACAGTGATGGAACTATAGGTTTGTTCTCACCATGTCTTCTCTGCTGGGAAAATCCTACCACTATTACTGACCCAAAGCAAAGTGAAAAGGAAATAAATCTTTGTATTTCAATTTAAACCTCTGAACATCTCTATGTCCGTCTCCACTATGGGTGGGGGGGGGGGGGGGTTAAATTACGAGTTTTGCATAATTAGAGGTACAGCTGACTTGACCATTAGTTTAGCTAAGAGGCTAAAGATCCCACCTCAATGCCCTTTGGTCATACCAGATCGACCGAAGATAAGTCGAGTCAGCATTTCCAATATGGCAACTGAGGACGAAAGGATTCTAAACTCTGCTTCAGAAACAAATGGGTGATGCCACAGAGACTACGTCCATTTATTACACAGTCTATGATTACATCACATATCAAGACAATCAACAAACAAACAAACAAGAGGCTAACTGGGTGTATGTTGAACGATGACAACATGAAAAACTTTGCAGCTCTTCACTTTACTTTTGGTACAAATGAGATGCCTCCGAGCTTTCCTCTATGCTTTCACATCTTTGTAAAAGCATGACGTTTGAACTGTGGAGCATGCGCAGAACGCCTGTAGGACATTTTGGGGGCCATTGAGGTTTACATGCAAGAGAAAATTGATCCCGAACTGCATTATCCAGGTATACTGACATCGAGAAATTCAACTTAGTGGGACTTGAGTCAAACTAACATTTTAACATGTATTTCAAAAGTCCACTTTTCGTTGGACTACCTCAACAAATTGTTGTAAAAAGATAAGCATTGGCTGAGAACCCATCTGTGTTTTATACATGCTATGGTTCAAATCTTTCAGATATAAAGCCAACAGTTAGTTTTTCCTTTGATTACCTATCTTGAACTTAAGTTGTGTAATCTTTGTACACTCAGTCTCTTAAAATTAAGCTCGTACTTTAGTCCCATACTTCACATCAGATTACTAACCAGCAGGTAGATGCATGTATGACTATAAACAACCTTAATAGATACTGGGTAATAAACACATTGTGGAAATTTTTGTGTGACATAGAGAAATCTTGCAAGTATAACAGCACAGAGGCCTGTTGAGCTATGCAACAACCCCCTCACACACTCACACTTACGTACTCTCTGCAGCACGTTGAGGGAGTTAAGTGAATCAATGTGCTCAGGATGTACTCAGCAGAAACACATATGTAAATTTATCCTCGTCTGAGCTCAGAGCAGTTGGATTGGACCCTCCTCTCTTGAAAGTGCATGACCGTTCCATGACCCCTCCAGGCTCTAATCGCCTGGGAAAACAGGAAATTGCGGTCTTGGAAAATACAGTGTTTATACTTAGGTCACATTTACACGAGACACCCCCCCCCTCCTCCCCTCAAACAACTCAACCCTCCTTTTGTTATTTGATTTTCCTTTATTCTTTGATCCTTATTGAAGTGATTGTAGCAGCAAACAACTACCACAGAGAACTTGTTATGAACCTGATTTAAAGGGCACTGTTTGGATTTTGACTGCTGCAGTTTCATCAAACGGCAAATGTAACTTTGCAGGGGAAATCCAATTATGCTCGCTAACTCTGCTTCTAAATCAGTTAAAACCACAATGTTCAACAATTTGAGTGGACTAAAATTGAAAAGCACAGGAGCAGCAGAAGATTGATGCTCCTGTTTTGGAAGACTAGAATGCAAACTTAGCATTTGTCAGCAGAACAGGATTCAAATCCAGTGCCCAGGTTTACCAACATATTTGTCATTCTCTCCAGTTTTATGCCTCGATGAAAGACTTCAACCACCGTAGCCAAAGTTGGCACACATCCAGTCATATGCGTGCTCGGTTTCTCCATCACTCCACCCTTTTTTATGCTCCTCAGCTCTGACTTCACAAACTATTTCTTTAACTCCTGCATCATTTTTTACTCTGTGTGTGTGCTTCTGTTGTTCTTTATCTGCTTGATTCCTTGAATCCTCCACACACACATACCTGCACGTTCCTTCACCTTTCCCTCTGCCCCCCGTCCCACCTGTAACCCAACCAGCACCGCATCCTGATCCTCGCCATCAATCACACCACTCCCTTCCTGTCCACAGCTTTCACGCTGGCCTCGAGCCCTTACTCCCCATTTCATGGATCATGGACCTCCTGCATACTTCTGTGCCCTGTTGTGTGCATGTGCATGTGTACGTCTGTGCATGTGTGTGTACTTGTTTGAATGTTGAGGAACAGAAACAGAGAGAGAGAGAGAGAGAAGTGTAACTTGATCTTTGGACATCTTGAGTGCCTTGCCTCCGCTCCGTTCTCCTTGAAGGGAAGTGAATGGCAGACAGGTGAACACACCTGGAGCCCTGAGGCGCAACTTGCAAACACAAACTCACACACACACACGCACGCACGCGCACACACACACACACACACACACACACACACACACACACACACACACACACACACACACACACACACACACACACACACACACACACACACACACACACACACACACACACACACACACACACTCATTCATTCCAGAGCCTGCGTTAATACCTTTACCAAAGCCTGAGGAGTTAAGGGGTGAACCTCTTTGGTGTCTCTTTTACAGGGTTGTGAAGTGCTGACAGTTGCACATTATGAAGACAAATTGAGGCCCTGCAGTTTTGTGCGTCTCCAGTCATCCTAGATGGATGTTTCAAAACACTCCGAGGATAATCTTGATGGAACCGCAGACTTTTTGGGACAAATCTCTGTATTCTCGGCTTACAGCGTCCCGGGATGATGAATGAGGACAGTGATACAAAAAAATTCTGAACGTTTTTTTCCACATTTAAGAGATGTATCACAAAATAATAAAAGTCATGTGCAGTGCAGGAATGACAGAGTGGGACGAGAGAGTGAAAGAAAGAACAATCTGAGAGAGTGGAGGAGCCATTTTATTCTGATTTGATAATGTCACTCCTTTGAGATTTTTTTTTTGCCAGGGGAAATTGAATCTCTCAGAGTCATACGCTGCTGCAGGAGAGCAGGGTGTCTTGATACATGGTGGTCAGGTGGTCTCCTCCCATTTACATTTAAATACCGAGGATTTTTTAATATAGTGTCAGCGGCAGGAGGGCAGACGGGGGTTAAGTGGTCTCACTGAGTCGGTTTACCCAGCAAGCCTTGATTTAGTCTGTGGCGAAGGGCAGAGCTATCATTAGGAGCTCACCAGGCTCACCGCCGCTACACACTGATAATCTCCCTGTCTGCTGCAGGAGAGGCTCTGGTGCAGGGAAAGTTTGGTCCAACTTCTCACCGCAGTGAAAAAAGGAACAAATCTGTATTAGCTTCTGTCCCTGTAGAGAGAGGAGAATATCTCAACTCTCAGCTAGGGTGAGTAAAAGTTTGTTTGCTATGCTACTGAATTTTTTTGATAAGTTAATTTTCATTTTAAGGTGGTTTTAGTTGGTCATAAGTCTCCTTGGTTGTGTTTCTCAGCTAGTGGAATTTAAATATATATGCTTATTGCATACTAAATTATCTTTACATTTTCTTTATATGTTCTTTTTCCTTTCTACACCATTAAGGAACACTACAAGTTTAACTAGAGAGACACACAAGTTGATCAAAATATGGTTTGCTTCTCTTAAGTACAGTACGACTAACCTAATAGCCTGAAATGGTGACACAATGGGACCATGAGGGCATCTGCAAATGCCCCCAGCATCCCCACTCCTCGGGTTTGGATTCAATTATGGCTACAAGCCCCAAAACTGGAGCCTACGTAAAATACCAAATAGGAGGCTATTCTTTGAGAAACTAAGCCTTGCCACTATATGGCAAAGTAAAACACATCACACACACTTAACTCAGATTGTGTTGAATCACATTGAATCGTGATAGTTGCTCCATATGTATCTTTAATGTATTGGATCAATGCCAGTGTGTCGAGATAGGATCTTATTGGTTTACACCAAAGATGTCCAACCCTAATACAAAGAAATCATGTGTTTAATGACGGGTGATAATTATTTCAGTTTCCCTCTCTGCTGCAAGTTTTCACAGCTGTGTTTCAAGCCTCTAGTACTGTGACATGATTACATATATCTTTCTGTGTGTTTTCTTAATAACTTACATCTTACATAAATCACAACACTAATCTTTACAGTTCCTACTAAGTCAATGATCCTGGATCTAGCAAGACCTCTAAGCCATAAGTATGTTGTTATTTGAACTAGATTGGTATTTACTCAAGAAGGTTTTTCATGCATGTGATCAGCAACACTTTGTTTAACACTGTTAATAACTGTGGTTTTGCTTATAGTCTCTGTGAGGAGCTTTTAGCCTGTTGTGAAGCAAACTGAAATTGGTATTGATGACTTTATGAAAGCAAATGAACAACAAAAGCAATGAGACCTGTGGCACCAGCAGTTATTATTTGTGGCTTGTAAGTTTTGATACTTTGACCACAAGGGGCACCAAAATAAACACAAACCAAAAGTTCCTCATTGGCGTGTTAAAGGCCCACAAGAGAAGGTTATTACTTTGAAACTTGGCCTTTAAGTGTTAAATTTTACAAAAAGTACAAAAATACATTTCAACACACAAATAAACCAACCGAATAATAAAAACACAACAATAAAACAAATGGCAATTTGAACTTAAACCGAAGACTATAATTGACACCAACATGTGCTTTTCATAAATCAATTTATATATAGCTAAACGCTTCTTGTGGTTCCACATTTAGAGCACTGCATCTATGGTGGTAACACATGTAATTAGTGGTGTGTATATGTGTGTGTGTTTGCTGAAGGAAATGGAGGAGAAGTGGCGAGCATTTTCCTGCCCCTCAGCACCTCTCTGCCTTTGTTTCACATTTTAAGAGGGGTTCAACCTCATTGTCGACAATAAACACTACAAAGGGGACTTGCCCGGCCCTCCCCTGACACACACACACATTCATATACACACAAGCACATGCGCTGCAGCTCGAATGGCGTAATTTGAATTTAAATAGCAGTGTACAGTATTGTGCACTTGTGAGTAAAGTGCATCATCCATTAGTGAGGACATCCTTAGGTCTCCTTTAAATAACCCTTTGCTCGGCCTCGACCGCACTCCCTCACTCTCTGGCTTTGTTAGGAGATGACAGCACAACAATGAGAAAATGATCACAACCCTAATTCAGAATTCCCCCCTTACTTTGCCCACTTAATATTAGATAATAGTGAAAGAATTAACCTGGCCTGGCACAATTTATTCTTGGACTATTTAAAAAGATACTGCAGCCTGAGCTATTACAATTTAACAGCTGCACTTTAAAACTTAAGCTTATTTTTGTCTATTAAAATCATTGTAATTTGAATCAATTCTGATGCTAACCTCATTTTAATTGGAACATGTCTGTTTGATGTTTAATTTTTGTTGTTTTCTGTGTAAACAGGGTCTAGGAGGCTGTCTGGACAAAGTCTGCATGAATTTTGTGTAAACCTGTTGTTTAAAGCATCCCACCTGGACTATGTCTGGATATTTCTCTGAATGCAGTGCATGTGTAAAAGAAAATCGTCGTATTATCCTTTTAAAAACAACAAATGTTGTATTAACATATGCAAATAAACTCCTGAAAGCTCCCTGAAAATTTTGGGTTGGGCTGAATAAGAAGAGTTCAGTCACACAACTCACGTTTGCTTAAGATAAAGTTTATTGCAGCATACAGTATTGTGTTTGGCGTGTGGGCTCCGAACTTCATTACTCCTCGTAGATTATTTAAATGCAGAAATTAGGAGCAATGAGATAGGACTAACCCCTCGGAGCCCGCAGGTGGAAGCCGGGGAGGAGGTGGGGACAAACTTCACACAGCACTGAGCAGAACAGCAGGAGCACTGCAAGCAGAGGCAGAGACAGGAAGACTTGCCGTTTAAATAGACCGCCGAATGAGGATGTTGAGATCAGCTGATGGAGAGGTGATGACGTGTCAGTATGATGAGCGCGGCTCGAGTTGTCTGCCTGAACTAGCTTGCAGGCGGCGCTCCATTTCATTGCAAAAACAGTTAACTAACTTTTGAAAAATGAAAAAAATGTTTCATAAAACATATTTTTTCAAATACTAGCTTTTGGTATTATCAGTCAACTGAGGTTGGGTGGCTTTGACTAAGTCAAAATTATATTACTAATCAGAGATATCTTGAAAATGTAACTTTCTTAGGAATCTATATCAAAAAGAAATATGTACTGTCAGGGGATCAGCTAACAAGTTTTTACTGATATGGCAGCCCTTTCTGAGTCGTGTTGATGTTTTAGGCTCTGATAATTTTGTGGATGAGTAACCTTTCATGTCAATGTAAGCAATAAGAGGCATATGAAAATGGAAGGACCCTTGAGATGCCCCTTTGGTTCATGCGGCTTCTCCCCTCTTTTGTGTGTTTCAGTGCTTGTGTATGCCCTAGATAATAGTGTACTGTTTTAACCCATGACATTTCACTTTCTTAACTTTGGTATTTATTTCAATTTATGTATTGTATTTCATATTATTTATTTTATTATTATTATTTATTCATTTGTTTTTATTTCATTTCATTCCATTGTAATGTTTTGATATTAAATGGTATTCCCTATTAATGTTACCATGGGTGGGGGTGGTGGGGGATTCTATTAATCAGTATATGTCATCACTGTACATTATTATTACTGTATTGAAAAATTCATAAATAAACTTTGTTTAAAAATGTATAAAAACGGAGTTATCTGTTTTTGCAAATTAACTCTTAACTTTACCTTTTCAGCTGCCTTGCCTCTTGGAGTCGAATATTTACTGTATGACTGGCAAAAATGAAGGATTCCCTGCACACAAGGTGACTGATTTGCCCCTTCTTTCATTATGTTTTCATGGTTTCATCATGGAACCAAAATGAGCAAGCACAAAATAAAAACAGAAGTCAGTTAGGCTACATAAAATTAAAAGGTAGACCAAACCTCACATTGAGAGGACCCTGGCTCTGTACATAATGCACATGATATATGTCTTTTAATATATCATTTATAATAACATCACAATCAAAGTTACAACAGTCTTTAAAAATGAATGCACAACAGAAAAGAGCAGCACTGAATCATGCAGAATAATGGATCTATAATGCTGTTCTGTATCAGCAACGCTAGATTTGATATTTTATTGTTTTCAAGTTTATCGGATCAAGTTTATTAATTACAATTATTAAGAGGTTAAAGTTACATAACAAATTGCCCCTTGTGGGACTGCCCAAAATTCAGTCAGCATCAAAATATCTGATTTGAAGGTATTATTTGAGTAATCTCTGTAACATTAAAACAGACTAAATCACTTAATGTTTCAACCTGCCCAGCATCTAACTTATGCTTATGTAGCTTAGCTATAGATTTGTTTTTATAGGCTTTTGTAATAGTATAGATAGAGAGAGAGAGAGAAAAAAGAGATTCCCGCAGACCCCCTTCAATAATGCTAATTGACATAATACGTTGCTCACCTTCTTGTTCATTGGGTTGGGGGGAGTTGTGGGGAGACAGTGCACCTGCTGACATATCAGCTGCTGAGTCTGGTAGGGAGGGCGAGGAAACCCATTTATAATAATTAGCTACAACGTAGTTCATCTCATTGTGGACATCAAACTAGCAAACAGGTTGATTTAAACCACTCAAAGACTATACCAACCTTTCCTAGAGAAAAACTGGGTGAGATACAGTCGCCCTTTCTTCTCTCTCTCCTCTCTTTTTCTTTCCCTCCTTTTCTGGGACCAGACTTTGTCTTTCCAGACATTTGAGCTGCCTTTAGCGCACTCTGTGCTCTGTGCAACTTCTGTCTGACTCATAGGTCTGACTGCGGCACAGCCGTTTAGCGCGACTCAGGCTGGGCTGTGATACAGGGGAGGTGGGTTCAATATGAATTTGCCGAAATAAAGTAGAGATCTATGATATACATTTTATGAAGACAACAGGACTGTTTTTTAAATGATCTTTTTCTGAATAAAATATTAATATTTATATATAAATATTTTAGGGGCCCCTGTCAGTCATGGGCCCTTAGAATCATCGTAACTTTTCCCCTCTATACGGCCACTGCACTACGCCACTGCTCCTGAGACTCAGCCCCCACCCGCCCACCACCCCTTGTCTGACAGGGAAGACTTCATACTGTGAGGGACATGTGTGAATGAGCAGCTTTGAAAACTATGGGGATAAAGCTCCTGAAAACTTCTAAAAATGTTCAGGCATGCAGATGTGAACGAGTCTAAAAAGATGTTGCTCACAGCACAGTGAGAGGCTTGGATTTATAGAACCATGAAGAGATGGCTAACATAAGTGCATCAGTGCGTCCATGTGATATTGTTGGGATTTTGGATTTAGTGTAACAATGGTTGTCTCTGCTTTAAACAATACAACTAATCAAGTGGATAATGTTAAAACATTACATGATTATTGCTGACATTATGTTAAATCAACATAGGTATAAAAAAGGCTTGATCTTCAGAAAAATATTTGACTTTAAGTCAGCCAAGATATGCAAAAGTCCAATGAACTTGTCCCTGAACTAATAAAAATCAATGTATTTGCTAAGAGAAATTGATCCTGCCATCCAGTCAGACTTAAAAGACTGCTCAGGACTATACTTAAGCTCAACAGTACACAGATGTCTTTAACTAGAATAGAAAAAATGTGTTTGTTTTTACCCAGCAGTCAAAAACCTAAAACAGATTTCAGTATGTAGCTCTTTGTTTGAAAGAACAATCGCTCCCAATCACATCAACACGAGAACATTAGACTCCAGATTGGGACCATTTGTCCCAAAGACAAGAACACATGTAGAGACATTGAGCTAATTCTCCTCTGCACTGACGTTGTGGGGCTCAAATATAGTCAGGGACAGGAAAAAGCTGTTGTGTTATCTTGTCAAAGCATACCTACCTCACAACAATAGATAAAGGGAAGTGTTTTATACCTAAATTGGGGATTGATGACATAAATTTGATGACCGGCAACGGTTTGAAGTGTGAGCCTGACACTTCAAAGGGATCGGGTTTCCTCACGAGTTTATTTCCAGTTCTTCTCTGTGATGAGTTTTTAGTGGTGCAGGCTTGGCTGAGGGAGAAAGGGGAAGGAGATTTTACACACGGACAGATAGATGTATGCCTGCGCACACTCACACACATGCGTGCTGGCAAGGGAGCTTGACAGAGTGCTTGCACTTCAAACAAATGGGACTTCATCAGTGTACATCAGTAATGGTTCCAGGCTGCCCCAACAGCACTAATCATTTCCAGAGGGACAGACAGTGCAAGACAGAGTTTTTTTTTAAAGCCTAAGGCTTTAGTTGCAAGTGTACCTTGAGCAAATCAAACATTAAAGCACATGTAATCCAGTGTGCAAGTTTAGACATGGGAAGGACAATGAGGAGAATATAAAGGCTTTTTTGAGGGTATGTACTCTCACATTCTTTAAAAGTTGCTACAAAATCATTGTTTTCAACATATAAACTGTTCTCCTGGCATGCTGTGTGCACATGTGGGATGCAAGAAATGAATACAATCCCACAAGACAACAATCTAAACTTTTATAGGACAGGTAAGTCATGCAAACAAAAAACAGGAGAGGTAACATTCAAGAGGCTGCAAAAAGGACTTTTTGTTGCAAACAATGAGTACTGCATGTTTGCCCTGAATAGGAGTAATTGTATCTGAAGTGATCCAGCTAAAGCCTAGATGTCCTTTTCTTTATGTCCAAAACAAACATGCTGTTTGTTGTCCCTAAGAGAGTTAATGTGGTGTGAATATCCACAGCAGAATCTCTGTATTTAGAATCAAATGAAGCTGAAAATGGCCAGGTGCTGCAGATTCAGAAAAAGCAAATCATCAGTCTGGTCCATGCAGGCGGGTACAAAGAAAGTGATAATGTTTGTGCACCTGTGGAAAATCTTTTGTGAGGAACACCAAATGTTCTCAATTTTGGGGGAAAAAAAGAGAGTGGGAAGGCCTCGCGCTGAAATGTTTCTCTTCTCTTTTTTTTTCTGACCAGACTGTTGGAAGGAGGAGAGGAAGTCACAGGAGAGTTCTGGCGAGATTCATTGCCATCAGGGGAATTTGGATTGAGCCACTTAACTCTCCACATAAAACGTGTGTCCTTAACTTAAAGGCAGGAAACAAAGGGGATGATTTGAAGTTCATTTCTTAACAGGACAATAGCCGGTTTGAATGAAATCCAAATATAGACAAAAAAAAAAAAAGAAAGAGAAAAAAAACAGAAACATGTTTCCCTCCTCAGATGACAAGGATAAATGGAGGGATTGTTTCTCCAGCACAAACAGACAGATTTGAGAGAGAAAGAGACCATGTGTGATGACAGTTGGTCCCATCATGTGACGCCCCCTTGGCAGACCAGTGCGATCAAGGCGTGCTGGTTGGCCGCTTGTCATTTTGAGGTCACGCCTGATTGGACAGCGGTCAACGACACAGCCACACCCCTCTGTTGGGGGAGCTAATCTCTAGGTAGCAGGTCCAGAGCAAAAGATAGAAATGGAAACTTCCCTATCTGCACACACACAGACCCACAAACACAGAATCTGCTACACCACCCACTTTTCCTGTTGTTACACACAATCTCTTCCTCTTCTTTCACTACTCTGTTTACAGAGACACACTCACGCCCATGCACTGTAGGCTCACAAACCCCTTGTGGGAAATAATCTGCAGCATAGATTCCCAGTGATCACTTTGGTCATTTCCCTCCGACCTTCCACGACAAACATCTGACAAACGACGTGCCTCCATGATCTAATCCTAATGCAGTTTACGAGCCATTACCGGTCCTGACATCCGCGTGGTTGCTCTGGCTGACACAACTTGTGGTTACAGCTTCATCGCCTCAACAGTCAAAACACAGAACACTTCTTGACAGTAAATTATTACTTACCTTGGAATGCGAAAACAGCTCTGCAGCCAGAGGGAAGATTTAGAGCGGAGGGAGAATTTGCAGCGCTCTGTGACATCAGGCGTCTTGGCAGACATAGAGAAAAAAAGTGATTGTAATCAAACAATGGTCACAGCCGGTGAGATGTGTTTAAAATGATCGGGCATTCTGGTAGGAAACAAGCACAGTGTATCCAAAGCACTGCGGCTCAGCCATCGTGTCTGATCTTGTTCTCTCTTTTATTCTTTTATTCTTTTCTCTGTGCTTCAGAAATGCAAAAGATGCCCATCAGAGGAAAACTCATTGAATGTATCCAGGTGTTCTTTAAGTTCCCCTTGTCATCTGCGAATAGATGTAACAGTTTTGTTTCCTATTAGAATTACCTTTGTTTGAAATGTAAGTTGTGTGGATGATAAACAACATAGCAAGGCATCCCTGAACAGTATTGAGGTTTAATGCATGCTGACATTTTGTTAGCACTGGTAGCTTCCATATGACTTAGTCATGACTTTGAGAAACTGAAATCTCTCCCTCTCTTTGTCAACGACTACTCCCACTTTCTTTATCTCTGTCCACCTCTCATTATATGGGAACAGTGTGTCAAGCTTGTCACACAGCCACTGACATGTTGAGTACGGCGTCTTATCGGGCTTGCTTGTGAAATTGGCCATGATACACCAATGATGTGGTCAGACAAGCTGGCTGTATGGAAGACAGGAGGATGCAGTAGCAAGAGCAGGGAGAGGAAGCTTATTTCCTGAGAGGAATATTGATCTGATCATCTCTTCCTCAGGCTCCAGCTCCTTTCCTCAGAGGAAGAGGTTGAGTGACAAAGACAGGGGAGGAGATGGAGGCTGAAAGGGAGTGAAGGAGACAGAGAAAAGGAGACAGAGAAAAGGAGACAGATAAGGAGATGATGGCGCCACAGCAGTATTCTCTCCACCAGGTCCATGTTTCAGTGCTGTACAGCAATGGCACAGAGAACAGATGAATAATATATCCCCACAATCTCTCAAGTGGTGTGGCTCCAAAGCACTCCATTAGAACCGCAAGTGCACATGCTGCAGTGAGGCACTTTAGTCAGCACGCCCTCAAAATGCTCTATCTGTCCATCTGAAATGCACACCCCTCCTGCTCAAGTTCATCACTATCAATCACAAGCTATTAGGCCCCGGGTAAAAAACCACAGCTGATAAAACCCTTACAGAAGTACATCTTAATTGATGCCTCCACATCCATCCTTCATATCCCTGTGGCGCAATGCTGACGTGATCTACAAACTCATCAGGAGGAAATTAACCAACTCAACAGGCCATGTTCCGTCCAGAGAGACCAAACCCAATAAATATCCTGAACTGTCTGACCGAACACATTAAAGCACCAAGCCCTCTTCTGACTTTACTTTAGATTCTTCAGGGACATTTAGGAGATTAGGAGTGCTTCAGGGGAAGCTGGTGAACGATCTCACTGCACTACCATAAAGCACGCCCTTTAGTCCATCTCAGATCTTTGATCTCTCACAACAGGAAACACTGTTAATGCTGAAACTTACTTTGAGTTATAACTTACATGCCATCAATGCCAAAGCCCAACAACCAATGAACAGAAACAAAAGGCTCTTACATATTACCAGTTCAAGACAGGATATTTACGCCCCTGTTGTCTGTAATGCAGATGGAGCGGGGGACAGAGTCGTTTTGTCTCTGGTCTGCCATTGGAGGTTGTAATAGAAGTGTAAAGGGGGGAAGAGGGTGGCAATACGTAGTGTCAGAGCTGGCAGGGTGGAACTGCTGTGTGCGTGTGTGTGTGCGTGTGCGTGTGTGTGTGTGTGTGCGTGTATATATGTAAAGCTCTCACTGTGTATTTACACCCCATGCCTCTCAGGCTTCTGCAATGCAGAATGTGAAATCACATAGAGTTCAATGAAATCATTGAAGAGTTCAGTGTCAGTACAAAGGCATAGAGCGGGTGGGACTTTGTTACAGAACTGCTATGTTGTGCAGCCAGTGACTCAATCAAAACAAAAATAAAGATGAAAACATTTGCTAATTGGTGCTAGCCATGGCAGGTAGCCAGCTTCCACATCATGACAAGAGAGTATTCACCCTTGCATGCTGGCTCTACCTTTTTGAGTGGAACATACATTTCACATCATAGTCTTTCAATGTGTTGATCAGCTAAGCTTAGCTCCATTTGCTAAGGGTGGACAACCACAGCTTTGAAAGTTATTTTTTAATCATTGTTTATGTCTATACACACCTAATACTTGTTGCAGCCAATAGTGCAACATGGAAGTTGATGAAGTCATTAGTAATTAGTAAATGTCTGTCTTTTATTGCCATTGGAAACTTTCATCTAGAAAATACGTTGACAATATATGTTCATGGTCTTTCAAAGTAAAGTGAAGAAACTTTCATTTTAAGTGTTATCTGTTGAAATCTTATGTTGACTGGTCTGACCATCGTCCCCTTAATGCATCACTTTTGGGTGCTGCCAAGTTTTTCACTTTCCGATTAAAGGATCAAGCAACAGTGCTTTGGAGTGTGATCACTTAAAACAAGATGTTTTAACTTGACTTAATTTGAGAAAAATAAAAAATCAGCAGTGCATGAAGCTTAAAATTAAGGATTTCTGAATGCATAGTTTGGCAAACTTGACTATACGAACATTTCAATGTGTGACAGACTTTTTTAAACAATATTTGATTCTTCAAAACTCTCCCATATATGCTGCTGGCTGGGATAACCTGACCCTACAGGTTTCAGAGCATTTTTGAATGGGGCCCTGCCATCTACACCAATGCAGCCCGCCTGAAAACCTGAGTCCGTCCCCCTGCTGCCATTGGCATACATGCTGCTAACCTGTAAACAATTCATGAGGGCCCTCTTCATATTTCATGGAGCAGAAATGGATGTTTCATGTCAGGAGTAAGTGCAACTGGGAAGAGGGGAGACAAAGCACCAAGATTGAGCGAGGGAAGGGTGACAAGAGCTAACTTGAAGACACGTGATGGGATAGAAAGAGAAGAATAAAAAAGGAGGTGGCGGAGGAGGAGGGAGAGATTGAGGAATCTGTACAATCTGTGCCATGGATTCCCTCACAGCTCATCTCAGATCTCTTCACAATTAACTTCCACCTCACCTCATTCATTCGTTGGGCTACCCTCGCTAGTATATGGAGCTTCCAGGGCTCATTGACACTGGCTTGAGATAGAAAAGGGACAGAGAAAAATAGAGAGGACGAAACAAAGGCCACAACAGGAGGAAGAGCGAGAAGAAAGACTGAGATAGAAAAGGAGGGGTAAAGAGAGTCGCACAATCACTCGGCTCAGCTAATGAATGTTCGGCGGCGGGTGGCGGCTCCTCCACAGGGAGCTGCCCTCATAACTGACAGGGCCTGGCTGGGTGTAGTAATTGAAAGTAATGATAATTAATATCATCGGCATAATCACCATCCGTTATTACAGGGAGGATGTTTACGGCTTCCTGGGAAAGGGAGAAATAAGGCACAGTTTGTTCAAAAGAAGGGAATCTCATTAACCTTTTAGCTATCCTAATCTTGTTTAATATCGGGGAGCGAGAAAGTGCTAAGTGTTTTTGCAGCCGTGGCTGGGTTATTATTTAGAAAGATTAAAAAATAACATTAATTCATGGTGCTTTTCCTCTCCGTCGAACTGAAAATTGATGTTGAACCTGGATAAATTGGGTTTGATGTCGTGGATAACAAGTTGGGATTAAAACACATGAGACTTCCCTGCATGAGTGGAATATGCATTTCAAGATATATGCAGCTTTAACGTCTTACAGCAGAGCATTTGAGAGGCAAATTACGGTAGGCAAATACGGGAGATAAGCAGTGGGCTATGACCAGGAACAACGTAGGTCCTCGATTTACAGTGGCTTCTAGTTGATGATGTGTCAACCCTGCTAATGTTTCCTGAGTCTCTGTGGATTCAGAAGGAGAATGTCAAACTTAGTGCAGAATAAGCGAATGCATATCATGAATATATTTCCATTTGCTGGAGTCAGATACATTATGTATTACCATGGGAAACATGGAGCCTGATTAGCAATATTACAAATTCAGTGGCATGTGATGCTAGCCGAATTGGAAGAGTTAGCATATGTAAGCATTGAGCTAACTTCATAGCCAAATGCAAGGCTTTAATCACCATTTAAACAACCACAAGTGTATCTATAGAGAGATATGACTATGTGAGGGACATCCTGTGGAGAAGATTGCACTCAGGAATGACAAGCCTGAATTCAGCCTATGAAAGACACCTTACTCCCTCACGTACCCTCTTTAAAAAAAACCTATAGTTATTCAGTTAGTTCAAGTACAATTACGTGCCTTTCAATTGCAAATCAGAGCTGAGCCCTGAATCTGAACAGACAATCAAGCAAGGTCGCTTCCAAAAACACAAGCCTCGTGTTAAGCCAACTCCAGCCTATTAGGGACGGGACATATGTAGCTAAATTACACCGTGCACCCAGGGGAGATGCAAATGAACAGGACCTCCCGCATGACTTACCTTCTTTTTTATCATGCAAACCATGTTGGTGTGATAAGCCGGGTATGAAAAAGCACAGGGATATATTGGCTCACTGCGTGCATGCGAATTCATCTCTTTTGTTAGAAGGGTTATCAAATGCATTGCCAATAAGCAACACTCTAACTTTGGTAATGCCAAAGGATTAAATAAATTGTTCTGATAAGAGCAGCTGGATTAAAACACCTTCAGAATGGACAGTGGGAAAGGTGGAGAGAGGGTGTGAAATTGTTTGATTATCAAACTCTGTTTAGTTTAGTGCGGCGTGTGAGGAGAAATTGTAATTACTTTGTTCTCACCAAGCAAAATGAAGAAAGTATGCTTAAAATAATTAGAATCCCATCTTCAGCTGTTGTTTGAATGGATTTCAAATATACAGTAATTTATTTCTGCACGAAGAAGGCTCCTCCTGCAGACCAAATTGCACCTCTGTCTCTAATGGGGCTATACGTGGACAGGGTTTCTTTGAATAATTAGATATTGATGTGTATCGATTTACCATAATTGCAGGGATAAAGGGAAAACCCATAAGGAGCAGCTTTTTTCCCTCTCTTTTTGTTTTCTCATTTTCTTTCTCCATACAACCTCTCTTAAACAGCCTCTATTTCCAACATCTCCATCCGTGTCTTTCTTTCTTGCTCATTTCTCCTGCAGCTCACACCCCTTTCTCTCTTTCTCTTGGTCTCAGACCACCCAGACTGCCTTCCCCCTGTGTGCTCCAGCTGTTCCCCTGCTGTGGCTCGAGTTTGTGTTACTTTGTTTCCGCATGGCCACGATAGAGGCAGCCCCCACCGCAACCCATCCATTCGCATTTCTTTCTCCCTTGCTCAGTTCCCTTTTCCTCTCTGTGCTCCTGCGCTCAAAGAATAGGAGAGGGATGGCTTTTGTGTCCTGTGCAGGTGTCCCTGTTGGGTGAAAAGGGGTGCAGAAGCTGTGCCGGCCTACTGTAGGGGGCGGGTATTCAGCCTGGGATCCCCCACCTGTGGCAGGTCTTGACCCACATGAGTCAGCCAGTCACTCCTGTGCTATAGAAGCTTTGTGGGTGAATGCTGTTACTCTCTGTGTGGCTAGATACACACAAGAGACCTGGCAACGCTGCTTGTTCCTCATGAGTGATTTATGCTTAGCCACTCATCCACAGCGTACTCCAGTCCAGACTGGTTTCAGGTGAGAAAGGGGAACAATAGTGTTGAATGATATCAAACAGAATGCTTAAACAGGGCTTATAGTTGAACTGATGCTTTAATACAGATCACATAAATGTGTCCATTAGTGCGGCTCACAAAGCAACCCCATCAAATCTAAAACACTGGAGTTACTAAAATAACTTACATTAAAAATAGAAACTGGAAGATCTTCGCCACATTACAACAGTTATTTTTTTTTCAGCTGTTGGAAAACCTAGCTCTTTTTGCACTACTGTTGCACCATAGGATGTGAGAAAGACAGGGAATTGGCCACTGTGACGGCTACAATTGGTTTGTGAACTCCCTTTCGAAGGCTTGTACCTTACCTTTTTTATCCTCGACATCCTGGTTTCTTGGCACCAAGAGTGGCCATATTGGACGGCACTAGATGTATATCCTCTGTGATGTCTTCAAGCTGTTTGATAAGTCACTGTCATCAGAGGTAGGGTCATTTTCTATCTTGTTTTCATACTATAGGAGTCCTTTTTTTGGGACCAGAAAGCGGGTTTGAAGCACTTCAGCATCGCCCTTTGATTTTCAAACCAGAGGATATATTCACTTCCTTTAGTCCTCTCTTGGAGCATCTATAAAAAGTAAGATCCAGACGATTCTAACATCTATTTGTTGTCTAAGTCTGCAGTTTACCAGGTTACAATCATTTGGGGTTTTGGTGGTGAGCTTCAAGAGATCCGCCTCACACAACAACAACCTTGGAGACAGATATAAAGGCAAGGCATCCCTTGGCTCTGATCTGAAGGCTGTTTTGCATTGAGCTTCCATATGGGTCAACCTAGGGCACAGGGAAAACCATGCTGATCCCAATAGCGTGCCCTGAAGACTACCACTCCCTGGAGCCCTGGGGGTTTGGATATTCCTCCTGTTGATCCTGCCACACCACCGCCCAGGAAGTGAAATCCTAAGTATGTGAATTGAATCAGAAAGAAAAGGCACCAATGGGAGTTTAATAACTCTAGTTTGTATTTAAGGTTCACTCAAGCCTCATCCTTGCTGTTTGGCTTCTATTTGACAAACACAAATCAAGTCTTCTTCTCTGGTGCCTGTTTTGTTTCTGTGGGGGATTTCTCATGCTGGAGGTGTCCAATTATCCTCGGTGGTAGAGTGGGGACTCTCAAGTCCCCTCAGGAGGGGAGGTGTGCATCTGTGTGCCGGGGGAGGGTTGTTGAAAAATAAATTGTGTTTGTGATCTCGACAAGTCTCTGAACAAGGAAGGGCCGTGGAGAAGGTTAACCTCAGTTTAATGAGAGTTCTTGAAAGATTCACATTTCAGCAGAATTATTTGAGCTACTATGACTTCTAGTCTCTCATTGCCACATCAGCACCAGTGTACACACAATTAACACTGCAGAAAGTAATGAAATAAACAGAAACAACTGTTACTTCAGAGACTATGAATCAGTCGAAAATAAAAATACATTAAGGCTGGCTTGCAACATTGTCTCTAGCCCTGATATGCTCCAAACTGTGAATATGGACTATGACCATACAACCTAGGATACAGGGTCCAATGTTTTATTACGGTCAGATGGAAGCCCTCTTATATCTACCAGTCAATTCTACAATTGGATATGGAGCTGAATCCCAGATTAAAGGTACTTTGGGGCCTTGGGGGCCTCTGAATCTGCAATTTGGGGTTTGAAATGTTTCTAAAATGTATATCTTCCTTATCTTATTGTAAATAGAGCTGCTGTGGTGCAAGTCAAAGTTTAGACTCCAGTCTGACAATTAAGTCAATAAGGCAATCAATTTCTATTCTCAGTCATAGGCTCTTATAACCAAGGACAAAAGCCCACTTTTTTTTTTTTTTTAACTCTTTCAGCATCCAGCTTTACTCTTTTGCAATTATGCCTGAATTCTTTTTTTGAAAAAGTCAAATTCAAAAGCTGGTTGTTTAAGCTTGCAACACTGATGTTTGATTTTGAATCTCTGTGTAAAATGATTGAATCTCAAGCAGTGAAAGAGTTGAAAGACGGCAAAATGTTCCTGTGAAAGAAAATGTCTCTATCGCTGCTATAATATAATCATTTGGTTTCCTAATGGACATAATTTTAAATCAACCAAAACAAAGCGAGGCGTATTGGTTAGGATACCATAGGCTTCTGGGCACCGGATTGCATGGCTGTGTAAGATGGCTATTATGACCCCGAACCACGACCCTTTGCTGCATGTCATCTCATGCTCTCCACTTCAAGTATTTGCGGTCTCTCTTCAGCTCTCCAAACTAATCAAGGCAAAAAATGCACATACAAATCCTTAAGAATCCATTATTAGATACATTCTGAAATTATGCACAAGATTATCTTGCCTACTCAGATCAGTTTTTGTGGTATTAAACTTAAATTTCTCTGTCTGCCTACTTGTTTGTCTGTCTGTTTATTATCTGATGTGTAGTGTTGCTTGTGCTCAAATTACTCAGAGTTTTTACAGCCTGGGAGTAAAAGAGAGAATTGTATTAGCCATGACTTTACTACTTCCTCATCCACCCAGCCCCCCTGCCAGCTCTGCGACTCGCTTGTTGCCGTCCCATGGTCTCATGCTCAGACGTTAATTCAAAACCTGCCCACGCACACACACCGCCTTATCCCTCTTATTAAACAATAAACCTGGTTTTATATCCCCCTCGATGATAACTACAGGAGAATGAAAGATACGATTTGACATACACTGTTTCTATTTCAATGAGCAGCGGCAACATTTGAACTTCCAGAAACTTTTAACTGCAAAATAAAGGTAGTTCTATTTTAGCTGTTGCACTGATTTTGGCAAAAGTAGTTAAAAGAGGGGACTATTAGCAAGGGTTTGAACTTGATTAGGAACCAGAATTAGAGAATTCTTTTAAAGACTCAGAGGAACTTAGCTGAGATGAAAACATCAGGTCAGGGTGGAGCTTAACTCAAAGGATCTTTCTCCTAAAAAGGGTTTAAAACAAACAAACACTTTTAATTACAGGGGGACTAAACAGAAAGCGACATGCTGAAGTACTTTCTTTCACTCGCTCTTTTGAATTTCAGCAGTTCTGGTTACAATCGCTTGATTCCCTTTTTCTTTTGAAGGAAGCTCCTTTGGGTTTATTCCACAGCATGCAATATTTAACCATTCAATCTTTCAGCATTAATTTAGGATCCCCTGTTCCCCCCAACCAATGCTCACTGCTGCCCAGTAAATGAAGCCCCCCCCCCCCCCTTTCCTCTGTCAAACACATACACAAACGCACCCCCCCCCCTCTCTTCTTGGCTATCGGACATCAATCTAGCCAGCACCGTCTGCTAAGCCTCACTGGGCAATTAACCACATTGAGAGTGAAAGCTCTAATCAATCCCTGGCCTTCACACACACACACACACACACACACACACACACACACACACACACACACACACACACACACACAAACCAAAATCCATTGGTGTAAATGTCTCTGCCGTTGATACTAGAGCAGAGCAGTCCAAACAGCCCTTTTGAAACCTCCTGTCCCTTAAAGGACACACACACACACACACACACACACACACACACACACACACACACACACACACACACACACACACACACACACACACACACACACACACACACACACACACACACACACAAACACACACTCCCCATTCCTGGTGCTTAAACTATCAAAAAATATTGATTAAAAAAAAAACACTCATGAATATTTTCCTC
Organism: Notolabrus celidotus; assembly: GCF_009762535.1. Lineage (NCBI taxonomy): Eukaryota > Metazoa > Chordata > Actinopteri > Labriformes > Labridae > Notolabrus > Notolabrus celidotus. Next base: position 19,853,504 of record NC_048287.1, on the reverse strand, counting down.
CATTTCACTAACAAGGAGTAAGTTTGGAACTTCCGTTGGCCAGCTTCCACTTGCTTGACAACATATTTGTATTTAACACCACTCTCCATTGTGCACTTCTAGATTATGATACTTAGAAACATGTTGTACCCTGTTTGTTCCGGATTTTAAAAATGTGACACTTGAAAGGCTCTGCAAATAAGACGATTTTTTTTTCTGAAACAGAAAAAAGATAAATTGTCCATATTTGCAAGCATGGTCTCACAAAATTGTGAAAGGAGAAACAAGCCTGAAAACGTCTGACAAACCCGGTAACCCCTCCGTCTGTACATGGTGTGGGCTAAATGTGAACTGTGCAGTGAAATTCAGGCATCCCTCCACTGCAGCTTGTCTCATTGATTCATGCAGGCCCTAAATGTCAGCACCAGCAGGGCAGAGGACCCTGCTAAACCCCCTGAGAGTGCAGGGTGATGGGGGGCTAAAGGCAGTGTGTTACGCAGACGTGTCTCAAAATAGCCTGCTTGACTCTGACGCTGTCAGAGGACAAGACGTCATTGATCATGGAATGAAAAGAAAATTATGTGCTCAAATGGATGTACTGTAGAAAAGATTTACTAGATTTTCTGATGAATACATTCAATGGACTTCACTGGAAATAAAGGATTAAAAGGTAATGTGCTTATGATCAGCATTTATTTAAATCAGATATAAACCCTTATTTCTTTTCTTAATCCTCACACTTATGCAGCAATCAACACTACAATTTCTGGATTCTAACCAATCCTTCAATATTTTTTCCGTATTCTGTTTAAACATTGCATACAACGTGACTTAATGGGAGCTACATAAATATCATGTCTTCTGCAAGCCTTCTTAGAATTATTGACCCGTCAGCTATTGATTTGGTGTCTTTGTTCATGCATTCATACGTAAGTTCAGCGCTTTGATCATTTGATGCGTTATGCTACATTTACATCAAACACAGAAAATGAATCAATAGTTCTTCCTCGTTACATGAATGATAATGAAAACAACATGATTGCACTGAGGTGCTGAACCTGCTTTTCGCATGCATTTGTCATACCTGTACACAGGCTTCCTCTGGCAAACACCAGTCTGTCGGAAGTGAAGCGGATTTGGCTCAATTCTGGCAATAGCATACTTTTAATGAAAATGCTAATAAAATAATAGTTACTCTGTGTTAAGCCATGTCCATTATCCGAGCTTACTGTGTTAGCATGTAAACAATCATTAATCTGTGCAAGAGAAAGTACATCTGATGATGACTGGACTGTCACTTTTGGAGGTATGAAGTCATAAACGGAAATCTTCTCATTTTGGCAAGCTTAATAAAAGCAGCATGGTTGGGTATGTGATTCTGAAAACACATTCATTTCAACTGAACCTTCAAACAAATAAACCTGAAAATTCCACACTCAATCAGAGGCTCCTCCTTTAATTTTCTGGCAGCGAACTACCAGGGAAACAACTGTTAAAATGAACAAATAATAAATATTATGCTAAGATCTAGAATGCCTGCTGCGAGAAAGGTAAAATAGCCTCAATAAGGGCCTGTGTCCACTGATGGTGGTTTTTTTTGTGCTGGCAGTGCACACAACATCAACTTTCTACTGTTTCTCACCTACCTTTACTGCTGCTTGGGTAACATGCCCCTGCTTCGGGGCCATTCCACTTCTCCGGTCCAGGATATAGTACACCTGAAATGATGAGTCTGATTAGTTTCTTCTTTGCCGTTGTTGTTGAAAAAGATTGTTTAGGAAGTCCTGCCCCTTCTTGATTTTGACAGGTCATTCAGAGAAGAAAGAGTGATAGCATGATTGTATTCCTAAAGTTGGGTTTCTTTCAACTGAGTGCTGCAAGAGCAGCAACAACAAGCAGCCAAGAGAGTTTTTTTCAGGATGTTGAGAGCTGAAAAATGCCAAACTGCACTTGTTTTGAGTAGATTATAGGTGCCATCGATACAAAAAACACTGTTAGTGTTAAAGCTCTCTTCAAAGAAATAACTTGGACACAAGGTTATGTCTAAATGCTTCGTCACACACACACGCACACACACCTTACTCTCAACTACCTCCTCGGTTCAGAGATCAACCGTCCCACTCAGTCTATTAGAATAATGACACAGTGAGCCCACTTCCAGTGAGGGGGAGGAGGAGCCAGCTAACAGTTACTGCAGAGTGGATAACACAAAAGTATGAACATTACCTGAACAGATTTGCATGCACACATTTCCTCAAAGACACGCACACCACTCAATGTTGACACTTTTGACAATGAGTACCTGCAAATTGTAGGGGTGTTCATAACAACAGGAGCCACGTTATGTATCCCACATTATTCCCTTTTTCCTGTTTGACATTCTCTGAAAGATTGAGACACTGATTCTGGCAGACAAAAGTAAAATTTAAAAGGCAAGAGTCTGTTAACTTTAATTCTGTTTTTAACAATGGGTTGTAGACACTCTTTGTGCGTTCTTCTTTGGCGGTCCAAAGTTAAAAGTATGATGCATTTTCATTTCTGCACAGGACACAACATAGGAAACTTCACTTTTGCTGCGCTCTTTACCACTACATCCAGTCTTGAGGCCTTCAAATTGTGTCATTTCGAAGGGAACCTTAAGTCACAGCATCATATCAAATGGTATGCTAACGTGCTTAATGTTTAACTTGGTGGGGGTTGGTAAGGAGGGCCAGGGTAAAGGGTTGGGGGTTGGGGGTTGGGGTCTATCATTTACATAGAAACTTGTGAGCAACCACTCTCAAACATCCTTCTAAAATGTGCTTCTTTTCAGCCAGACATTTGGCTGGTTTTACCTGAAAATAAGTAGCTGCAAAGTAAAAAAACAAAAGTCTCAAAAAGCATGTGATTGTTCCTTAAAAAGATCACCCAAACTCTCCAATCAAACCTTTGAATTGCTAACCACTGCAGAATACTCTTGAGTTTAGGGACACACACGTGGCCTTTATAGAACTATTCGTAAATGTATGTACGTAACGTGTGACGTGCGTGATAAGAGTTTTTTCGAAACACACTTTGCCTGGTTGAGTTCCGCATTTCCAATATGGCTGCCGCCGTCGATTGGCTTCAAAACAGCTCTCAGGAACAGATGGGTGAAGTCACGGATACTACATCCATATTAGTATCCATGTTATACAGTCTATGGAAATGACAGAATAGCGGCTGGTCACGTTAGTTGAATACTTTGAATGGGGGCACATTTTACTCAATACGCTCACTGAAAATCTCAAGTATCTACAAGTCATCAGAGTAAAGTCCGGGTCAAGTCCATAGACTGTATAAAATATGGACGTAGTATCCGTGACATCACCCATCTGTTTCTGAAAGCTGTTTTGAAGCCAATCGGGAGCGGCAGCCATATTGCTTCTGTCGAGCCAGTGTGACGTACAGAGGCGGGCTTTGAGCCTCCTAGCCAACAGCTGCAGTGTTCCTGCAGGCAGCTGAGCCTCTCATTGGAAGACTAGTAATCTCAATAACTTTGAAATTACCGAATTAGAAAAAAATTCACCCCCCTCACAGTGAGAGGACATGGAGAAATGAGCTATTCAGATTACACTCATCTTTTGTACCAGGCTGTAAACATGTTTATTAATGCTGCAAAGATCGTCTTTTTCCCATTCATGTGTATGTGACTTCCGGTACTTCCGGAGCCAGCCTCAAGCGGATCCTCGATGAACTGCAGCTTTTAACACTTCCGCATTGACTCATATTTTTAGACCGGAGGTTGCCGCTTGGTCAAGTCCCGAGTCATGGATGCCAAAGTCCAAGTCGAGTTGCAAGTCTTTGATGACTTTGTCAAGTCGAGTCCAAAGTCATCAAAATTGTGACTCGAGTCTGACTCGAGTCCAAGTCACGTGACTCGAGGCCACACCTCTGGGAATGTGTAGTCTGAAGGGTTAAATCCGCCATTTTTAAATACAAATTAGGATAAACTTCACTTTAATGGCGAGGAACACACAATACATCCTTTAAAAAAACTGCGGAGTACGTACATTTGGTAGTGTTTCGTGTTTCGTGTTGTCTCACCGTCATTTTGAAGTTGCCGCTGAGTGCTGAGGGGCCGTGATAGGCTGAGAGGCGGAGGCTGAGGAAGAAAGGAGCTGCTCTCAGTCAGTAGAGCAGTGCCGCTGGAGAGCTCTCCCATCGACCACAGGCTCCAGCTAAAAAAAGACGTGACACCTAACGTTTTGTTTTGTTATGTTATTTATTAATTACCTACCGTTCCGTCACTTCAAGCAAGATGTAACTTTGTCGACGCCACCTCCAGTATATTCATGCATTTGAAAAGAGCCGGGAGCGAGTGCGCAGAGACGAGAAGACGAGCTGTTCTGGCGAATGGAACTTATTGTGCATTTGTTTTGACTATGTTATCCCTAAGTGAGTTTGGCTTCGGTCCGTCTCTGTCTGCCGTCGACCCTTGATTTTTTGGGGGGATTTACATCCGAATAGTTTAAGGGAGACACCGAAGGAGAATTGTGCAAAGCCAGCAAGCTTTTGCTTACGGAGCCGGGGATTTAAATCGTCATTTGGTTGTGCTCCGGGAGAGGCGAGAGTCAAAGAAAGAAATTCATGTGGCCATTCTCTCTATAGCCAAACATTTTGGGGATTGCATAATGAGCAAGGAAAGACCTAAGAGGAATATCATTCAAAAGAAATACGTAAGTACAAACCATATTTTGCCTTTACTGCTATCAAATGCGACCGCTCTATTCAAGTTTGCCTTCCTCGTCTCGATGAAAATACATAAACTTTCATCCTGGACTGTGAGGGTTACCATCAGGCTGCTTGTGTAGAATTGGGTCAGATATCTTTATAGGATAACCCTTCCAAGTTATCCAAACGTGTTACCAATTACATGCTTTTTATTTAAAGAGACAGCAATGTTTATTCAGTGTCTGTGTTGCAGCGTTTCTTCGACATCAGACATGTTTTAGGCTATTTCAACATCGGGTGCTTTTGGGGGATTGCTCCTCTCAATTTGACTCGTTTTGTGGGGGATGCACGGTGTGTCTTGGCTACGCGATAAAGCCTTAAAAGGTTCCAAATTAAAGGACTTGGCAAAGTGTTTTCAGAAATGGCTTTTGTTCGCTCCTCATTTCTTCCTATTCAGAGCCGTGAAGACAAGCCTGTCGGCCATGGCTCAGCTATTTCGGCTTCCATTTCGTCCCATGCTGAGCATTATATCTCTGCTTTCAAACCGAGCTCTTACCTTTTCAGAATGTAAAGCCATTCTCATACTGAAGCTTATATTAATGTTCGTGGTATATTTATGGCGTGTCGGCGCTGTGCTGTTGTTGCTGTGAGGCTGGCAAACCCGACACGTTTCGTGGACTGTTGTGGCTCTTTAATTCTCTCCATAAAGAGTGAAGGGAGAGCAGAGGAAAAGGGGGTCATGCAATTCAGCATTTTTCGGACAATTTCGAACACTTGAAAGAACGCGAGGACACTCTGGTGCTTGTTGTTAGGAGGGTTATCTTTGCAATCAGGCACTGTGAATAAGAAGTCCACTAGAGTCTCAACCGTGTCTCGGGTCTCCGTGTGACCTCTGTGGACGAACAGATATTGCAGCAGCCCGCTGAGGGATAACTCCATTTTTGCAATACTACAGGGGATTAGCTTACAAGCGTCTGGGTCTCGTCCACGGCTGCCGAATACACACAAAACTGCGCATTACCTGCCCTGTGTGGTGGAGCACAGTGTTTCACCACGAGACAGTCCTTTTAACAGGGCTGTGTTCAGTCGCATTGCAGAGGCTCATGTATGAAGCGATACGAAGAAGCAACCATTTTCTTTCTGCAAGTAACACTGGTGAATTTCTGCGGAGGGAGTCTTGAAATAAAAAACGGTTCGCTAAATGTTAGCTTTAATTGTAGTTCAGTGAACACTTGTTAGCCCTCCCTCGTGAATGAAGGAAGCATAATCTTGGGAAGTGTTACAAGCTCACCAAGTTACCCTACCGTTTTCATGAAGACACCCTCTTTCTGGGCCTGTGTGTGTGTCTGGGCTTTAAACTTTGCTGCACCTCTCGTCGTGTGTTGATACATTGTTGCTGTGAATTGTCGACACGCGCATAAAACAGCTACTTCGGTGCGTTTAATTGCACGAGGCATATCATGTCTGTTAATGCTGTGAAGCTGGAGTCAGCAGAGCCAGCAGAGCCAGCCGCCCACCCCCCATCCAAACAACACGTGGAGTGCCTCTAAAAAGTGTGTTAACTCCAGCAGACAGTTTGCTTACTGAACAAATCCAAACCAGGCCAAATCAACACATGTTTCTATGCTGGAGGATGATATTGCAAAGGGCCAAGCTGAGCAACAGGTTTGCAGGAGCAAGCAAACAATAACACTAAACACAAGAAAAAGTTTATTTAATGCAGTCTTGAATGCAACTTGATTCAGTCAGGGAGTTTCCTGTCCCCCTTAGGTAAGGAGAATTTAACGCATTTCACATGTCATCTATAAAAGCAGGGGTTCCCAAAGTGGGGGGTCGCAAGACAGAAATGGGGGATGTTTTTTTTTTTTTAACTTGTATACAATTGTTACATTTTACCCATTATGGTAAAAAATATTGACAAAAATAATAGCTTACCTTGAAATAAAACATTGAAAATAGAAAACGTAATGAGTTTTCTGCCTTTCTTTGTTGCCAGATGACTCCAAAGTTTAGGGTTAGTGAACAGTGAATTATCAAAAGCATCAGTAGCAGTAGGTTGATTCTTAAAGGCACAGGAAACACAACCACATGCTCATATAGGTAGGGTCATTTTCTGCAGACCATCTAAATTAAGGCACAGTAAATCACTTTGAGGGACAGTGGGGGTCACAAGTCTTTTGCACCTATATTTTGGGAGTCGCAGGCTGAAAAGTTTGGAACCCCTGTATTAAAGCATAGTCCTTGTGACATTCTAAGTCCTCAAGAGAACTTTTCTAGTTTCTATGCTCACACAGTTTTTGACCACACACTAATTGCTAATCTTTGCTATAAAAAAGGATAAATCATATAAAAAATCTCCCTTCTAAAATGTCATCCAGTAACTTAATGTGAGCACATTTGGGACGCTTCCTGTGAGGCAGCTGTCTCATTGAGGAGAAAGAAAAAAATCCCCTCTTTCAACTGATGTTATTGTAACACATCTGTATGTGCTTTTATAGGAAACATACATTTCTGTTACTGGTAAATGTATGGGGTTCAACTTTCAGTTGTTGTCAAACACAAAAGTGAGTCATCCTAAAGAAGACTGATGTTTTAAATGACTAAAGAAAAGGAAATCTAAATTGAAAGCTGCCGCCCCGGTCTCATGGCTTAAACCTTTATGTTTTGCAAAAGTGGGTTGCATGTGGCAAAGGAATTCACCATTGATAATAAGAAATAGTTTGCACATCTCCCTTTGAATCTAGGAAACAGGATGTTCCATAGAAATGGTGACTAACTAGAAGTTCCCTCTTCAAATCCAGACAGTCAACAATGTCATCCCCGAAAATATTGGTCTATTCATAACTAACTGTTCATACATACATATACCAGAACTAAGGGAATTACTTGTGAGTCTGACTACAGTGTGCACGTTTCTCTCTCTCTCTCTCTGTGTGTGTGTGTGTGTGTGTGTGTGTGTGTGTGTGTGTGTGTGTGTGTGTGTGTGTGTGTGTGTGTGTGTGTGTGTGTGTGTGTGTGTGTGTGTGTGTGTGTGTGTGTGTGTGTGTGTGTGTGTGTGTGTGTGTGTGTGTGTGTGACAGTGTATTTGCATGTGTGTCATATCTGTCATGTGTTTTCAGCAGCTGCAGTTAATAAATAAAGTCTGGCCTGGACCAAATAAGGACTTACATACGTGCATTTGTACAACAACCTGGAGGAGTCCAGATCCCCAAGTCCCCCCTGTGGGCTTTGAGACAGGACTCTTGGCCCCTACTGACCCCCCCCCCCCTCCCGTGTCTCAACCCCCCCCCCCCCTTAATTAGCGTAAGACAATTATACATGCTTGGCTTAACCATTTCCCCTGAAACACGATTGTGAGTTGTTACCCATCCACCCCCACCCTCTGCACCCAACAAACACCCACTATGTGAGATACATATTACAATTCATCTGTCATAAAGTGATTGAAAAAGCTGGATGAGTCTTTAATAAAAGCAAACAAGGCAATTAGCATTTTCTGCTAGAGCTGGTAGCTTCAGTGGGAAAAGAACCAAAGAGAAAAGCCAAGTTGTCATGTCAGCTCTTTTTCCCAGGAATGCTTTGTCACTAATGACTGGCTGAATGATGCTACAGGAGAAAGTGTGAGCCCACTTTCTCTCTATCCCCTTACAAAATGTAAAAGAAAGAAAAGAACAGTGTGTTTTTTTTAGTTTGTCACTCTGTTTTTAAGCCACCAGACAGGGTAGGTGCTGTGTTAGGACTGAGGTAGCAGCCGCTAATGTGCAGCGGTGTTGTTCCGTCTAACGAAACATGACACACACTGTGTGTGTATGTGGGTTTGTGAATGAGTGGAAGCGAGAGTAGCAGGAGAGCACGGCAGAGAACAGCTCCGTGCAGCCAGGGCCATTTTGTGCAGAGTCGGCTCTTCCTGTAGGCCCCAGCTGGGGCTAGGCCTCTGATTCAAAGGTTGTGTGTGTGTATGTGTGTGAGAGTGCGTGTTTGTGTGCACGCATGGTGTGTGTGGGACAAGCACAGCTGCTGCAGGGGCCTTTACAAATGTAAAGAGGCTGTCAGTGTTTGTTTCATCAGGCGCACAACTGATGAGGGCCAAGTTGAAAATCCATTGCACTGTGAGTGTGTGCGCTGAGCATGCACAAAAAGAGGAAACAAAAACAGAGAGCGGGGGCAGTATGGGGAGTGCAAAGGCACAGACTCTCTCCCTCCTCTCCTCCTCTTCCTCTCTTTATCTCCCTGTCTCTCTGTCTCTGTCTCGCTCCCTCGTTCTCGGCCTGTCCAAATGAAATGTGGGCCTCATGTAGGACCATGAAGAGAGGGTCACAGGGTTGTTTTTTCACCGTGCCTGAGCCTCAATGCGCTTCATTTAACCTTATGTTTCAATGCAAATTCTCTTTTCATAAGCCCCCTTCTCCTCACGTGTGCAACATGGCAGGGTTCACTTTGCAACCTCCCTGTCACTATGGCTACCGGGGCAAACCAAAGTGTACTGTGGCAAAAGCAACGTTTTACTGCCTGTTTATGTGACCACGTTCACTATGGTTACATTCCACGTGGCACCTGTGAAAGGCTCTATGGTGAAAGATAAAAGTACTTTCCATATGTGTTAGTTCACGTAGTGTGTTTCAGGTTTGTTAGCAGCAGGATGTGGCTGAGAGAGTGGTGAACACAAGGCAACAGAGGATAATCCTTTTTAATTTGAACGTAACATCACTCTGCTGTATTACTTTCTATTCACCATTGGGAGAAAATCAAAGCGGGGCTACTTTGATTATGATGCCAAACTGTATCAGGGTGGCATAAAAGCAACTGCCAAGAATATAAAAAGTCCTCATGAAGATCGCCTGCCAGCGAATTACACACAGCGGAAAATAACTGAAGCTAACCAGGAGCTTGTATGTCTCACGCAGAAAAGACATTAAGTGAATTATTTACTTCACATCACACAAAACATAACCAGATGAGTCTGCCGTCGGATTTCTCTTGTCTAAGTGACAATTAAATTTCCACTTCACTGAAATTTGTCAGGTAATTGAACATTGCTTCAACAGTTTTGGGTGAAAGCTAAGAGGAAGCGTTTCTTCCCACGCTGCAGGCGCAGCATTTTCATATCCCTCTGGTCTCTTCTCTCCTCTCTCAGGGCCCTGCCGACTCGACAAGCACTGCCAGAAAAAAAATTCTGGGAGTGAAGTTGGCTTGCCCGGCCTCTTTTAATTCAGCTTTATTTATTTATGTGTTTATCAAGTTTGTACTGAAATGAGGAAGAAGGCAGCCCTTTTTTCTCCCTTTTAAATAAAGTCCGCTTTGCCAAAAGAGACTTTACTGCATCATTACTGGCGCTGTGTGAGCTGCCGGCTTCAATTTGGAGCGGCGATGGATGTTCAGCAGCCAAATGTATCAGCGCTCGGCTCTTTTCTCAGACATTAACGCGCACTCTCCCTGTTTACCCTTTACTGTCTTCGTCTCCCTCTTCTTCTCTGTATTATGTCACACACATACACGGCAAAAAAACTCCGGTTACGCAATATGACCTTTTCTCTTATCAGCTGTTGACATTGAGCACAATCTCCGGCTTTTAGCTGGCACCAACACACACACACACACACACACACACACACACACACACACACACACACACACACACACACACACACACACACACACACACACACACACACACACACTGAGGCAAAGGTCTTTTAGGTATACACCTGCAGTCAGTAGGTGAGAGTAACTGGTTTTAAGGCCACCCCTTGCAAGCTGTCTTGTAGTTATCAGCACTCAGTGTGGGCTACCTACAGGAGTGATGACATAAAGCTGGGTGTGACTGTCTTTGTTTTACAGCACAACTGTTTCTGTCATGAGAAGTGTGTGACTGTGTGTAGGTGTGTTTTACAGCATATGCTCCCATAGTTGGACTCAAAGATTGGTTGGACAGAACACAGTTGTGGACAACCAATACTGTGTGTGTGTGTGTGCGCGCTTGTACATGCGCGTGTGCATGCGCACGTGTGCGTACACCACAAGCGCTCCCTGCGTGCACGTCTTCATTCTGCCGAGTGATTTATCTCCTCCTGCCCCTCTAGGTTTGGACGGAGATGGGGATGAGGGAGGGGGGAGAGACAGCTGGTCAGGCCCTGAGAGGCTATGTGTGTGTGTTTGTGGACACACATGCTCACTCATGCGTGCGTGTGTGTGTGTGTGTGTGTGTGAGAATGAGCGTGTGGGTCTGTGTGTGTGTGTGTGTCTGTGTGTGTGTGTGTGTGTGTGGGGTTGCCACAGCTTATCCGTTCAGGATCCCTATGAAGCTGAATCAACACTTTAGCTTTGTCTTTGGTGTGGCCTTGCAGGCTTTACGGGGGCCCGTGAAGGACATTCAGCATTAGAGAGATGAAAGGAAAACATTTTTTTTGATTTGCTATTTCCTACATACAGAATTGTCAAATATAGATGTCATTTTAGAGAAGTACACAAACAATCTCTCGGATCTTCAGGTGTCTCGTTGCTTGTTCAAATGTCAGCTTAGCCCGGGGCTCCTCTTTAAGCCCGTAAGCTGAAATAGGAGGCATTAGCTTGTTTTTGAATGGACAAGCTATCGTAGCTTAGCCCGGCATTAGCGTTTAATGACCATTATGTACGTCTCTTAGACAACCTCTTGACCCATCCCTGCTCCCCCCCCCCCTCCCCCTTGCTCTTCATCTCAACTACATCAGTTTAATAAACACTCCTTACATTTTCATCCGGCGGTCAATCCCATCTGATCCCCTATTGTGACACCGTCGTCTTTACACATCCAGTGAATTAAGCCTCTTGGGATGAAGCAACAGAGCAGAGGCTCAGGCTGTATCGATCCTCCATTACTCCTTCTCTCTCTTTCTGCCCGGAATACCACAGTTTCACTGTCGAACATGTGCCAGTAAAAGCAATGTCGTAAAATGCCTGGAACACAATGCGAAGATGAGAAAAATCCTGGAGCTAACTGATGTTGGTGTTCTTTGAAAAATGCTGACGTGTCATATTTTCTGTTGTATAGTGTCACCAGTGTCAGCTTTACAATTCAATGTTCACGTATAACAATCCTTGTTATACATTACAGTCTCACAAGCTCTCTATAACCCATGAATCCTCTTTATGATGGAGCAGTTTGTTTCCACCAGCCGCTCCATTCAGCCCCTCCCTGTTTGGCCGGCAATACTCTCTGACTCTCTCTCTCTCCCTCATTTAATCTCTCATGAGGGCATTTTCCTGTGCTAACTTTGTACAGAAAAATTTGACTATCATTACCCCTCTTTCTCTCCCCCGACACTCATTTGTGCCTCTCCAACATGCATGGCTAGCTAGTCGTGGAAATGTGACCTCGCTTCTGTGAAAGCGCTCTTGAATGCAACCCTTTTCACCAAGCGTTTGGCCCTTTTGCGAGGGAGGCCTTAATTTAGGGTGGCAGTCACCCCTTCTCCACCCTCCCTCCCTCTCTCACTCCCTCCAAAGCTTGAGGAGGGTTGAGCTAGTGGAGCAAAGTGGATGTTGACCACTGTTGCTGTGTGATCTTTATTTTCAGCCGTTTGCTGGATGCTTAGAGACAGAATAGGAGTTGAATTTTTGTGGGTTTTTTAACAGATTTAGAGGAAAATGAGTGCTAACAGCAAAGGTGTTAACTGCATCTGGCACTCTCTTGTATCGTTCTGGCATGCCAAACTGCATTTGTAGGATGGGCGAGAGCCTGTTTGACTGATGGAACACACTCTGTGGAGGGGTACCGGTGTTGCCGCTGAGTTGTCAGATGTGCTGGTTCACAAGTGAGAAACAGGAAGAATGAGGAAGACGGCGGTGGTGCTGGTGGGTGGTTGAGGGCCGTAAGAGGCAGAATAAATGGTTTATTTGATCTCGGGTCAATATATACACATTCTGTTTGCGTCTCTCCTCCAACCCCCATCCTCCAACCTGCCACAAGAAACGCATTACTTCCCCCCGTCATCTTGTCCTGTAATAGAATACTGAGTGGATTTTTTTTCTCACCCTGTTCCACTCTATCTCTCTCACGCCCTGCCTCGAAACTCATCTGCCGTGTTACTCAGCGCAGCTACAAAGAGAGGAGAGAGGCGTCGGACGAGCTTTCTGTGGGAGAAGGAGAGGGAGAGGGAGAGAGGGAGAGAGCTCTTTCAATGATCAAAAGAATCTGCACTTAGTTTTAATTTTACAAAGTGTGTGTGTGTGATAATAATTTGCTCCAAAGATCAGCCTGCTTAGCGACATGATTAGGGTTGTTGGCGCTTTCGCAACTCTCCTCTCTCGGTCTCCGGCTCAGTCAGCGTGCCGCATTATTTCGCTTGCTTTTTGTTTTGATTCGGTCTGCCAAAAGGAAACTTTGGAATCCTCTCTGGTTTGATCTTACACAGCTGTGTGAATTAACCCCCTCCAAAACCATGCTGCCAAACACACACACACACACACACACACACACACACACACACACACACACACACACACACACACACACACACACACACACACACACACACACACACACACACACACACACACACACAATCTTGCCCTGTGGGGTTGTTGTTTCACTCGTGGTAAATCTGGTCCTTGTTGCAGTTCCTTTTCTAGAATCAGATTCAAAGGGATGTTGGACACAATTTAAATGCTTATTTAAAACATGTCATTGGATAAATTTCCTGTTGTATAAATTATAATGTTGCTCTGTGTGCTGTCCTTGGAGCTCTTATTCTTATTCCCATAAATGAACCCAGTATGAAAAACAGCAGGAACTGACAAGAGTCAGTACAGGCGTATTGATTTTTCTCTTTCTCTCTTTTTTGCCTATTGATTCTTTTGTGAGCAATAGGTGCTTTTAAAGTTTGCTCCACGGAGAGAAGCCTAGTGTGAGTCAAAGGTATTGTTCCCCCCTGTTTTTAACCTCTGCTCAATAGATGAGGGGCTTTTATAATTCTCCCGGCTGCCTGATTTCCTCCAGGCCTCACAGCAGGGAGCTCGAGTGCATGGTACACTGAGGGAAGGGCGCCAGAGTCTGGGCTGAATGTCTGGCCGGCCTCCCCTGGCCCTGGATCAAACATCACAAGGCCCAGGGCAGGGAGTGAGGGCAGAGAGAGGGGGGGGGGGGGGAAGAGAGAGGGAGAGGGAGAGGGAGAGGGAGAGGGAGGCCAGCTCAGGAAATCACAACCTGTGATCGTCAAGGAGAAGAAATCCTAGAGGATAGAAATAATCAAATTAGTCACCTCCTCAAGTGGAATCACCTCCTGCATCCGCAGCAGAGGCGAGGCCTGTCTACTAACAAAATACCTTGCGCATATCACAAAAGAATGACGACAGCCTTTGCTGTTTTTAGCTTTAATTGTTTGTTTGAGAAGGTGGACAGGAAATGAGATAACCACTGGTTGAATCTGCACCTCACTGTTATTGAGACTCGCTCACTTTCACACATCAGAAATGACTAATGCAGTTGTTTTTGAGCGCTACAATCAAAACAAACCTCTAGGTAAACCTCATTTGTAAGCCAACTAGTAAGGAGTTACCATGGTGACTTGAGCGTATTCTACCCCCCCCCCCCCCCCCTCAACTGCTGAACCTCTGTTATGTTTGTGTCAGTGCATGTGTGAACTGGGCATGTATGAATCTGGGCAACTTCTACCTCCCACTCAGAGGTTTCTATAGAAACTGCCATGCTGACAAGGTCTCTGAGCAAGTGAAACATGTCTTTCTCTTTGTTTTGGCGTCAAATCTCATGAGGGTGTGGAACAGATGAAGAGTGAAGTTAGTTTGTTGTTGGAGCTTCTGGTAACTGGAGTTAAATCTGGGGAAGTTATTAGCCATCACATGAGGGAGAGAAATCAAGCAGTGAAACTGAGAGGATGTAGATGGGAGGGGAAATTCTACATATATGTTGAATGGCAGTGTTTTTATCCTTCAGTATAAGTTTCACCTCTGAGCGCATGATGAAGCAGATAAAATGAAAGTGATCATGTTTATATTTGATTATCATTCAAGTGAATCTCTTTCAGAGAACGGAAAACGAAAATTTTCCTCTTACAGTTTTTAATTTCATCATCAGGTTTTTCGTTTATCACCCGACAGTTGTGACACACATCCAGTAAATTCCAATATTCTCAGGAAACTGTTGAACTTTCACAATTTATGATGTTGGCCCATTTCCTGACAGTAGATCAGTCATTTCACTGTTATTGACAGTCGTTCTCACTCTGACAAAAAACACCCCTTTCGTTCAGTAGGTGAAAGCAAGAGTGGATTTTCACATTACTCATAGCAGTCAGTCACATATGACGCTTTGTTATTCTCCTGAAATTCAAACCTTGTTCTGAGTAACAGACTTGATTGATGAGTTCATTTACGCCTCATTCATGTAATGAACATTGAGAAGGGTATAGATCTACTCATGCTGATGTTAAATGTTCCATCATACTTATTGATCCTTGCTGTTGCTCTTGTGTCTCTTATGCCAGTAGCTGAGCTTATAACAACATCTGTTTACTGGCATCTTTGAGGGACAAAGTTTTGAATCACGTTAGGGATGGGTATTTCAAGCCAAAATACTATTCGATAATTATTCGAATAATCCCCCCTCCACACACACACACACACACACACACACACACACACACACACAAACACACAAACAACCTGTCCCGTTTGTGTTGCAGTCGCATTAACCAGCCAGGGATGAGCTGCTGCTGGTAGTTTCTCTGACACAGCGGGGCGTGTGTGTTTACATTGAGACTGGAGGTTGCCGCTTGGTCACTATTCGGCACTCAGTAGGTTGTGGCTTTATTTAGAACTCCACTGGGAAACTTTGCCAGTGAGAGTTAAGTTAGCAAGCAGGAGTTTGTTTTGTTTGCAGTCATGGCTGAAACAATGTATGTTTTCTGCTCAGGGGGGTTCTTTGAGACTGAGAAACTCTACAGCCAGGGCTTTATGAATAAAAGATCATCGCCGTAACAGCATGACCTTCCAGGAAACAGACATGAGCAATGTCATTACCCACGGACCACAGCCTGGGTGGGCTGCAGATCTGACAGTGAGCTAGAGCTTTGACTCAGAGCTTTATTGTGTTGCATGCTAAATCACTGATAACTCATTTTGGCATTAGCATACAACACTTCTTAATCTGCACAATCTATTTGGTCACTAATTCTGATATCATTGATGGGCTGTTATGAGTCGGACAGAATTATAGAGAAATTCAGTTATGATATTTGAAGATCAGAAAACAAGCCAGGCTGAATGTAAGGGTGCCAACAAACCATGTGGTGGGCTCTTTGACGTCTTTGTCTGATTACTCTGGTTGCTTTCACTTCCTCCCTTTGAGGTCAGTCACCAGCGTAAGTCAGCAGCACACGCGTGTGTGTGTGTGCCCCTCCCTCTTTACCTTCCTCTCTTGCGTGGGTTGTGAGCTACACTGACGCCTTCTAATTGCCCCTCATGCATCACCTTCATTCTACATCCCCACTGTCCCATTGTTCACCTCTTTTTCACACTCTTCTCCTCCCCATCTCCATCTACACTGCCCGCTCCTTTTGCACACAGAATTTCCCTCACCCTTTCTCACAATCCTATTACTTCTCTCTCTCTCTGTCCCTTATATTCTGTCAGTCTCATCCCCCATTTCTACGGTCCCCTTAGAGGCCTCGGAGACTCGCCTTTGTGTGTGATCATCGTGTAAATGGAGCGAAGGGGTGGGGTGAGATACTCCGGGTTTTGTCCCAAGCTGTGAGGTGAAAATCATTCTTTAATTGCCTCTTGTCTTCCTTTTTGTGTGCCAGTGGTTGAGCCAGGGAATGGACTCCTGGGCTCGCACTACAACTCCCTAAAGCAGACCAACTCCCTCAGCTGGAGCCCTGGCTGTGTTTCATAACGTCCTCTGGCTACAGTGTAATCTGCAATCATTCAGCAGCACACGCATTCACACTTACAGACACATAGACACCCAAACAGAGGCTTTAAAAAGGCTTAGGATGTTGGACACAGCAGAATGCAGAGAAAATAATCTTTAGATGTAGCACTATGAGGTCGAGGTGAGGTGTAAATGAGTTGTTGTGCTGCTTTGTAAATTGAGTGTACTTCAGTGTGACGCTCAGTGTGTGTCTCATGTTGTTTAGTCTGGGATCCTAATGGAACATTTGTGATCAATTTGAACTGTTGCTGCTTTTGCTTTTTGCTTTTCATCACAAATATTCTGCATAGTATTAAAGTGTTGTGTATATATTGCATTACAACAGCTTTGCTCTCAGTATAACCTCATGCAGCTGTTGTAACTACAATGTGAAGAAGAGTCTTATGTTCCCCTCTGGTTTTAAGTCTAGTTTAGCTCTGTTTAAAATATTTCATATGGTAGGGTAAAGCTCTGGATATATATCAAGAAACCACCCCAAATTTGTCTTGAAATCCTCATTCCTCCATACAGCACATTGATGCAAATCTGCTCTCTCTGTCTAGTGAATGTGCACAGTAGTGTTGTAGTACTTGAGACCGGTCTTGGTCTCGAGGCTGCTTATTTCAGGTCTCGGTATCGGAATCGAAACCATTTTTACTCTGTCTTGTCTTGGTCTCGGACTGGGAGGACTCCGTATTTTATATCAAGACTGGTCGAGACCACCACTGATGCACTCTGTGTCCCTGTCATTACTGTGATAAAAGAAAAAATTTTTTTTTAAGAAGTCAAAAGAAAGGCAACAAAGACAAAACCAAACCTTGTTTGTGGCTGTCAATAGTATTCAAAGCAAACTTAAGTAAAATAAACAGAAGTATTTTATTTTGTTAACTCTCATAATGATTTTTCATTGATATATGGTCATGGTATTGTCTCGGTCTTGCCCTGCCTTGGTCTTGGTCTTGACTCGGTCTCAATCCCTAAATGTCTTGGTCTTGTCTTGGTCTCGGTGCACTCTGGTCTCGGACATGTCTTGGTCTTGGTTAATGTGGCCTTGACTACAACACTAGTCCACAGTCATACCTAATTCTCCTTTAATAAGGTACTGATTCCATGATACACCTGACAAACCCTGGACAAAGCTAAGCCCGTTGAACGTTTTCCCGAGAGTGGCAGAACCTTACCCAGCAGCAATGTGAGAGGCTGGTGGAGAACAAGCCAAGATGCATGAAAGCTGTAATCAAAAAAATCTGGATTATTCCACCATGTATTGATCTCTGAACTTACGTTAAAAAAAATAAGAGGAGATAAAAAGTTCTAAGACTAGAAGAAGCACAGAACACATGTTTTGCAGTGATCTCTTAATTTTCTCCAGAGCTGTAGATCTCCTTTGCCGGACTTCTTTTCCAAAATTGCGCCTCAATGGCCACATTGTTCTTTATTTGATAGTTTTTCCTGTTTTCACTCTGCTCATAAGATTATCATGCAGCTCTGATGAATGTGTCTCAGCAAAGATTTGAATGAATCTTGTGTCACAGTTAGTAGTTCTGATACTGATACTGATGTCAGTGAAAAAAGGCCATCTGTATCCGGTTCTGGATATCGTGCTAGTAAATGCACCAATACAAAACCACAAAATGCTATTGATCCACAAAGTCATCTGGATTACTTTTATTATCATGTGCAATAACATGCATGTCTATTGTGTATCTGCAGAGATTATAATGATGGTTGAATCAAAATGAATATTCAGTGTCACATGTGAATATATATGGCATTACAGTTCAGCGACTGTCCTCAACAGTCTGCACAAACCAGAATCTTGTTATGACTATTTCTCAACCATGTGTAACCTTTAAGGCCTCCCAGCTACACCTCATGTTTAAGCTCAGTTAGCTGCCTTTAAAATCTGTTTGGTTGATGTGAGTCCATCCCAGCAGAAGATTCAGCAAAAGTTACCGTGCAGACTAAAAGTAGTGCTTCTTCAACCGTAGTCAGGCCCTTCACGTTTCTGCCTTCTCTGTCAACTGTCAGTGCCGGGCTGTGGTGGCTTCCATTAACCACCACATTGACTGGTAATCTTATCACACTGACAATCTGCATTAGTCTCAGCCTGCTGCTGGTTAACCCTTTCCAGGCCACGGCACAGGTGCTTTTTCTTGGGTCCCCAGTGGCGCAACGCTGCATACAGAGGGGAAGTGTTGTCGTTTTTTTGGGGGGGGGGGGGGGGGGGGGGGTCAACTTTGCCGTATTCAAAAAAACAGGGCCCAAGCAGTTTGATTGGCAGGACCATATTCTGCACAGGATCAGTCTGTCTGAGCAGCATGGACAGAGAGAAAGTGAGCATATCTCTCCTTCTGCATCCTCCCTCTGTCAGCTCATGAAGTAGAGTATGAAATTTGGGAGCAAGCTACTTCCTGGCTGCTTGACACACAAACCCCCGTGATCACTGATCAATTTGCCTCCTACTCTCCCTCCCTTCCCAGTCTGTCTCGCTCTCTCTCTCCCTGTTTAATTTCGCTCGGCCGCAATATCCTACCTGGACCCTGATTGTTATTTTCAGGGAGCTGGAGTCGGCGTTGTTGTAACATAATCATTTAGTCTCCCTCCCGTGGTTCTGGCAAGCTCGCACGCTGAAACTATCCCCTGCTCATTTTTATGTGGAGCGAATTTGTTGTAGCTACTGTGACTGCTGCTGGCTCACCTTTTTTTTTTTTCTCCCTTGCTGTATTTACCCGTGTAGATGGATATCTCCCCCTGCTAAAAATTTGAGAGATGACACATGTTATATACACATTTAATATACCCCCAGAGGTCACGCTTGTGGATTTGATTAGCGCGGCTGAAATATGATTGTTGTGATAGCGAGTGACTTGGCCTATATTGAATTTTAATCTGGGTGTCTGCTTGTATGATCTTGATCGGTGCTGTTGCAACAGGAGAAACAGAATTGTATGCATTGAATTGGTAGAGTTAAATGTGAGAGGTTAAGGGCATTAAATCAGGTCAATGCATAATTTTTACTGCGGTATAACTTCTGGAACAAAACAAGATAAATGAGGTAAAATCTTCCATCAGGTCAGACTTGTTTACCTTGAATTTCTGTCTACAGGATGGAAGTTTGTATTTGTTGCTTTCATACGTTGTCCCTGCCATTTTCTCCTGTAAGTTGCACACAAACCTCCTCTACTCTTTGCCCTCTTTTTTGATTTTTCTTTGTCATATATCTGTACATATACGAGCCGCATAATACCGCACATTCCTGTCAATCAACCATCCTTACAAACCATATAAATAAACCCTAACGCAGCTCTAAATCTATTATTCCCTCGTCTTGTTATTGCATCTGTAGCACCAGCTAAATCTCATTGATTAGTCCCTTTACTTGTGTCGCAGGCAGGGGCATCATACAGAGAGGAGGGGGGACGGGACCCTGATCGATTGAAGGGGGCCTGGAGCAGCACGGGGGCCCTGTAACATGACAGGGATTAGATATTTATTGTTTCGACCCAGAGTGAGCTGTTGACATGCGGCTCAGCTTTCCTAGCTGCGACTGTGTGGCTTTTATTTCAGTTTAAAGTCATAGATTTGAGCAGATCTTCAAACACAAATTTAACGTCAGCCACTCATCCTGCCCTCTTCTTACTTCTCTACTACGAAACGTCTGGGTGTGTTTTCGCTGCAGTTTATCATTCTCTCCCCTCGTTAGTGAAAAGCTCTCCATAAAATCTGATCTTTTTTCTCCTCCACACGGAGAGAACACCAAATGATCTTGCGGGGAATTGGATAAGTTCCTTGTAAATGCGTCGGGAGCTCGACAGCCAGTTTGCATATGATTTACATAAACGAGGGTGTTGATGTATGAATAACTTGTCAAACCGATTGATTTATGAAGGCGGCTGTCACTCACTGCTGGAGTTTATTCTGAGCGTGCCCGGCTTCACCCATCTGCAGCTGACGGACTGACTAACTGACTGACTGACTGACTGACTGATTGAGTGACTGGCTGAATGATAACCAATGCAATGTTATCGAGTCATATCTGCCTCCACCTCTTTCTGTTCTCCTTGAATTCTGGTGTAGCTCAGCCTTTTTTTTTTTTTTTTTTAAACCTGGACTGAATTTGTCTAATAAAAGGAGGAACATTTTCCTTATGGGGCAAATGATCTGCAAGGTAAGGAAGTGAATGGATATCCATTGACAGGCAGCGATGCCTTTTTCCTTCAATTTCCTCTTTGTCCCTTTTCTGTGCCTTCTCCCTCTCTCCTTTTGTATCTCTCCGGCTGCTAGGTGTTATCAATGCAGCTTTTGTCAGGGCTGAAAGAGCAGGGGGGGGCTCATGAGACCCTCTGACAATGGGCACATGCTTGCCCCCTCTGTGGGCTTCCTGCGTTGTGTGTGTGTGTGTGTGTGTGTGTGTGTGTGTGTGTGTGTGTGTGTGTGTGTGTGTGTGTGTGTGTGTGTGTGTGTGTGTGTGTGTGTGTGTGTGTGTGTGTGTGTGTGTGTGTGTGTGTGTGTGTGTGTGTGTGTGTGTGTGTGTGTGTGTGTGTGTGTGTGTGTGGAGACAGTGGTTGGAGGTCTGCGATAAGGCCTTTGTGTGTCTGGGAAGCACCTCTCTTCCCTCTCATATTCACCTGATTTAGCTGCAGGTGTTTGGCATAAACAGTTTAGACCAACCAGTTGCAACTATACATGACTCTGACCGTTCAGACACCACAGCTGCACGCTAACATAAAGCTGCATTAATTCATCCGGAGACTTCATTCATGTCAAGTTGTACGCTGCAGATCATTCTTTCAAAAACCACAAGACAAGTATTCTCCTGATTTTGAAACATGTAATCCAGCTCATATTAAATTTCTAAAGCTGTAATTCAAGACGGCTTCTGAACTAAAGTCTATTCAGTACTCTCTCAACAAAAGTAGTCAAACTGCAGTCCAGTGAGCCTCGTTACTCATTGAGGTTTTCAATAACGCAACCATTGTTGTAACTTAGCCAAAGTGTGGCCAAAAACTTACTCCCTACTCAAATACTGTGGTTTATTTTGACTGAATGGCTTTGGACTCAAGGCTGACTTCGGCGTTGAAAGAGTATTCACAACTCACACAAAAAAGTTCAGTTTTCAGGTGTTACTAAAAGCCTGTGAACAAGTGACCCAGACAGAGGCTGAGACGAGGTTCTAAAAAGCTTGAAGCACTTTGAGTTTGATATGATTCAAAAGGGGAAAAAAAGTAGAGCAGCTTTCTGCAGCAGATTTGAACAGATTTCTTTTTTCATCTCTAAAAGGAAGCGCTGTAGGTAAGGCAGCGGATCGAGCATGTCAAGGTTGTTTTTTGGTCTGAATGTAAATGTGTAGAGCTGCCATGCGAAAAGACTCTCCATCAGAAGAAGATCACGGGATAGAATCAGACGTGATCTTACAAAAGCCAACAATTGTGACATTTCACTGAAAGTCTGAAAAGTTTCAAAGGTGCCTCTTTGACACACACTCCTCAGACATATCTCTGCTTCTCTTTTTAGTCATCCCCACGCACACAAACAGACAAGATGGCTGCTTGAGGCTGTTAACACCTCGACTCTACAGAAGGGGGCCTCTTTTTGTTGCCATCTCCTCACCACAGGAAAGACAAGGAGGGGGGGGGGCAAGTGTGGTTGGAGCCCCCTCTTGATCCTAAACATTCACATCGTGAGAGCAGCTTTACTGCAGCTGAGTTTATATAGAGTGCGAGTGTGCCCAGTGTTCGCCTCGCAGTGACGGTAAAGAAGTAGGTCAGCGAAGAGACCCCGTTCAACCCGAGCTGAGCCGCAAGTGCTCGTGTGTAAGTGCATACATGTGTGCGCGCGCATATGCACTTGTGTGTGGGCATGTGTAGTGCAGTGTGTAATTTGTTTCCTTCCGCCAGGAACCAGCCTAACCTCCCTCGGCTTCCACAGCGTCAAGCAAGCAAGTGTGTGTGTGTGTGTGTGTGTGTTTCTGTGTGTGCATGTGACGGCTGAGAGCTCTATTCAGTGTAGCTGTAAGCTACAGAGTCAGCAGTCATATTCAGACTGACAGCCGAGGGAGAGTGGGGGGTGTGTGTGAGGACTGGACGTGGAAAGCACTATTTCTGAGACAGAGGAAGTGTGTGTTGAAGATGTAGTTGAGACAGAAGGACATCGGCATGCGAGGATAGTAGAGAAGTGGAGAGGAAGACTCAAACACTGGAGGAGTGAATTTTCTCAGTCTCATGCTCACTCGCTCATTTCACAGCACGCTGCTGTTGTTAGGGGATGGCTGCGCTGCTCCACCCCTTCCCCCCCTACGAGCCAATCCTCTATCATATTCCTCCCCATCCTGCCGTCTGATTGGTGGGCTGTCTGAGCCAGTGGTATAAAGTGGGATTGATGGGTAATCTGGGACTGGAAGTCGGGGAGGGGGGGGGAGTGAGGCACAGGCTCAGTGTAGGGGTAAGGTAAGAATGACTCGGCCACTTGGACAAGACAAGGATAACACCGGGGCAGAGCAGATATATTAAAATGGTGTGTTTTGAAATGTGTAGGATTTGATTTCTTTCTTGTCTCTTAGGACATTATTTTCAGTCGTGAGTAGCATCATGTCTTTTGAAACATCTGTAAGTTTAGCAAAACCATGCTCCCATTAAGAGAGGGATGGCGTTCCCTTTGGATTCACCAAACCTGACATTTAACTCCATGACCCACGCAACAAGGCTGCCAAAGATGAAGTTTGGCTGCCTCTTCCAGCACGCTCTGCCCTCTAATACAGGAAGAAAAAAGTGGCATAATTTTGGTAAGACACTAAGGGGAAAAACATCATCATCTTCAGAAACACTGGACTTCTTGGTTTGGTATATATAGAAAGAAATGACTAATGTGAAGGCCTGGGCAGAGGGGAGAAGCCAGGGCTGCACAGTCTCCCCCCTGGGTATTGTCATGGCTCTGAATGGCTAATGGGAAGTGAAACCAGAGCTGGAGATTGCTCCGTAATGGCTGCTGAGCTTTGTCCTTGGGTTTGTTGTACACTCTACTAGAGCTGCATTTGTCCAACTTTGTTCGCATATTCAGCCAAGGTTATAAAGTCTGAACAGTATAGAGAGTGTAAACACAAACTAGCATACTTTAATCCATGTTGAGAATGCTCTGTGGTTCCACATGGTTAAAAACTACTTGAAGCTCCTTCCAACTCAGGCAAATGGTTTGACATTGAGGCCTGACTGTCGTGGACGTGTTAGTTGATTGAACACACACTCACAGTAAAGCAATGCATTAACAGCATGCTGTAATTGATAGCACACTGTGCATATGGCGTATTCCTCCAGGCGATTCTGAACACGTTCAGACTGGTCCTTAATTTTCTCTCTTTAAGTACGTGTCTGTGTGTACCTCTCACCACTCACGCTGTTCCTCCGTCGGGCTCTTTAAGTTGCCTTTAACATCCAAATGAATATAGATGAGCGAAGAGATCAGCACGTCTTCAAATCAATGGCCTGCCAAACACAATAAAAACTGCTGCTCGCTACCAGTCACATCAATAAAACATTGATTTACAAACGCAGGCATTTCATTCGAGCTCTTTACTCCCTCCTCTCTCTTCTAAGTGACTTCAGCCCAGGAAAACTTTAAACATGTGTTGTCTGTGTTTGTTTTAGCCAACGTGCATGAATCATTGGCTTTGTTCAGCGAGCAAATCAGATTTGTTCCTCAAATTAGATCCCAAGGCCGATCGTTCACTCTGCTTTTGCGAGTAATCTGATCGGATTGCCGTCTTCAGACATCACCCGACCGTCAGTACAGGTCCACTGAGGTGTCAGTAACTACTCTTTCCCATGAAAGCATGAGAAATGGAGGTCTGTATTGGTGCCCTCCTTAGCTCCTCTTTTATGTCCCACCAGCCAAACCCGGCAAGTAGATGTTAAAAGCAGCATGTTCTGCTTAGCGGCTCTGATGCTCTTCTGTCACTCTAAATTTGTTGCGATGCTCGTGTTAGGTTGTCAGTGACGCAAAAGAAACTCGACAATTAGTTTCACTCCACCAAAGAGTCCAGACTGAGACGCAGCCATCAGATCTGTTTGGACTGTCTCTAAAGATGGGAACGTGATTTGTAAAAGACGGCAGCTGATTGGTTTTGCAGTCCAGACTTTCTTACTGTCTGAAATTGTCATCTGTGGAAGTGCCTCCAGGGACACCAAAAAGTGTCCAGGCTGTGTCTCCCACAGACTGCCGGCTGCCCTGAGATCTTCAGGTTAGCTTGTGTCTCTCTGTTGTCTGTTCCATTACGTTGTGACTCTTCTTGTTGCTGCAAAGTTTCTGTTACGGTCACTCCTGCTGGCACAAATTTCTCATCATATCCGTATCTCGGCCTACACTGAGCAGAAAGCAGCAGAAATCCCCATGTTTTGGGTAACTGGGAACTGATCAGAGAAACAACATCATCTTATCTTGCAGAGTACTCTTGTCTCTTGTTTTCTTTCTGCAATGACTCGGCTGCCACAAACCACAAACTTTCACACTCTCAAGAGGAGAAAGTGTTTGGTTTGTTAAAGAGGACTCCCATAAGAGCCAGCACCTTGTCCCTTTTTTTTGTAGCCAAAACCTGAAGGAATTAAAAGGGGTGAGTCAACGGTCCAGCAACTCTGAATAAACCCAGAGGATAAACAGGCCCCAAGTTAATTATTCAAAGCAGCGGGAGAGATGCTTGGCATGCAACCATACACAGGGCTTCCCTTGGGGCAGTGCAAGGACACTCCTGTTTGATCATGTAACCTACTTTGAGTGGTGAAGTTGGGTTGTGTGGTCGAAATGGTGTCATCCGTGCACATGTTGTACAATTCCCTTGGATTAGAGGAATCTGGCTTCTCGGATGTGTGTTTTCAAAAAAAGGAAAAAAAAAAACGTAGCTTAGTCAGATGTTCTTGCACGGAGCACATTTTCAGATCATTTTCTAGTCTGAGTCATCATCTTTACACTTTCCCCTGCAGCACCTCCTCCTCTTCCTCCTCCTCAGCACTGACAGTAAGATTACCTGATTTCAGATTAGTTTCATTATGACACAACTTGCAAGAAAAGCCTCCATCACCGCTCAACATCAAGAGCGTAGAGAGGGGAAAATCTCTGCTACGTCACCTGTGGGTTTCCAAAACGTACTCACACCCACGACCTCTTACATTTTGTCCACTCAGTTCTCCAATTGCCAGCTAATAGATTCTCCCCTAACTTAATTTTGCACTCTTCTGTTCTGGTCAATTAGCTCAGCACAATGTGACATTCCCCGCTGTACATTGTTCCACTATTTCACCGCATTAGTTAGTAACAAACCCTGACATGTGCCCCAGTATGGTGCTACTGTCTTTGATCCCACTTATGAGGGATAACAAAGGAAAAAACAGCACTATGCTGTGTCTATACAGCAAGCCACATTATTATGTCTTGTGCGAGGTAATTTCAGAGAACTTGTGTTTGTGTATGCGAGATGAGAGTGAGTGACAGAGTGCGTAGGTGTGTGCGAGCAGGAGAGCAGCGTTTGTTTGAAATGGCAGGCCATATTTTCTCTCTTACTCTATAGGCTTACGGTCAACTCAGGAGCTATTCACTTCACCGGGAAAGTGGTGGATGTGACCTATGTGGTAAATGGAGGTGTGGGAACAAGAGGGAGCGCAGTTAGTACACACGCAAATGCACTGACACACACACACACTCCTCCACTTGTGATGAGCAGAGCCGGGCTGATGCAGAGCCACACACTCACACGTACTCCTCCATTGTGATGAGCTGTACTGATATAATGAAAAGCTCAGTCACACTAGAGGAGCTTGCAAAGGAGCATAGGCATTAAACACAGACACTCAACCTGATTGCTAAATACAGAGTATGGAATCTTTATTTGACTTCATTGCTTTTAGTTCAGATGGAGATTATTTTTAGTCTTAGTCTCTCATACCAATTGTGGCATATGGCTGTCCACCATTTAGTCTGGTTCTGCTGAAGGTTTCTACCTGTTCAATGGAACAGTTGCCATGTGCTTGCTTATGATATGATTTAGGCAGGTCTATATAAAGAATATTAGAGTATATAAGAGCATGTTAAGCAACCTCAGATGTTGAAAAATGGGTGGAAGTGCAGATCCTCAAGCCTCCACTTGAGGCTGGATCCAAAAGCCCAAGAAATCCCATTCACACCAGTTTTTACAGCAAAATGAAATGTGTTTACAGTACTCATCCTATTACTTATCTATTATCACATTATTACAGAAAAGGATGTACGCATCAGCCATAACATTATGACAAGTCTAATAATGTGTCGCCCCCTGACCTGATGAGATCTGGACTCCTCCAGACCTCTGAATGTGTTCTGTGGTATCTGGCACCAAGTCTCTAGCAGCAGATCCTTTAAGTTCTGGAAGTTGTGAATGGAATCCTCCATGGAACTGGACTTGATCACACAGATGCTGGATTGGATTGAGATATTGGGAATTTGCAGACCAAGTCAAAAAACTTGTTGTTGGGCTTCCCAAGGCCACTTTCTTGCTTTGCTATGTGGTCCAGTCACCCATAGTAGAAGTAAAGAGATAATCAATGGTATCACTTTACTGGACAGTGGTCATAATGTTCTACAATGGCTGATGGGTGGATTTGCATGATCTTTCTTTCTTTTGATCACCATTAACATAAGCATCGGCTATACTTCCTGGGGTCCAACACATATACAATCATGCACACTAACACACAGTCAGCAAAATAAGACCAACAAAACAAAAACAAAAGCAGCTCCTCATAATGAAATACAAAATAACATACAGAAGAGAAACAAATTGGTCATTCATTTGGCAGATGTCAACACAAAACCACAGTAACAAGTAAATTAATGTTTTAACTTTCACTATGATGTACATCCATATACGAAGGTACACATTCACATTTAATAAACACTAAACATCATCTACCCAAAGTTTGGTTGTGTCAGCATTTCCAATATGGTAACTGCTGTTCTTGAGCTACATAATGCTACTTCAGAAACCAATGTGAGACTAAGTCCATGTTGTGATGGCTCTAAGTAGGGGTTAAGTATGGTCCAGTAACAGAGGGGGTTACTAAATACGGTGTTCCCCAAAGCACCTTTTGCACATACACTCTACTCCAGCAGCCTGTTGCACCAGCTGTGCATAAGTTGTGTCCTAAGTTAGGGTGTAAAGCCCACACTAAACCATGCGTTGAAACTAGTTAGTTTGTAACTTAAGTTTTGTCATTGTTTGGTTGCAAAACAGAGATGTAAGGTTCATCTTAACTAGTAGACCGTAACGTCCAAACTAACCAAAACATTGTTGCAGATATGACGTATACACTTCCAGCAGCCAATCAGAGGAAAGCACCAATTTTGCATGCATTATCTTTCGCGCCTGATTTTCTTGGAACTGACCAACAGCTTAAACAAACTAAAGTAAGGTGACGGCCTAAAGCCTTAATCTATGGTGTGTGTATAATAACAGTGACATCGACTGCTAAAATGATCAACTACAACATACATTAATTGTCGGGAGTGCAAATCTTGGTCATCATATTTTTCCAAAGGATGTAATCTCTTACGGAGATCACGTTGCCAACGTAATATAACTGGGCGAACCCTCTGTATCTCCTCATCCTCCTAATCATCCCACCTTTCAAAAAGACATGCCATGGCAGCCTATATACTCTATGGAGGACTTCACACTTTCTAGGAGCCAAGTATAAGAATTAAGTCGTAACTTAGGCTGATGTTGGAACTATCTCAGCTGGTGCAACGCACAAAACCTTGGTAGAGTGTAAACTTCATCCTAAATGAGAAATTGCGTTCAAACTAGGCTACGTTTGAACTTACGCACAGCTGATGCAACAGGCTGCAGGACATGAGCCCAAATGACCCTCTGGGATTAGCATGTGAGGAAGCTAATATCTAAATTAGATGACACGATCCTGTAAGCCCCTTCATTTGAAGTGTTTTTATCACAGAACAAGCTAACGTGTGAGCGAAGAAGGCAACTGTCTCAACCTTTTGCAGCAAGCAGTTGGGCATGCTAATTACTCCTGGTCTTAGTTGCTGTTTTCTGTCTTTGCAGTGTAGATATGTCCTCATGTATGTTTGAGACATACTGTAGCACTCGAGAACTTGTCTCACAGCAACAGTATTCAGCTGGAAGCTGCATGTATGAAAGGACAAGTGTGAATAATATCCGGAGCTGGTACTCCAGGGTGTATTTATAATGCTCAAGGCTACACTGAATTCACCATATTTATGAGGACTTCTCAGGGACACTATTGTTTTAAAATGCTTAGGAATTGAGTCAAACCAGTCACAGCTGGAAAATACAGTGTTTCTCTTTGTCAAATTTGGTTTGCAGCTGCTTTCCAAAATAACATTTTGATTGAGATCCAATTGATGGCAAGGCACATTACTTCCCTAGATTACAGTCGGTGAAAAACAGCATGCTCCCATAATGTAGTTTCTGGTGTTAGCACAGTACAGATTTGGTCCACGGTTCTCGTCTCTTCAGCCATATGAGTGCATATGTATCTGCTAGCCCCGGCACCACATGTGGGTGGCTGGCCGGCTCACAATGGCTTCAGTGTACCAGCCTCTCTCTCCTCACTGAGTCCCTCACTGTGCTCAGAGCTCACACACAGAATTTCTGGATCTGTCTGACAGGATACCATCCCTCCCCCGTGCTCTGAAGCTGTAGTGGGAAAGAAACATTCAAACAGAGAAAAGAGATCACAAAGTAAAGGGGGAAACCCTGACAGTCGTCAAAATTCCTGAGTTTCCCCCTGCCAAGACACACAGGTCTCCTGCGATTTACATCACCGCAAGGGGGACTGATTGTGTGGGAAAACAATCTTGGGAAGTGGAAAAAAGCTTCAAGGGTGCTTTTCATGTTGTGCATGTGTTCTGCAGGACTATCAGTCTCATACACACCCACCACTTATAGAGAAGGACTTTTAATTCAGAGATCGCGCCTGGTGATACTTTTGCAAGCGAGAATGAGTTTGAGGGATGGGGAGAAGAAGGGGGCAGATTTAGAGAGAAAAAGGGAATGCAAGACGAAGTGAGGGAGAAAAGTGGAGATCAATGGTTGTTCCCTAAATAACGGATGTTAGCGGCAGCAGCACTCTGGCCTGCCTTCCGCTGTGTGCAGACACCAGCAGTTAACCTGTCTCCAGCGCACAGGAACACTTCTCTGTGTGAGCTTACACACACACACACACACACTCACATTTAATCTCACACACAGACACTCCCCTATGGCCTTCCCTCTACTAATTCTGCTTCTTTTGCTGCCTGCTCTGGTTAGTGACTGTGTTCCCTCCAGACTACCAGACTGCCCCTGTGGTCAATAAATCCTCAGTGCCTCTTGGGAGTTGTGGTTTTAGAGGGCGAGAGTCACAGTGCCCCCCTCAAACCCTCCTCCCTTTACCCCCCGACTCGTAGGGCGGGTAGAGTTCATACACAGCCGAGAAACATTAAACCCAGCTCAGTCAGATACAGACTCCTTTTTTTTTTTTTTTGTGTGCCATCTCCTGAAATATTTCCCGTCTCTTCTTCCTCTTCAGGTTTCTCAGGTCAAACCAAAATGCTTAGCCTCAGGAATCTCTGGAATGTCAGTGTAAACCTTAACATCTCAGCATAAACACACACACGCACACACACACCTAATGCCACGTCATTGTCAGCACAACACATTTCTCTCCTATTGATTTACCTTTCCTCCCACTCCCTCCGTCAATGTGAAATGAAAGGGACACGATAGATTAAGATTGATTATTTTTGCAGGGATGAACGTGAACATTTTTCTTCACTGCCACACACTGATTGATTGCTCTCAGTGACCCTTTGTCTCAGGCTAAAAGAAGCAGCAAGAACTGTGTACACACACGGCATACAGGGTGGTGAGCTTTTAGGGCAGGATAAATGCATCGCAAATCATTTTGAACTCGTTCCTCCTGCTCAGCCGAGATAAGGATACGCATGCTAGGACACGCACACACTCACACACACGCATATACGAGCGTGCATGTGATTGTTTTTACATGCTCCCTGCTCCTTTGTGGGTGAATTCCATGAACAACAATCTGAAGTCGAGGCCAATGCAAAGTGGCATTCGAGTGGAAGATCGGTTTAAGTCGTCGTCTAATGCCCTCAACATGCTCTGCCCTGCTGTAATGCTGTACTCGGCTCTCTGGCAGCCGTCCAACTTCTGTTTGTGGGTGGGTGTGAGAGAGACAGAGAACAAGAGAGAGACAGTCGTAATCATAAAAGGGAAGAAGATATGAAGAGAGATAGAGGAGAGGCAAGAATTTCCTCCTCTGATAAGGAAGAGTACTATCACGAGGAAGGAGGGTCATATGCCGGGTTAAATTAAGGACTCCAGTATTTATTTTTTTATGCCTGGTGATGAGTTTGGAATGAAAACAGTCGATTGCATCAAAGATTTTCTCTTCAGGCTGAGTTCTAAACCTTTTCAGACTACTGCAGTTTTTGCCTCCTCTGAATATTTGAGTCAACAAAGGCTATTGGAAAAGCTGGCAGCAGCTCGCATGACCAGCGGAACATCGCAAAATCTTGTCGACTGTATTGCTCAAAGCTCGGTGACAACGTTCCCACGCAGAAGCCACTAGCGCAACTTTTTCCCCAGCTCACTCGAAGCCTCTCACTTCTCGTCTCTTTCTGCTGATTCCAGCGCAGCTCGCCTCGCATTCCAACAGTTTCCTCATGAGAAACCTCCGCTGGCTTTCATTGAATAATGAAGCTGACATGAAAGAGTGATTCAGGGGATTCTGACTCGGACCTGGATTCGCCTACGTCAACCCTCCCCTCTCTATCTCTCCCTTCCCCCAGCCTTGCATCACCCTAAGTCATTTTCTGTGTGTGATTTTTATAACCAGAGCGGGTCACAGCACCATGTCAGTGACACACATTTGAGTCAGCTAAGTGATTTCCTGCATGTGAGCTGCAGCTCCTGCACCGCTTATCCGCAATGACAGACCTCAGGCTTTGTTGTGGTTTTTGACAATGGCGTCATTTTCCTGAGACAAACACGAGGAAACCCCTGGAGGTATTTCCCTGACGCATCACGGCACAGGCTGATGATGTAATGGCTACTACGTTGACGCAGCCAGACAGAAAGTTCTTTGGAGATTAAGACTAAACTCTTGCTTCGGTAAAACTGTTTTCTGTTTTCATTACTATTAGCTCTGCGGTTTGTCGTAGCGGTTTGCACCCTCCTTCTCAGCACACAGTTTCCAGATAGAGACAGACAGTAATTATGGCCAAGACAAGGCCTATTATTGGGAGGGCGCACCACAGCACACAAAACAGAACTAGTGATGAAAAGATGATACACAGCTGGGGATTTTGGGTGATATTAAACAGATTGTTATAACTTGGTCTGTGGTGAATAGCTAAATCTCACTGGTGGTTCAGAGGGCTCTTCTATCCTGCAGCTTGTCTGAGTCACTGCAACACTTTGTGTTAGAATAAAACGATTTACTGCACCTATAAACTCCTGACCTATCCTTCTCCGAGTGTCATCGCAAACATTCCATAGATCCCTTATCCGCGAGTTCCAAGTTTTATTAAAAGCTCATTCTGCTGGAGTCATTTCAGAGTCCCGCTGAAGTACCCCGCCTTTAGATTGAGGGGAGTTTAATGTGTTTGTGACGCCATGTGAAGTGTTTTTATGACAATACCCAGACAGCCTTGAGTTGAAACTAGTAACCTGGCCTCTCTGTCGCTAGCCCTTACCTTCCTCCTTCACACTCCCCACCATCGCTCACCCGACCAATGCTCCTCTGGTTATTCAGGTCCTGTCTTTGAGCTTGCTTTGATCCTGCTTTGTAAAGCCCCCAGACCCCCTCCACGTGGCCGATGATCAAACAAAGGGTCACAGGGTTTGGTTCAGGAAGATGTCTGTGTGTGTTTTGTAAGTGTGTGCATGTGTTTCTGTCTGTCGGGCAACGTTAGCCTTGGACGGTAGTCTTTAGAAATCATGGCGTAGGGCAGTAAAGTGAGATTTTCAGACGTCTGATGAATGCTCTCCAACAGATCACTATAAGGTTAAATAAAAATCTGTTACCTTAACACTGATTTCTATGCTGAGGAGTAAGAGTAAAACGAGGTTAATGTACAGAGGTTGTTTTGTTTTTTTAGCCTTTTTCAAGTATGGACACTGAGTTTAGAGCTGGAATGCAGATGAGGAAGCACTGATGGTCTTATATGGATTTATAGCAGGCAGGGGAGCTTTGAGTGCAGCACAGGGGGGATTATTCCAAAGCTTTTTGTTGGCTTTGGAATGTAAAATGTTTGGATCACACTCACTCCGAGTTACATGAGAGTTTGGGGTGTCCTCCAAAACCAGGCGCCTGTCTTGAAGGATGGTAAACTAAGGAAGTAGTGATTGAATATACTCGGCTATAGGAAGGTTTGCAGGTCATTTTATCACGAAGAATTCTTTTTGAAGGAGAGAACGTTGGGATGCCAATGAAAAAGGGATGTTAGTGAGTAGAAGTAAGCCTGCTGTGCTCTAAAAGTTTAGTGTATATAAAGTTGTTTATAATGTTGCCCAAATAGATGAATAAAATGTAGGATTTCAGGGTCTGCATATATTTGTGCCTGGCTGTTTGCTGCACTGAGGTGTAGAAGTGCTGAAAGTGATACTCCAAGTCTAAGACAGATTTCCCCGTGTGTACAATAAGGTGCATTGTATTATACTGTATCGCACAGCATTGTATCAGAGGGGAGCGCATTGCATCCAAGCGGCAACTTCCGGTCTGAAAATATGAGTCCAATGCGGAAGTGTTAAAAACTGCAGTTCATCGAGGATCCACTTGAGGCTGGCTCCGGAAGTACCGTAAACCACATACACACCAATTGTATTGTAGATCATCTCTTGATCGGCTCACACTGTGGGGCGGCTGAATTTTTTTCCAACTTGTTAATTTCGAAGATATTGAGATTACGAGTCTTCCAATGAGAGGCACAGTTGACTTGATTGACAGGCGGGAACACTGTAGCTGTTGGCTAGGAGGCTCAAAGCCCGCCTCTTTATGTCACAATCGCTCGACAGCAGCAATATGGCTGCCGACGCCGATTGGCCTAAAAACAGCGCTTCAGAAACAGATGGGTGACGTCACAGATACTACGTCCATATTTTATACAGTCTAAGGTTGCATCGCCCAACACAAAGAATAATTTTCCTTTGCTTGAGTTTAATGTTTCACTTTGACTCTCACTGTGTCTGTTGTTGTGTGTGCGTTTCTGTGTGTTTTTCACTGAATGCATCCGTCTGACAAGTTCCGTGCTCGCTCAGCTCTGTTGTGATGAAGCCACATTTACTGGCTGCACATCAAGATCACTTCTCTCCCTCTCACTCAGGCCCGACTCCTCTCCTCCTTTCCTCTCCTCATCCTCTCTGTCTCTCTGTCTGTCTGCTCGTCATCCCCGTCAGCCTGACTCACACAGGTCTCCAGCACAGATGCCTTGGCCCACTCTGCATGTGCAAGCGTGAATAAGTGTGTGTGTACGCGCCTCCTGCTAGCCCTCAGCAGGACTGCCAGTCAGTTTGTGACTACACTCCCACACATCTCTTCTGCTTTCTCACCATTCCTCACCCTTCCTTCCATTGCTTCCTTTTTTTTTTTTCCCCATCCGTCCTTTCACTGTCTGTAATATCCTTCAAATCAAATCAATGATGTTCCATGCGGGCAAATGAGGGTTTAATTGCAGCATTCTCCCTCTCTCCTTCATTAGCCCTCCTTCCCGTTGCAGCTTAATCCGTGTGGGTTGTTGTTGGTCCTGAAGTGGAAGGGTGGGAATTTGGGATTTGGACACAGGCCGGACACGAATGTGAGAATTGCTCCAAGATCATTCTCAAGCCCCGCCTCGTGATGTAATGTCTGCCACAGCAACAACAAACCCGCTGAAACCGTGAGACTGTGTGTCTGTATTTTGGGAAAGTTTGTGCAGATATAAATATCTCTCTGACGACACTCTGTGCGGGCTTCTTAACTCGCAATTCATTTAGTCGCTCCTGTCAAACCTGTTCATAGACAAACTGATGCAGGCAGGTGTTCTTTCCCAGTGGAGATACCGTCTCTGTTCCTGCTGTGGACCTTGAACACACACACACAGACACACTCACTCATTCTCAGTAATGCACTATCGACCTCTTTCCTACTCTGCAGACCTTGGGCTCTCCAGTGGCCTCAACCTGTTAAGTACACAGACGCGCACACACGCATGCCGTGACCACGCTGACCTTTTAAGCTTGCAGAACGAGACTTGATTTCCAATACGGGTTTGTCTTACAGCACTCCTCTCCCTCCCTCCATCCTCCCTCCAGTCAGTGTTAATGTGATTAGGCTGCTGTGCCTGCTTCCCACATGCTGCTTTCTTTGTCTTTCAGTCTCTCTTTCACTTTGTCCTCTTTCTACCAAACCTCTCCTCCTCTTTTTTCCTACTGTAGCTAAAGCAATGCCATGCTGCGACTCTTTTCTGTGCAACTCCACTGTGTGCTAATTCCCTAATTCACTTTACCAATCCCTCTCTCTATGGTAGACCATTCCCTGCGATCATAATCTAATCTTGCTTACTTTGAGTCTGTTCTTCTCTCTCTCCACCTGTGGTCTCTACCTCTCTCTCTCTCGTCTTGACACTCCTCCCTCCCTCTGCTTGCTAATGCTAACACAATGTCATTTCCTGTCTAAATTGGGTAAACGTAGCAGGGCCAAGGGAATCACCGCTCGCTTAATGAAGCACAGCGGCCACTTTACCTGCTCGAGAGCCTGAGCTCTTTATATACGTAGATGTGTTTGCACGGGTGTGTTGTTCCTGCACAAGCCTCTATTACCTGCTGTTTACCTGTCCATTACAATGAGTGTCAGTCTGAAGTCAAGCCTCCTGTCAAGTCTTTATGATAAGTGTGTTTTATTTGTGTGTGGGACAGACTTTAGCAGGGCTTATTGAAAATAACTTTTCAAAAAATAATGGGTGGAAGTGACCTTTAAAACTCCACCAGCGAGAGCTCGCTCTGAAGAAGGTTAATTTCTGAATTTGCTGAATATTTCTTTTTTTCCGCCACACAGGAGAAAGACCACCAGCGGCTGCTCGACACTTCATTTATCAAGAACCCAAGGCTAAAAATGTTCAAAAGCGAAGGAAGTTTATTGAAACCAAAATGGTCGGCCGCTTTGGCTTCACAGCTCATTCATTCCCTCCAGCGTTCCCAAATCTCATTAAGCAGCAAAGGCCCCCCACGGGTGCTCGTAGTAGTGGTAGTATTTCCTGCTCAGAGTCGTCTTTTTTAGAGCAGAGCCTTATCAGGAATCGCCTTAGCTTATATTTAGCTATTATCTTGGTGTGCTGAGTGGGAATAGACACAGGGCATTTAAGGAAAAGTGGGGTCAAGTGAGATATGGGTTGAAATGACAACCAGGGGAAAACGATGACCTCACTTAGGGGTTCTTTGTGGTGGCGCCTCCTTGATTTTCTGTTTGTCTACATCCTCTTCTTCACTTTTTTCTGCTTCACCCTGCCAGCTCTAGCAGTCGCCAAGCTTGTGAGTGTAAATATGACTGTGTTTGTATACTTGGACCATTCAGACAGGAAGTGATACGATGTCCTTTATTGTCCCCGTAGGGAAATTTGTCTTTGACATCAGTGCTGCACATGTTACCTGCTCTTTAAAAAAAATCACCACAATGACACAAAAACAAAAAATACAATAGATGATACACAGTCATACAACACACAGCATACTCTTAAAGAGAGAGCAATGTTTACATAAGACTTTTAATTCCGAATAAAAATTAAATTCTCTTTAAAATAAATTAAATAAATATTAAAAAATATTAAAAATGACCTTATTCACCTAATTCCGTATGAAATGACTATTCCGAATTAAACTTAAATCCGAAGTAAGTGGTTAGTTTATTCTGATTTTAAATCCAAATTGAATAATTCCTCGATCATGTATACTTTAATTCCGCTTTAAATTAATTCTGGTCGTTCTGCTCATGCACGTTCCCTTGTCCTGTCGCGATGACGCACATATTCCGCGCTGGCGGGCACCTGTTCCAGGATGGGCGCCAAAGCAAGCGCTGGACTCGAGCCGGGACTATTTATTTAATAGGAGCCTTAGAAGAAATGGATATCATGAAAAGAGTTGGACGACGGAAGCATAAACATGTGGACCTTTTTAAAGCTGTAGCGTCCAAGTTAATCGAGGGTCTTCAATGTTGCAACCAAAAATAAAAGAAGCAGGAACTGGAGTCTGTTTTCTTCCGGTAAACGTAAATACTTCACGCCCGCCCCCTGTCCAATCAGAACCCTTCCCAACCCCCAGACCTTAAGTGGAATTGAATAAAGACCATTAAATGTGTTTTCCATGTAGACCTCAATTCGGAATTACTATTTCCATGTAAACGCAAAGGAGAATACTTTAATTCCAAATTATTTAATTCTGAATAATTAATTCTGAATTAAAAAACATCATGTAACCGTGACCACTCTCCCAACCATAACAGGCTATTTACTAGTTAAAATTTTAATAGAGATGGGCACAAAGGAATTTTCTAAATTATTCAATTTACACTTGGGGACTCTGAGTATGAACTTTTACAATCTGGAAGAAGGTACAGAGTCAAGGATTTGCAACGGATCTACAAGTAATTTCTGAGCCTGCCTAAGAACAGACTGCTCATAAATGGCCTGTAGGGAAGGGTTGCCCGTCTTTCCTATGACCTTCATGGCAGTCTGCACCAGGCGAGAGAGTTTGGTTTTGAGCTGAACAGAGAGGTTACCATACCATGCTGTCATCCCGTACCTGATGATACTCTCCATAGGTAGCCGAAGTCCCCTGTGCACCCTGTGTCAATAGAGCAAAGCTAGTAAAGAGGTTTGAGAAAAGGGGAAATGTTTTGCTGCAGTTTGAACTTCATGATCATTTTAAAGCATTCTCACTCCAGGTTGTTGTCTTTGCTTTTGTTTTCAGCCAGAGGGCATGTTCGAAGACTTGTGTGGTCAGGAGGAGAAGGGCATGTTTTCAAGGGTTAAAAAAGGTTGAGGGAGAAATAACCCGACTCTTGTGAAGGCCACGAGCCCCGTTTGGCCCAAGAGCTTCAGGCTGTTCCCCAGCCAGCCTCTCCTCCTCCTCGCCTACAGCAATATAGCAATATTTACGATCTTTTTTTGGCAGGTGAGAGTAATTGAACAAGCATTTGTTATTTGGCAAACACAACTCTGGCTGCTGCGTCTGGGCTCGGAGAACACCCTTCGTGTTGTAGTTTTCATCACTCTGCTAATTGGGCTACATTCAAAAAGCGGTTGTAATTTGTTTAGAATGATTTGAGGTGTAATGCTTTATTGCTGATGCTGTAATTGCATCTGAAAATTTGACACATGAAGCCCTTGATTATACAGTTTTTAAAAATTGGAAGTCGTTATGTTTGATTGATGCCAATGCATGGAAATAGTTTATATATGTCTTGAAAACTCCATATATAGGGGATTTAAATGTTTTATACAGATGGATATAGCAGAACATTGAAGTTAGCAAAGCAACCATCACAAGGCCTTCCAGAAATGACAAGTTCTTGAGTTTGTCTTCCACCTTTACCCATCACAACCACGACTACCAAACCCTGGATTAGTTCATAGTCATGGAGCAATACATAAATATCATAAACTAGAAAATGGCAGGTTTTCTTTTTGATGTTTAACTCACTCAGGATAGCCAGAGCTGCACACTTATTTGTGAGATTCTTTCCATCCTCCATTAGATAGACATGTTCTCCTTTCAGCCACCGCTCCACTTTTTTTTATTTTAGATAAACCCAGCTCCAGTTTGAGTTTTTTAATTTCATAAGCATAAAAAAAGCTGCTGTTGGAGGGGAAAAAAAAAACAGCACATTGATTTGAGTCCTTATTTCTGATGTTAAGCAAATTTTTTTCCTTCACTTTTTTTTTTAAAGTGGCACAAAAGCAGAATTGAAGTTGATTGCAAGTGGCTTGCAATTATGCCCTTGTATTTCCTCTGTGTCTCTGCTGTGCTCCACTCTTACTCACTCTCCTCTCCGTTTTTTACAATCCTCAGTTATAGATGGTTAAGAAAAAAGGGGGGGACGGGGGGACGCTGGCTCTTTACTGAGCTAATACAGGAAAACGATTGTGAACGTTTTCTAACAGAACATCAGCTTAAATGAAACGGCACATTTTACGAGAGCTGTGCAAATCACGCCACACGGCTTAAGACGTCTATAAACACAAGCTTCAGTTTAAGTGGCACATTGGGCACAATTAAAGGAAATTAAACTGAAGGCACCTTTATTTCTTGGAAAGGGGCGAGTTGGAGATGGAAACACGCTCAAAATGGTCTTGCACAGTCAGCCAGAAGTGGTGTATTTTTTTGACTCAGCATGTTGTTGAAAGGAGCCTGGTCCCTCGTATATCGCCAGTGTGTTTGTGCTGTTGTCAGGCTGAATGGACCATTATATCATAGTGTGTGAGAGAGAAGAAGAAACGGGGACATGAGCACAGGGTGTCACTGTACCGTGAAGCCACCAGGCTGTGTGGGTAAACCTCGCCAAGAGCAACAGCTGACCCACACACAGCGCACAAAGAACGACACACACGGATCTTTTCGCTGCACATCTGCAGGTCTCAGTCGCCGCGGTACACAGGCTGTCTTTTTTTTTTTAAAAGACCCATGTTGTTCTCATTTTACGTCTTCTGATTTCATGTGACAGGTGCGTTCCTGCAGGCAGGGAAGAGTTTGAGCGTTTTATTAAAGCACATGAATCAATTAGAAGCCACAGTGCTGTGGGGCACGAGCACATTCTCGCTCTTTACTCCTATGTACAGTCTCGCCAGGAAAGGAGCCAACATCAATAAAAAAAAGAGAGAGCAGAGCTGGCTAGTATCAAGACAAGGGTGTGCCATGCCTGGCTGGGTGTCGGTTAGCAGCCTGTCCAGTGATAAGTGAGGCAGTTATGGTCGATACCGTGAGCAAATGAGGTTTGGCAAGATGAACAGGTGATGCAGGAGGGCCCTGTCTGCTGTTATCTTGTGAGAAGTCATGGTCAGTTGCAACCATTTTAACAACATCCTTAGTCTGAAACAGCCTGAGACAGTGTTCTGCTGTTAGCATTACATTGTTTGCCATTAACCTCTGGCTAACTCGCAATCATTTCCACCTCTGCAACGTGTCCTTTTTGCTCCTATACGCTTCTGTCTTTTTATCGCACAAAAAAATGATGAGTAAGTTGTTATGTACATAGTTTTTACATGTGGGCACAATAGGTCACAGTGAGACACTAAGTAGATGTCAGTCTTTAACACCTTCCTACCAGGAAAAACATGCACTCGCTTTAGATTCTAAAGAGGGGGAACCCTTTTTGAAAATCCAAGAATTACGATGAGCAAGCGCACAGCCTTCTGTGCTTCATATAAATGGGCATATTTTGAGTTATATACCTACATTACAGTTACAGGTCACAGTCAGCACACACATTAGCCTTTTCTCCTCCTTCATCCCCCCTTCCCACCCGCAGAGTCTGTGGCAGGTTAATAAAATAAACATACATCGTCTGGTGGCAATGGCAGGCATGTCAGACTCCCTGAGCTGTCATCAGTTATGTATGTATGTATGTGTGCGGGGGTCATTCGATGCATGTGTGTGGGTCTATTTTTCGAACACAGACTGTCAGTTTAAGCAGGGGCTTGTCTGTCAAAGCCCTCTCACTGCTTGTGCCCTTTCCTCGAATCTTTGACCGGTATTGCCTAGGCGGCCATTTTTTTTCTGATGTCACGCTTAGGGTAGCTTTAATGTTTTTACAGTGGCTGTGTCCGAAACCATGGAGGAACGTACTACAACTACATACTGCCATAACAGTTAGTATGCAT
Source organism: Notolabrus celidotus (assembly GCF_009762535.1). Classification (NCBI taxonomy): domain Eukaryota; kingdom Metazoa; phylum Chordata; class Actinopteri; order Labriformes; family Labridae; genus Notolabrus; species Notolabrus celidotus. The sequence goes on along the minus strand of NC_048287.1, from coordinate 19,813,012 downwards.
GTGTGTGTGGTGTGTGTTTATTTGTTGTACATTATAATTAAGTTTGAGTAATCAGAGATATATATATGATAAGAATAAGCTGCAGCTTGTATTTGCACCTTTTCTTTTCGGGGCCTTGTTACTCCTTTGTTTAGAGATTAACTGCTGCGAGGCTGGAGAGGATGTTGAAGAGTTTCTCTCTCTCTCTCTCTCTGTGTGTGTGTGTGTGTGTGTGTGTGTGTGTGTGTGTGTGTGTGTGTGTGTGTGTGTGTGTGTGTGTGTGTGTGTGTGTGTGTGTGTGTGTGTGTGGGCCCTTGTCCTCCAAAGGCTTTGTGGTTTAGGCCAAGCACAACACAGCTGCCCACCCACCCAATCTGTCTCTCCTTCTCCCTCACACACAGAAACACACACACCATCGCTCTCTCTCTCTCTCCGTCTCTCTCTCTCTCTCTCTCTCTCTCCCTCACCTTCTTTGAAGTTTGTCCCAGTCCAGTAGAGTAGTACAGGGTCAGGATGGAGTGGAGGATTAACGAGGCCCCCGGTATAGACGGATGAAAGGATGGTGGGATGAATGGTCTTTATGAAGTGTTAGATGAGAGGAGGGAAGGCCAGGTGATGACGGCCAGCAGACTTTGGTTCTAAAGCAGACACGGTGATATAGAGCCCACATCTGAGGTTCGGATTAAAGACGGGATCAGTCCTGGCAGCACTGATATCAGCACAGGACCTGCACTTGCACTTCTCTGTAGCCAAAGTTAAAGCAGTATGTAATGTTTGAGGCTACCAATGTTTGACAAATAGTGTGAATCTAGATTTTAATGTAACTTTTGGACTTTACCTTTGATAGTGGTTGTCGTGTACAGGGTTCGCAACACTAAATGACTCATATATTTACCTAAGTAGAAGTAGCTGTTTCAAGAGAATCTCTGGTAAAAGCACTTTTTCAACTTGTCATTGAATTTAAAATGAAAAAGTGATTACTCTGATATAGATGCACTGTATAAAAGTAAAAGATTTATCTGTGGAGTTGATTTTTTTTCCAGCATTGAAATCTTTAAATTAATATTTTATGAGACCTTTGAAGTTAAGTCATTGTAACTTCCACTAAAAAAATTATGTTTAACTGACCAACCAGGTTCAGTTTACTTATTTTGTTACATCCTTAATTTTTATATATATCATGCCCAAAGACTTTATAATTAATGGAGGTAGCATCGGTGATGTCATCCATCTGTTTCTGAAGCGCTGTTTTGAAGCTGATCGTAAGCAAGTGCCATAATGAAATGCTGAACTCAACCTAACTTCGTCCGAGCCATAGACTGTTTAAAATATGGACGTAGTATCCGTGACGTCACCCATATGTTCCTGAGCGCTGTTTTGAAGCAAATCGACGGCGGCAGCCATATTGGAAATACGGAACTCAAGCAGGCATAGTGTGATGTAAAGGTGCAGAGTTTGAGCCTCCTAGCCAAAAGCTATGTGTTCCCGACTGGGAGTCAAGTCAGTCATGTCCTTATTTGGGCAAAAACTCATAATCTTAATATCTTCTGAACTGTTGCGTTAAAAAAAATGTCAAACCCCTGTACAGTGTGTGCCGATGGAGAGATCAGCTACATAGGGCCAAGCTGTTTTTTGAACCAGGCTGTAAACATGTTTATTAATGCAGCAAAAATCTTCTTTTTTGAATGGGCGTCTATGTGGTTTCCGGTGTTTCTGCAGCCAGCCTCAAGCGGATTCTTGATGAATTGCAGTTTAACACTTCCGCATGGGCTTCATAGCTTGAGACCGGAGGTTGCTGCTTGGTCCGAGCTAGTGTAAATTAAAGAGGTGGACATGCCATGCTTTATCTCCTCCTATCAAATCAGCTCACATTACATTCTCGCTTTGAAAATGTAGGGAACAGAAAGTAGAAATATCTCTGTACAAATATTTAGGAGGAACTTTTCAGTTTGTGTCAATCATCTCCCTTTCTTTTAACAGTCATATGTTCCACTCATGAAGGATCTTTGCTGAGAAAACACAAAACAGAGGCTGTTTTTGCAGTGCTATGTTTATCACTTCTCCTGACACCTAGCTGAAAACACCTCACAGGAGCTTTAAGTATACTCCACACCACTGGTCAAATGTGTAAGAGATTCCAACTATGTTTCTCTATTTATAACCTGTAGATGGTGACACTACTGCACGGTCTTAGCTGGCTCACATTCCCACAGAGTCACAACTACAAATGGCGTCATCTCTGTGTTGAGCACAAACAGTCGAAGCTATATGGATATATTACTCAGGAACACACAGAGAACACGTGAGCACACATGTCATCGTGTTAAACCTCCCCACCTCGCAGCCTAGGCGCTTCATGGCATTAAACAGACAGTGATTGATCTACAGTATGATTGTTTATTTTGCCGCGCTGTCAGTGATGGATGAAGATTTGTGGGTATTTGAAAAGTCGATGTGAAATATGGAGGAGCGGTAGGGTGGCGGGGGGTTGTTTGAAATCAACTTCCCCAAGGAGAAATAGCAGCGGGCCTATGGGACGACCTGTCATCATACCTTCACCTCTTTTGAAATTAAAAGCCCCCCATAGTGCAGTAGCAACTCGGCAATCACCATTTTAGTAACTCAGTAGGGTTGTAAACAGTTATTTTTCTTGTGTAAATTCTTCTTGTGTCAGCTGAGCGTGCATAGAGGAAGTCAGTTTCTCATTCACATAAAAGGCTAATCAAAGATCCTCTCTGGCACTATTGTCTTTGCTGCATCATTTACGGCTTGCAGTGGCATACATTCAACTGCAAATGATGACACGTCCCTTTTAAAATCCTAACGCTATTGATATTCAGTGGGCTCCCTTATCCTCTACAGATACCAGTTGATAGAATTCCTTCATCCTCACAGAGCGCCTCATACAAAACTCCCCTCTGTCCGCACATGACAGCCTCCGAGCAGCAAGACATTTCTAACACCCTCTTTAGTTTCCATCCCCCCAAGAGGCCAAAAGGAACCAGGGTTAATGAATAGGAAGGGGAACTCGAGACACAATGCCTACCTGTCCTCCCGCCCTCCCTCTCTTCCTCCTACCAACTCCCCTGTGACACCCCCTCTTTTTTTTTTTCCTCCCCCTTGCAGAAGCTGTCTGACTCCTGCGATCGCTTTCACACGGGCAGATGGCTCGATCGGGAGTTTCTCCAGCTCTGACTCAAAACAAAATCAAAACCCCAAATCCTCCCTCTTCGCTGCAACTAATATATAAATATATTTTTTCTTCAAATTTTTACTCATAACAGATGCCTTGTTTGTCTGCCAGGTTTTCGTAAACCATGCAAACCAGGCTTCCCCCTTTTCACATCTTGTTCTTCTCTTTCAAAAACACTCGCTTTCACATGCCAAAACATCTCTCCGAATCCAAGCTCATTTGAAGACAAAAAGGGGAGACGGTTTGTTTTCCTTCTTCTCTTCCTCTTTGGAGCAGTGATAACTTTAGCACATTGCACATCATTAGCGAGGGCGAGGTTCAGAGTAAGGTGATGGAGCTTACAGCTACGAGCTAAAGTTGCAACACAAAATGTAGCGTAGCTCCGGATTTGTTGGCGTTCAGAGTGACTTTGTTTTATTGTTTTCTGGTGTGAGCAGTGTTGTTTAAGTGAAACAGCTTGGCTTGAAAGGAGTTTATTGTGTCATGACTGGCTTATAAACTTAAGAGATGAAAGATCAGTTTTCAGGATGAATTTTTTCAAGCTTTATGATTAGAAGCGATAATCTAGGGCATCACTGAAGCTTAAGTTTTATACAAGATCAAGCTGGGGCAAAACTTGTTGTGATGTTCGGCTGAGGAATCCAAAGTTCCCATTTCACCTTTGAGTTTTAAATTAGAACCATGTGACCATAACCTCTTGCAGGGCAGAGGATTTGCTCCCCACTGGCATATGAAAAGGACCTCTTTCTTTGCTCTGCCTGGGTCTTCCACAGCACTTTGTCATGTAAAGAGGTCCTTATCTGGCTCCGGCTGGGGGGTGAAGAGGCCGGAGAGAAAATGGCGAGCTGGTTCCCTGGGGCCAGCAGAGATCGACGCATGGTAAATAAGTGACGATGATTGACGGGTCCTTTGAGCAGAGTGGCTTAGGCCTGCCCACAGATGTATCCACCAGGAGGTCAACTTTGACCCCTCTCTGGCCACCTGCTTGCCCTCGACCCTTAACCTTTGGCAGGACTGCAGCTTGAAAAGGCCTAGAATATCTAGTCAATGTAGAGCTGAAACTGCATGGGGCTTTTGTTCAAAATGAGGTGGCTTGCTAAAAGTATGCTTTATTTCTGTTTATTTGCATTAACCCACAAACATTGACAAATATATAAAGGAAGACTAGTCTAAATAGTCCTTCTTGTGTTTCCTTCCTTCTCCTCTTTGCTAAAGCCCTTTTCCTTCCCACACTTTTAATACCTGTGACCCCATTTTACCACTAAAAACACTGATCCATCAAAACGTTTCCCCTTAATGATTTCTCATTTAGCTCATGCACCCCCGCCTCCCACCCACCTATCCCGGTGTGCAGCAATTTCCATCACGTCCTCTGCCCCCTCCGCTCCTTGAGCATTACATTTGTTTTGCTGCCTTTTTTTTAACTGGTCGACCAACAATGACAATTTAATGGACGAAACGAGGGCCGGGAAGTGTTGCGATTTCACGAGGCCTGATTTAATTTCCCTCATTCGGGGGGCTAAATTAGGCCACGGTGTCAGGGTAAATAAACAGAATGCATCTGGACTGCAATAGAGCGAGAAACAGGCAGGGTGTGTGAAAAAGAGGTGGTGCTGTGAAGGTTGCTTTTTCCATTCCCCTGTGAACGCTTATAGATTTACTACAGAGTGCACTGGTGAACTAGTTAGCTTTTTAGATGATGTAGTAAATAAGTGTGTGTGAGATTGTGACTGTTTTTGTGCTATCTTACATATACATTTCATATAGTACATTTGATAGCTGCGTCCCAAATCAGGGGTGTAGCATCCTTCAAACGACCAAGAAGTTTTTCTGTTAATATCACCAGCTGTTTCTGCCTTACAAGCAAGCGGCAACCTCCGGTCTAAAAATGAGGAAGTGCTAAAAACTGCAGTTCATTGAGGATCGGCTTGAGGCTGGCTCTGGAAATACAGGAAACCGTATACACATGAATGGGAAAAAGCCGATCTTTACAGCAGAAATAAACATGTTAACAGCCTGATACAAAAGACGAGTGTAGTCTGGATAGCTCATTTCTTGATCGGCACACACTATGAGGGTGGTGAATTTTTTTCTTACGCAGTAATTTTGAAGATATTGAGATTACGAGTCTTCCAATGAGAGGCACAGCTGAATGTGGGAACACTGTAGCTGTAGGTTAGGGGGCTCAAACTCTGCCTCTTTACATCACAATCACTCCACAGCATTATGGCTGCTGCCGCCGATTGGCCTCAAATATGCGCCTCAGAAACAGATGGGTGACGTCACGGATCCTACGTCCATATTTTATACAGTCTATGGTTACAACAGGTAGCTCGCTGACTAACTAGCTAACGTATTCACTCTCATGCCTCGCTTTCCATTTCATCAAGTTGAAACCAAACACAGGTATTTTAACAGTTTATCACTTGGCTGCTTAAGAGTCTGCAATCACGTTTGAATTGGCCACTCAAAGAGTTGTGGGATATGTTGGGTCTCTTTAACAGCCTGGGAATGTAAGAATGTATTCGTCCTCCTAGGCCATATTTAAAGGAGCCTTCGAAATGGAACTTCCTTGGCGCTGCTGTGACGCTATCTGTCTTCAACTGCGCCCTTCAAAGGTTGCGGCCCCTGAATTGGGACACAGCTACTGTTTCTTTTCAGATTATCATCTATGATTGGTAATTTCATCAAAATGTAAGCATATGGCTCCTCTTCCTTTGGCTCTTATTCATCACACAGCTGTTTTTTTCCACATCTTATATCAGTGGAGAGATAGATGTTGGTCTTTGTTGTCAGCTTCTAAAAATAACTTGGATTATGGAGACCACAAAGCAGCCATTTTGTCGAACGAAACACTCGGTCATGTGTCTGTGTGTGTACATGGTTAAAGGGTGAAGTGTGTGTGTGTGTGTGTGTGTGTGTGTGTGTGTGTGTGTGTGTGTGTGTGTGTGTGTGTGTGTGTGTGTGTGTGTGTGTGTGTGTGTGTGTGTGTGTGTGTGTGTGTGTGTGTGTGTGTGTGTGTGTGTGTGTGTGTGTGTACAGAAGCAAAAAAAAAAAGCCCTCCAGCTATGCAGAAGAGTGTCACGTCTGACATATGTTTATCACTGCCCCTGTTGTTCTGGATGAAAGCCACCATGAACTTTGAGTTGGTTTTGTGTACATACACATGTGCTTAAAAAAACATGCCCTTTCAGAATAAATGACATGTGCAAACAAAGAGGTTTGAAAACAGGATGAGGAGCAGTCCTCTTACCTCAAAGTGCGAGCCAGACGAAACAAAAGAGCTTTACTACCCTCACACCCGCCCTCCGTCTCCTCTCCCCTCCTCTCCCCTCTTTGATATTGAATTACCTCAATGACCAGGAGACACAACAAAGTAATAACAGGCCTAAACTACTGACCCACCCCGGAGCTTCCGCACAGCTCCTTTGTGGAAACAACTCTGCCGACGTCAGCTCCCCACCGTGCAACCAAAGCCTCTGTGTGCGCATAATCTCATTTCCATAAAGAAAATAGTTCACTAGACCCGGAGCTGGAGGGTAATTATTTGCTTTGTTAAATCGGGTAATTAACTTGTCACCCAAGTGATATTTGTGGCTTGTTCACAACAGTTTGATTCATTTTCCCTCCGTTTAGCAATGGGAGACTGTGGAATAATTGTGTTGTCAATGAAATAATAGTTATGTTGCCTAATTATTGCTTTGTTGGATGTTGCATGGAAATGTTGAAACTGCTGTGCACCCATTGTTTTCATTTTTCATATTTTGGGTTATTTCAGTGTGTAGTGTTCTCCAGACATCCTGCTTTCTTCAGTGATGTGATTTATTTTGAAGGCGGTCTCAGATTCCTGTTTAGAAAAAAAAAAAAAAGCTGCCATGTAGGAGGTACTGTTTCAATGCTCATGCTTTTCAGCTCTTTGATTTACATGCAAGCTACATTTGAAGGCACATAATCACCATCCCACGATTGTACATGTGTGTACACATCCAGGCACACACACAAAGCATTGACTTGCTTGTCAGAAACAGCTACCAGGAGAAGGGATGGATACACACCTCTTGGCTCTGACTGTGCGAGTGTGTGTACATAACCGCACACAGTCTGCCAGTAATGATCCAGACAAGCACTCGTATAGCGTGAGCTTTTAAGTCTTTCAGAGACATGCTTGTATATCTATGTGAGTAAAAAAAAGTGTGTGTGTACAGTGTAGGGAGAGCGCTGTGTTGTAACATGCTTGTTAGTGAGATTGTCAGCCAGAGAGAGACTTGACCTTACATGGTCTGTACAAGCTACTCTGTTGTTGCTGTCATCAGCCCTACTAGCAGAAAACGGGTCTCTTTGCTTTGCAGCGCCGTGCAGGCATAGAGGTCTTCTACATTAATTTGTACCTAGTGCCCACTGTAGATGCTCCATTTACACTTTAGGGTACTCTGTTTTTCTTTCCCAGTGGCACATCTCACAGCTGCCACTTCTGCATTACGCAGGAGGTTCTCTCCCCTGTCAGTTTTCATGTGGCTACATGGCATTAAGCAATTATGCTAATATTGACCTTGCTCCAAGAGAAAACAACCTCTTCTAAGTCAGTAATTTGTATTTCCATGTATGAAACTTGACCGTTTTATTAAACACGTTTCTGTTGTGAACATCAGTATCTCTGAAGCACTTGAAAACTTCCTGTGAAATTCTCAGGAGTGGGCTGCATCTGTGAGCGCAAACATGCTACATTTCTCACCCCCGACTTTATCTGGATTTGTATTTCTACCAGCTCACAAGTGAAATTTCCACACGAAGTCATTATCAGGACGAGGATAGAGAAGAGGTCCGTGCAACTGTCTGTTTGCACCAATCAGCAACCTCCAGTCTAAAAATGTGAGTCCAATGCGGAAGTGCTAAAAACTGCAGTTCATGGAGGATCCGCTTGAGGCTGTTTACAGCCTGGTACAAAAGACGAGTGTAGTCTGGATAGCTCATTTCTCGATCGGCACACACTGTACTGGGGGTGAATTGCTTTCTAACACTGCAATTTGGAAGATATTGAGATTACGAGTCTTCCAATGAGAGGCACAGCTAACTTGATTTGACAGGTGGGAACACTGTAGCTGTTGACGAGGAGGCTCAAAGGCCGCCTCTTTACGTCACAATCGCTCGACAGCAGCTATATGGCTGCCGACGCTGATTGGCCTCAAAACAGCGCTTCAGAAACAGATGGGTGACGTCACGGATACTACGTCCATATTTCATACAGTCTATGATTTTCATGTAGCATTCATATCAATGCAAAAAAAAAAAAAAGACATAACACAGGTTAACTTTGTTGCTTCATCAGCGATCAAGTTGGAAACCTTGCACTGTGGCTTCTGCAGTGTGACCTCCACATCATGTCGTGCCTGCTGTGGCTCATATCCCCACTGCCCACTGTGTCCTCATCCTACAGGGAGGACGCAGTGCTGTAAGGGGCACGTCGACAAGCAACTCTGGGAAATTTTTGGGAGAAGAGCTCCTGAAAATGTCTACAAAGCTTCAAGACTGCATGTTTGAAAGAGGCTTTGGAGTCGCAAAACATGTCAGCCAAGATTTGTATCCTAAAGTTACTACTTTTAGACAAATAAAAGCAATTCACACCCTTCCACTTACAGCCGTGCTTAATTGGATGTCAGGCTAAAAGATGCAGACAGCGTCACAACACTTTTCTGACACAAGTTTGACTCACAGTCCTTACAGCTATTGAACTGATTAATACACTTGGTTGAGTACTAAGTATAAATCTATAAAATGAAAGATTACTAACAGAGTGTTGCTGTGAAGTCATATCTGTGAAGATAAGGAAAGCCTTTAGACTAACACAACTGTCTTGCTCAGCTGTGAAAAATTATCATTTTTCTGTAGAGGAGGTGGAGCCTGAACACATTTTAGTAGTTGCTGTGTTCCAGTCCAAGGTTATCCACAGGCCTGGATTCTGCTCCGTGTTTTCAAATGGGATTTAGGAGAGCCAGCCAATATTGAGTCATGTTCTCATCTCCCCATTGTTTATGATCCCAATCCTCACGCCATCCACCTCTGCAAGCAGCTGCATGTACACTTAGACGTTTTAATACACACACGCACACACACACACACACACACACACACACACACACACACACACACACAGAGCATGTGCACACAGTTGCACGCACAAAGTCAGACTTACCCACATTTGTTCACTCACATCAGGGCCATCAGAGGGCAACTCAGGACATACACACACACACACAAGAATCCACAAATCCACAGAGAGCTGCTCCACCTCCAGCCTGGCAAGTTGTTACCCGCGTGCCCCCGCTGCCCGTCTGCCAACAGGCGGGTTAATATTGCCACCAGCTGCAGAGGGGGCCACGCCATCCTCTGCCAAGCGGCATCAGGCCCAGAGCAGCCACACAGGAACCACTGTGTGCCTCTCTTCTCTTTCTCCTGTCCTCCTACTCTTTTGCTTCTCTTCTTACATCTTCTCTTCCCTTTTTCTACTTCTTATTGTTCTGCTGAAATTTAAATATAAGGTCTTCCAATGCCTGTCTGTGTTCATGCATATGAAGCAGTGCGACTGCATGGATCCAAGCCACTCAAGGGTGGTCATCCATCTCAATAAACAACACCGGACAGTGCTTGGGCTGCATGCACGTGCGAGAGAGGGAGGCAGCACACTATGCAGCAATGCAGTGATGTACTATGGGAGAAGACAAAGGCAGGACTTGCATTTCTTACTCATCAGGGTGCTGTTGATTCTCAGCTTGAGGATTTGTCTCACTTGCAGCTTTTCTGCTGTGTAATTGTTCTCACGTTTGCTGCTGTGGATTTGTATCGGTTGCTGTATGTGTTGTAACACAGTGTGCATCCATCTTTTTTAAGACTGATATTTTTTTTTGTAAATATACATGCAGAGGAAGTGTCCATGCATAGGAATGCTAGCAATAAAATAAAACAATAAAATGAAGCCAAAAGAATTGCCTTGATGGGGGCTTATATATCGTGATGTTTTTATAATGTGAATCAGTCTGGCTGGTAGAACACACTTCCCAGAGCACATTTTTAGCTTACCAATAAAACTTCAAAGATCCTAAAGTCAGTCCAGTCCACAGCAGAACAGATACCTCTGTAGATCTGAAGCAGACTCGTACGGTTATGGAAAATCCATGACTCTTGTCTTATGTTAGTTATTCTCTCACCATTCCATCTCCAAGCTGCTAATCTGGTGAAGGATGCTGGGGGGAGCCTACATTTGACAACAGAGCTGTCAATCATAACATCACATCCTTTCTTTGACAAATCAGATGACTAATTACAACATACATTTTCCCCCAAAAAGAACAGTTGCACATAAATCAACATGATATAAGTAGCTCTCCTGAGAGAAAGGATGTTTAATTTTTTTAATATATATATATTCTTGTTGTTCCATCTGTTATAATGGAGAAGGCAGCCTTTAAGACTCAATTCAACTCAACTTTATTTATATAGCACCTTTCATACATAAAAACATTCAGCCCAAAGTGCTTCACAGAATAACAGAGACAGAAAACAACAGCAATGGTAAAATTATAAAAGGAAGGATTATAAATAAAATACTTACAAATAAAATCAAATCAATACAGTAAAATTAATAAAATAAGTAATAATGGACAGAAAAGTTTGAAAATAAGATCAGATGAAAACAAGAAATAAATGATTAATAAATAATTAAATAAGATAAATGAATGTTGAAGCAATGACTCAAATAATAATGGTTAAAATAATAAAAATAATAAAGCACTGCAGGGCTATAAATTAATGACTCCAAATTAAAAGCTAGATTAAAAAGGTAAGTCTTAAGTTTACTTTTATAAACACCCTTAAGGACCTTAACTGACACCAGTCACCAGGGGGAGCTTTAAAGGTTTTGTCTTCACTCAGGGTAGCTGTTGTGCTGTCCGTGATTTTATACACCCTGTAATTGTAAAGCATCGGGCTCAGTACCACTTCAAAACATTTCTACCAATAATTAATTCTGAACAGAAATGACAATTTTTTCCAGAAAAATAAAACTAAAATGAATAAAACCAGGTGTTGACAGGCTGTAGTAAGTTTGCTGTCACTGTTGGTTCTTCTATTCTTACTGTTTTTACATGTAATCCCCCCCCCCAAAAAAAATATAGACTGGGGAAGAGTTTTAGTTAATGGCTTTAAAAAATAAAAAGAGGTAGATTCACAGACTTGTCCAATGCCACCACCAGGTCACTGCTACAGCTCACACACACAGAAACACACACAGGTTTGTATCGATCTTCTACTGAGTTAATCACACTGGCGTCAGCAGACAGCAGTGTTCAGTGTATCTAAAAACAATGTGCTGAGGTTAAACTTGTTTTGGTCGGAAGCGATGCGAGGCGGTTTCAGAGGTGAGAGAGGGAAGTGCAGAGGTCGCCTGTTTTTCCTTTCCTCTGAAATCCAAATGGACCCGAGCAGAATTCAAACACTCTTTAGTTTAGTCATCTCTACGGACAGCAGCAGATGCTTCTGAAGTGGCCTTTTTTTTTTTTTTTACAAATATACTCATCCGGGATGATATAACTTGTATCTTGCAGTACACAGTCGTTTAGCTCTTCACTTGTGTGGGCAAGCGGTGGCCTTCTTCACACGCTCAATATCTTTTTATGTCCCTGTTGTGGAAAGAGGATTTAATGAGTCTTTCTAGTAAAGCTGCTTGTCTGAGCCCGAGCAAAGTTCTGCGAGGGTAAATGAGTTTAAAGCCCCGGGCTATGATTTGTTGTTGTGTAAGTAAGTGTGCTTGTGTGTACAGTGCGGTGTTGCTTGTGTGCATCTTCCTGTCTGATTGTTTACAGCCCTACCTAACTGGATTCCAGATGTAATCCTACAGTCTTCCTGATGAGTCTGACTATCCAAGGCTAACAGGAAGACTTTCTAGAAGTCACCCTCAGGCGCTGCCATCGCACCGGCTCACTTCCATACAAATGGATTCTTCCTCTGGTAGCAGACACATGCTGCATAAACTGACCAGAGGCTGGTGGTTGTCTGCATAAGCCTGCGAGCCTGCAGGCTGTTCCTGTCAGACAACGCACGGGGCTAATGAGGTTACAGTGTTTCCTGTTTCTGCCTTCCTGTCCCCTCCTTGTGTTTGTAGGAGTTAGAGGGCTTCAGCTCTTTTGCACGACATGTTTACACACTGTAACGGAACTTAAAGATGTTCGAAAACGCACTCACAAATAAGCATTTAACATGCTTTCAGTAGCTTTGAATGTTTCCAGTCGTGTTGTCGCAGACAAACTCCAAACACAAGAGCATGTGACATGCTGCTGCATTTAAAGGCCACACCTTGCAGCTACTAGGTAGAAAAGCTGCAGCCTGGATACTTGTAATAAATCACGGCTGCTGTCATATAAACTCCAATGTTTGTGTTTATACTTGAATGAAGAGGTAATAGTCCCCTCAGGATGCTTCCATTTTTATATCTCTAGAGTGTGTTAAGTGCACCCAAAACCCATTACAACAATGAAAGTGTGTTTCCAGTTTTGGAAATAAGATTTGTTTTCTACAACAGCAGAACTATGACCTTGCTTGTAAGGAGAGAAAATATATCATAAATAATTGTCCATGAGTGCCGCTGAAGCCTTTGGTGGTTTGCTGGACACCATTTGGTTTATTCATCAAGTATAAAATACACAAGTACGTCAAACGAGCCAAACTTCTATAGATATTCCAGCCACATAAGGGCGTTTACGCAGCTCTTTATACATTTGAACAAGAAGGATTAAATTGAAAATAAATCCCAGTAAATGAATGGACTGATAGCACTTTTATTACAAGAAGGGATTTCCATAATCCACAGAGACACTCTCAGTGTCTTATGTCATACAGCCTGGTCGACTATAAAGAGCATTTTCAAGAAATAACATATTGCTGTTGATGTTAGAAGTCATACCTCATATTTTTTATGTGTACAGCTGCTGTGTGTGTGTAAGAGAGAAGGTTAGGAGTGCAGCTCTGTTAAGAGGGATCAGCAGCAGGGTCCTCCACGGCTCCCCAGGGAATAGCAGGGAGGCGCAGGAGCCTTCACCAGTCTGACCATGATGAATGACAGCGTGTTGGGGAGCGCCGTCGATCAGAGCTCCACGTGACTACTGCCTGTGAGCTGGTGTTTTTGTAGACGGGAACTGCAAGTAGCCCCTGTGAAAAAAGATATTGTGACAGAGTCGAAGGAAACGTGTGTTAAATGAGGCTGGTATTATTGCACAGGGGCTATTTGTAATTCAGCCTGTCAAAGCACACACACTGAAGTACCTTAGAAAACACATTCCCACCATGAGACCTGTATTTTAGTCTATTATACCTGCAGACATAGCCCAGTCCTCAGCTGTAACACTCGGCACTCTCAACCTGCCAAATCTAACCTAAGAATATGAAGAATTTTCCTCAACTGAGCCCTAAAACCATGGCAACAAGGCTGCGAAGCTGACTGAGACACCGCCACAAAGCTGATATCACGTCGTTATACTTAAACATTTCCCTTTACGAGGGACACTTAAAATTCCCACAATAACAATCCCAACATTCAGTGAAACATTTCACATTTCACTTCTAGGCAGAGCTGCTGAGACGTGGCTCTTTACGATAATGTTCCTCTGGTGCTGTGTGCTTTTCTCACTCTGAGACTGGAAATGAACTGAAGGAAACTTCCTCCAGGTAAACTCATGTTATATAATGTGATGAAACTGTTAGTGGCCCAGAAATGTGGTAAACCAAATCAGTTGCACATATATACACTTCTCAAACTCTTTAAAGTTCAGTTAAGTTTTAACAACTTAAATCTCGACTGATTATCAGTTGTAAAGACGTTCTCCAAAGTTAACAGGAGATTTGGCAGAGATTTAGTGAACAGATGGCTCAAGTAATCAAGTGATTTCATTGTGGTTATTTGATCATGGTTGTTTGCAGTCAAATGGTAGCCTTTCAATCGCTTAAGTTGTGCTGCATTCATGTGCAGCTGGAAGGTTCTGATATCTGGGTTTCCAAAAAAAGCCCCAGCTTTTCATGTCTTGTCCTAAAAAATCAGATGCAAACAATGCTTGAAATACATACTGACAAGTAGAAGAATTGACCAGTGTTGTAGAAGATTTGCGTCAGGTGCTGTTTGTGTTGAGGTTAGGGGTCAAAACAAGGGTCAGGGGTCACATACCCAGTGTGGGTGGGCATTGCAGTCAATTTAAAACCCTTTATCATGCAGCCTCTCCTGCTCACATTCAAGTCAAAATATACACAAACACTCCCGGTATCTTCACGGCAATGTGACACTTATTTCTCTTGGTCAGAATAAACTCAGTCACAGTCTGTATTTCAGAGTTCTCTCTACCTCCTTCCATCTCCCCTTTCACTCCCTCTCTCTCTCTCTCTCTCTCTCTGCTCTACTTTTTTTTACCAGCCTGATAGCGTTTTATGCTCCGCAAGGCTGAATGGCGCTGGCAGTCTGTCACTTAAGCACGCTCAGATAGATTCAGACTGTGCATGCGTGCCTGAGTGTGCAAATGCAGACAGCTGATATGATTGACAGTGCAGACGCGGGGAGGTTTACGTGTGTGTGTGTGTGTGTATGCGTGCGTGTGTGTGTCTTTGGCACTTAGCTCAGCAGGAGAGACATTACCAACCAGTCTGCAAAGAGAGGGCATTGTTCTGAAGGAGGAGCGTTTACATGCTGCATGTGCACAGGATGGAAAGATGGAGAGAATGCAGTCCTACTTGTGAGTTTTTTTGCATGTGGACTATCCTAAAATGACTCATTTGAGACTGAAACATAGAATTGATCCTGTATTGTTTAAGGAAAACAGTGGTATCAACCCTGGAAGTGTCCTGGATCCATTTGTTGAAGCTGTCCCAGCAACAGCTACTTTAAAGGGAAGGCCCTCTGGCTGCACACACACACGCACACACGCACACGCACACACACACACACACACACACACACACACACACACACACACACACACACACACACACACACACACACACACACACACACACACACACACACACACACACACACTCATGCATACATTCCGATGCAGTGAGCTTGTGGTGTAATGAGGCGATTATATAGGGCCTCTCGTACCCAGTAACCCCGCAACCTTGTTTCATTCGCCCCTATTCACTGCAGTCCAAGCTGAGCTAAGCATCCGGCCTACTTGAGGCCATAAGGGATGCGAGGACCAGGATGTAGTTAGGAATGGAATGTGAGCATTTTGAGCAGGAACACATGCTCCGTAGTTGAGGAAGTCTGCATGGTTTTTAGCCACTAGAGCTGCTAAAAGACATTTGTCACAGTTTGTTGGAGGTGCCAGGGTGCATGTTAGGAAACAAAAGGCATCATTTACATTCCGAGTTAAACATGCTGCTCAGATGTGCCTGTTTGATTGCTTTGAAGAGCTCTTCATTGTTGCAGCAGCATCATTTGCCGCATTGTCGATGTTTTCTTTAATGCTTTGCAGTTGTTTTAGCCTCCCTAAAGGCTCAAAGTCAACATGCCTTCAATGCTTCAAATCCCAGAATAGTTTTTCATGACCCTAAGAAAGGTGACATCAGGGATAAAATCATTGTGAGTGATGTCATCCTTGCACTTGAGAACTTTTGAGGAGGCAGTCATCTGGAGCCCATGTGTCGGAGAGAGATCAACATGTGAAAGGCGGAGGAGGAGGAGAGCGGAAGAAAAGAGCAGGATAGCAGTGGGGTAAAGATTGTCCAGACTACTGGATACAATAACCCCGAGCTTTGTTGAAATAACACTTCTCCTCCGTCTTTCCATCCGTCCTTCCGTCCACCCCTCCTCTCCTGAAAGGAAATGTGTGTTAGAATAACACATTTTTTGGGCCAGTTTTGTAGAGCAGATCACAGCTGGCGCGTGGCCCACATTCCTCTGCCATGACATCCGCACAGTCGGCAGCAGCACAGCGCTATTTTTAGAACGGCGAGTGAGAACGCACACATGAACCCACACACACAAAAATGTTTGATGCAGATTCCCAAGAGTGAGTAATTTCATGCTTAAGCTTGGAGAGTTGTAATTTTCCTTGTAGTTATTTGTGTACCTCCTTTTAACAACATCTATTAAGTATTTGAGTTTTTAACAGTTCAATTGTAACAATGCAACATTTTTGACTGTTTTTTGCTGTTTTTATAATAAATTAGTTGACAATACATGTCAATTATGGAGATATCTAAATATAAACACATATTTAATCACCTTTTTAAATCAGTGGTTTTTATCTCTCCCATACAGGAAATAGTAGCATGCCTTACACCCACCGGGGAAGTTAGCATTAGCTTTCTGTCACACTTGTACACACATACCCAAGCTCAACACCAAGGCTCTTAAAGGCACAGTGTGCATTTTTATTAAAATGTGTTATGCATAATTTTCACACATTAAATTGGAAACACATTTTTATTTCTTTATTTTTCTAGAATCAGAAAAACTTTATTTATCCTGGGGGGGATTCAGTTATTACAGTATGGAGTTATACACAGTATGTAAGAAAGGCAAAAAATTAATAGAAAGAAGGAATAAAAAAAAGATATAAATACTACTAAAATAAAATAATAAAGTGTGTACAGAAAATAGTCTTCACTTGTTTTTTTTTTCTACTAGCAGATATTATGTTGCATAATTACACTTTTATAATGTTTTAGGGTCACGGCGAGACCCTCCCCAAGGAAGAATTTGGCTTTCCCCCGCACCCCTTTCTGGTGACTAAGGGTTGCTGGGTCTCTCTTAGATACTCTAACCGCACAACTGTACCTTAAACGGGCCGGTAGGCAACAGTTTACATGCATGACTTCAGGCCAGGGCACCTCAATGGGCAGTACTAATCCACTCCAACGAAAGTCAACATAGGTGCTCACAAAGAACGAAAGGGGAAAAACTATTGCAAGGGAATGCAAAAGTAGCAGTATTTCAAGGGAACGCAAAAGCACCGCGAGGGAACACTTGTGCATATTTTACTTGTTTCTATTGTCACACCCACAGTTTGTACTCTTGAAAAATGTCAGGAAAATAATCATAATGTAAAGAATAAGAACTGCTTTTCTGGTGTGATATTTACCCATCCTTTGGATCTTTGGATTCAATCTTTTAGGAGAAGTATTATGGGGTAAAATGTTTAAAGAAGCCCAGCGGGAAAGGTATTACCTTGGTATACATCCAAGTGCTGTCTGACTTGTCGCAGCACGTGTCTGTGTGTGACAGTAAGAGCAAGAGTGAGAGAGAGAGGAAGAGGCTTACCTTTCAAGCACAGTATCCCTATGGATGCCTAAAAGCTGTCTGTCTGCGTATTTGTGTGGTTTTTTGCAGCTTGGATTACCTGTGTATTGCAGAGGAGGCGGGGGGAGGGGGTTGCCGGGTGACAGTAGGCACACAAGCATCACTTGGTTACACACACACACACACACACACACACACACACACACACACACACACACACACACACACACACACACACACACATGCACACTCTTGCACACATGGGCACAGAAAGGTCCCTGCGCTCATTAGTGGAATTCCAGCAGCCTGATGGGAGCTGGTCTTGGTGTGGATGTGTGTGTCAGTGCCAGGTAGCGCTCGGCTGGCAGTGCTCTGTGTAAGAGCTGTCTCTAAAGAGCTCTGGCAATACCTCAGAAACACACACACACATACACGCACACAATGTCTGCGTGAGAAACTGAGATGCAGCACAATTAGGTTTTATTGCTTATTTGAGTCGATGTTTCCCCTCCTCTGTCATGCTCTGGCAGACAGTGTGAAAACCTTCGGAGGGTTTTTGTTAGCATGCTGTTATTGCCCAACAATACTTCATTTTGCATCTGGAAAGCGCACACACATATGAAGCAGAAGCCTTGGCCTCAAACAGATGGCAAGCTTCTTCTTAGGTCAGACAAGCAGTTAACCTGGAGTGGAGCAAAGGTTGTGAAAACTGCATCTCACCAATGATTCTGAAGTTATGAAAAACTAACAGTGAGGTTTCAGGGCACGGCTGAAATAGAGCAGCCAGAGCTTTAATGCTTACACAGCAGGCAAAGTCTGTTAGCATTTTTTCTTCTTGTTTTTTTCAGACCTTGTTGCTATGTGTACACAGTGCAGGAAATATCTGTGGCGTGCTGCCAACTAGTGTGAGGAAACCAGAGAGAAAAGGAGAGAAAAAGAACTGCAGATGAACCTTGAGGTCCATTTTTCAGGAAGAAATTGTTCCTCCTCTCGGTACAGCTGTGTTATTTCTGTGTGCATCAGGTAGACATGCATACCATCAAATATATTTATGTGTTTGAAAGTTTGGGATTTACTTTTAATACTGTGTGTGTGTGTGTGTCAGTGTGCATTTGGCCTCGTGACACGGGGAGCGAGAGAGTGCCAGTGAGCTGTCTGGGTAATTGGTGCTTACCTGGCAGGCTTTGCACACACACACACACACACACACACACACACACACACACACACACACACACACACACACACACACACACACACACACACACACACACACACATACACAAATGAAAAAATTTGATGACATTAACTACAGGAATTGAATTTTTGCACCCCCCTTTTCTCTCTTCTGTGTGTGTGTGCGCGTGCTCACGTGTGACAATGTAATGAGGGGACTGCTCGCTCCACACAAAACACATCCTATCAACCTCTGACACAGGCTGCAAACCAGCGCTGCACTGAACACTCTCCTGCCTTATGTAAATCTGTGTTTCTCTGTGTGTGTGCGTGTGTGTGTGTGTGTGCCAGTACTCGCACTGCATGCAGGGAGATGTGGCTGTCACCCATCAGCTCCATCATGTGCAGACACCGAGCTTTTAATCTAGCCCATTCCCCCCTCCTTTTCTTTTTTTTTTTTACTACTGCTGAGGCCTCGTCCCCAAGGCTCCCATGCAGACCTGGGAAATCAAAACAATACTCTGCACAAGCGTATTTTTATCTGCTGAAGAGACAAAAAAATCACAAAAGAATCATAAACAAACAAAGTCTTCAGTCTTGTCAATAGTGTCAAAAAAGATTATGAAATGCGAAGGGAACAGAGTGAGTGAATGAGGCCATAACGTTTCTGTTTTTACAACAGGGCGATAATAAAACATGTTCACTTATTTTAAGGTTATTCTTCGCTTCAAGGCTCATATTTTCTGTCCTACCTGTGGCTTTCAAGTCATCTACTTAAAAAAAAAACACTGCCACGAATATGAATCAGGTCTCATCTTATACCAGAAGCATGTTGACATATGAACCAGTACAGCTCAATACACCCTTTTGTGTCGCTCATGTAATTTGCAGTGTTTTTTGTAAAGCTTCGATCGATCGATTTGATCGTCACGCATAAAAAATACATCCAGCCCAAAGAGGCTTTAAAGAAACATAACAAGAGATCAATCATCATTATATGTAAATCATCTTGACATTTCCTCCAAGCTGTAGAACCAAGTGGCAAACTCTTGAGCATTCAAGTTTATCAATCATTGTATTGTGTTTCAAACATTTTTGAAAAACTTAACATAAAAAGGGGAGCTTCAACTTCACCCTATTCACCCTATTCACATCATTCACACAACCTGTTGTCTTCATGATCTTGAATCATTTTAAATCTGCAAATTGGAAGTAGTCAAGTTCTCAGCTGAACACCAAGCATCCAGAGATCCTTGACCTCCTTTGTAGTTTGCCACAACACAAGTCTCAGGCCATAACTGTCCTTGATTTGCATCCCTATAAAAACAGCATGACGCTCTGTTATCAGTAAGGAGTTTTCTGATGTGCTCTAGGAAAACAACTTCCTGTGAACCATAAATTCTGATCAAGCGGCAACCTCCGGTCTCAAACTATGAAGCCCATGCGGAAGTGTTCTAAACTGCAATTCATCGAGAATCCGCTTGAGGCTGGCTGCAGAAACACAGGAAACCACATAGACACCAATTCAAAAAAGATGATATTTGCAGCATTAATAAACATGTTTACAGCCTGGTTCAAAAAACAGCTTTGCTCTATGTAGCTAATCTCTCTATCAGCACACACTGTACGGGGGCTATTTTTTTCTAACGCAACAGTTCAGAAGATATTAAGATTATTTTTGCCCAAATAAGGACATGACTGACTTGACTCCCGGACGGGAACACATAGCTGTTGGCTAGGAGGCTCAAACTCCGCCTCTTTACGTCACACTCTGCCTGGTTGAGTTCCGCATTTCCATATGGCTGCCACTGTCGATTGGCTTCAAAACAGCGCTCAAGAACAGATGGGTGACGTCACGGATACTACGTCCATTATTTATACGGTCTATCATTCTGAGATATTAAAGCTCCTGCAAGTAAAATATGTTTCTGTTGAGTTTTGGCGAAACAGTACCTCTAGTTTCTTGTCCTGTACATTAGTAAGTCATATGTTCAACAAAAAAAATCTCACACTACTTTATTTTGATAGTCCATTGCATCTCTCATTGAAAATCTTTGCTATGGAAAACACCATAAAAAGGCAGTTTAATCAATGTTCAGTTAATCACTCTGTCTGCCACCTACCCAGCAACAGTGTCAGGCATAAAGAAAGTATATAGAAAACTCAATCTTCTCTTCTGGTGGTCTGGTCTGCAGTTGTAAGTCACAAAGAGGCATCAATTTTAATTTCAGCCTGTTTCATGAGCAGATAAAAACTCCCTACAGGAGCTTTAAGGAAACCATACCAAAGTCTTTTCATGTCATACATGTATAGTAATTCTATCAATGCATCTATGGTGTCTTGTGTCTGAAAGAGTGTGAAATGCATGCACTAGACCTGGGATAGCAGCGTTTGAGAGAAATGTGTGAGCAGCAGTAATGTCAGTCGCATTTCCATCACTGTGTGAAAGGTAGAAAGTTAATCTCCTCCTAATATTATGCGTCCTCCCACAGCCAGTCAGACAGAAACACAGTCTGACACACACTCTGTTTTGCCTTTTTGAGAGCTCACTATGGAGCGCTATATATGACTGTTATCTTGTTATTAAAGCAGCACTAAAACATCTTTGAGTAATTATTTTCTTGCGAGGTGGAGACTTTTAATAAACCCTACGCTGATGTCACCGTGATGCCCGCCAGCTGCTTAGCTGAGCCAACTCCGAATGATCTGAGTCAACTGTATAATCAGAAAAGCACTCCCACACACGGCGCTGTTCACGTCTGCCTCTTACATTCAACTCAGACAGGAGGAAGATGAGCCGACAGGATCAGAAATGTTTTTTAATTCAAATAATTAGCATACATTAGCTTTTCAGCACAAAGACAGAGAGTGTTTTTTTTCTTCTTCTCTCAAACCTCGCAGCAGAAATCTACTCGCCCCATGGCTTGACTAAAGAAAGCTATTTCCAGTTTCCATTATTTATTAATACCTCTTTGTTGTTGCTCATGTCCTAATCTCATTTCCTTTAGTCATTAGCAATGTTCGACATCAAACACAGCTGCTGGAGCATTGAGAGTAGCAAAGTGAGGGGGGGAGAGAAGTCTGGTTATTGCAGTTGGACACTCACTAAAGTAAAGACCCATTTTTAACAAGGCTCGTGCAGTGCAATATTTTTCTATTGAACAGTTAAAATTCTTAATATTAGCTA
This sequence comes from Notolabrus celidotus, assembly GCF_009762535.1. Lineage (NCBI taxonomy): Eukaryota > Metazoa > Chordata > Actinopteri > Labriformes > Labridae > Notolabrus > Notolabrus celidotus. The sequence goes on along the minus strand of NC_048287.1, from coordinate 19,791,199 downwards.
TATAGCCTTTCAAAATTGGTGGCTTTGATATGCTGTATGTTCTATTTAATCTGAATTATAAGAAATACATCCATGTCTTGGAAAACAATGTCTTGCCTGTGACTTCTCCGAATCTCCGTACGAAAAAAATTACAGCACATGCACTCAAAGTCCCATGATGCCCTTTTCATTCGCTCTCCTACCCATTCATCACAGTAACACTCTCCCATCACGGCACAGTGGTGAGATGCAGTCGCACCACGCATTCTCATGCTAATGTGGTGCTCTGTGTCTAGCTGCAAGCTAATGCTATGTCATGCTAATGCTGTGTCATGCTAATGTCATGATGTATTGAGAAACGGCCTCCAGAACAATATCTAGGGGGACATCCTGTTGGTCCAGAGCCTTGTAGTCTGTTTCCTCCTACAGAAGCTGTCCTAACTTTTCAACACTGCATGAAACACTTTTTTTATGTTTCCTGTGTTGCTGTGTTCTGCTGATACCCAAAATGCTAACTGGCTGCAGCTTCAGTTACTTCATCTTTGAGGAAACATTTAGCTGTTTTCAGAATCCTGTACTGAATGAAAGGTGCATGATAACTCTAGGGCAGTTGATTGGGTGAAGAAGGTGAATATGGACTAGGGATGTACATTTTAAGTTTCCTTTCCATGATCGATTTTGAAATGTTAACGATCCCATATCGATTAATCAATTAAAAAAACATTATTCGTCCTATAGGGCAATACCCCCCACACCCCCCCCCCCCCCCCCCCCCCCCCCCCCCCCCCCCCCCCCCCCCCCCCCCCCCCCCCCCCCCCCCCCCCCCCCCCCCCCCCCCCCCCCCCCCCCCCCCCCCCCCCCCCCCCCCCCCCCCCCCTAGATCATAGTTTCTATAGCAACAAAATGCATAGAACTGACGGTATTGAATATGGGTACATGTTAAAAAGTGAAGGCTCATAATACTAACAGAAAACTGGACACTCTGAGTCTGAAGTACTTTTTGTCTATTTGTTCTTATTGAGAAAAAAAAAGTGTATTTGATCAGGTGTCAGCCGGGAAAGCAACCGGGTCATAATCAGTCCAGCGGCAGAAAAGCTCAGACGGTTCTGATGTTGCTGATCTGCAAACATAGTGTACTAGCAACACCCACCAGTCTGTTGCCTTTGTATCTAAAGCTTGGGAAATGTCCTGTTTAAAGTTATCAACCTTTTGTGTCCGTGTCGTTGTTGGCAGCCTGACGCACAGCCGCAGCCACCAGCTGAGCGTATCCGCTGTGCACAACACCTTTAACAGCTGATTCACATCAAAACATGCTTTCAACTTAAAACACCTCCCTGATAGATGATTGTAATATGAGACCACATGTTGTCCATTCCACATGACGGAACATTGAAAACAAAAATGCGTATTTCGAGTAATGTCTTAACAATCAATTAATCGATAATTGATTAATTGTGTACATCCCTAATATGGACTGTTTAATCATCAGAACATCAGCCTTTTCTCTCTTTTTTAGTCTTAAGAGTTTGTGCATCTGCAACAAAATCAAAGGCAAAAGCTCCACACAAACATTGCTCGCCCTGCAAACCCTGCAGGACCCTTTGTTGCTTTTATCTGACCCGACCTGTTTTTGTTATAAACATCTGTCTTCTATCTCAGGAACAGACCTGTTACTTGGGATAGTGTTTGGTACTGACCTTCTCTCTCTCTTTCTGTCTCTCTGGATGTTTCCACAGGATGACAGTGATGGGATCCCGTGGTCAGAGGAGCGGGTCATGCGAAAGGTGCTTTACCTCTCACTTAAGGAGTTTAGGAGTGCACAGAAACGGCAGCTGGATGGAGACGGAACCACAAACTCAAATGGTGAGTTTATATACACATCTTCGATGACAGGGACCTGCACCACTGTGTGTGTGTCGTATCATTCCATTTGTGCACTTGTACTTTCACTGTCCTTTGGTATTGTATTTCGGTGTAGCAGGAATAGCAGGGAGTAGAGGAACTGACCTCCTGCTGGTTTAAGTGAAATTCATACAACTTACACACTCTACAAATCAGTCTAAGAATAAGGCTCACAGTGGTGTCAAATAGAAAAAGTCAATTTTTCATGCATAAAAAACTTGCCTGTCTTCATAAAGCTGTAATGAAAGCTTTGCAAAAACTATGAATTGATTGGAAATATAATGAAAATCTATATCTGTGTAATTTAGCCATCCCTGCAACAATTAAAGGATATCTTAAAATCACGAATTATGACATGTTGTAAACTTTAACTGTGTTTTGATGGAATAAAGAAGGCAAAGAAAGCCGGAGCTGCTCTGGCATTTTGTGCAGTAAATGTCAGAGTTGCCAATTTTGTCTGGCTTGGCTGACATTAGCGGCTCAGTCCTTTTCTCCATTGCTTTAATTGTAGGCGACAGTTTTATTGCTTGGTCTTTAAATCAGGCCTAAGCGTGTTTTCTTTGACTCTGGAGCCTGATTTAACAGAAAATAGACAGAATCAAATGAAGAACAGATGATCAAGGACTCTCATTTGCCTTTTGTTGTGGGTCAGTGGGCAGCAAGCTGCAGTCTTTCACTCTGCCGGTTCAGTGTCACATCCTCAAAGGAGCCATTGAACTGAAAGTTTTCCTTTTCTGTTGTTAAAGCATCAGACAGAGGAAACCTGGTGGTGCCACATAAGAAAAAAACACATGTTAAAGTGTTGTTAATCTTTCCCAGCGTGTACATTTACATATAACCCTTGTGTCCAGACTCATTAAAACAAGGACTAATAGAATCCCTGACATGAATTAATTCCTGAGGTTGCTGAGTTTGACAGAAATCCAATTCCAGGTGGAAGCCTGCTATGGTTACACCTGAGGGACTTTTCTGTTGTACTGTGTAAACCTGAAACAACAGAAGAGTCGTAAGAGCACAGGGGGGGAGGAAGAGCGAGTTTTGAACCAGACTGCCACCTTGTCTTTGTTTGACACTGATGCTCCCACACGACAAAAGCCCTCAGCCAGCCAGCAGCGGAGATTTGAACTTCACACGTGCTTCAGAAGCTATTCTCAGCTGACATTAACACAACCCAGACACCCTAAGAAAGGGAAGCCGTGCAGCCATCCAGCTCTGCAGAAAGATAGACAGAGAGACAGGAGGGAAGTCTCTTTTGAAATGAAGCTTGTCTTTCATACCATTTTTCGCTCCCTTTTCTTTCTCCTGTTTTCTTTATTATAGATTTCTCCACACCTTCATTTCATCTCTCTGTGTCTGTGCAGAGAACCCACTCCCCTCTCCTGTAGCTTGTGTATCTCCGTGTGACTGTCTGGCATCTCGTAGCTGCCACTCCACAGCTCCTCAGGGCCTTTTAAGCCGCCGCGGGTAGCTGACCTTATCGCCTGAATAAAAATGAGTCATTAGAAAGCGTTGGCGGCCCGTCGTGCCGGGGGTAATGACAGCAGCCCGCACTGACACAAAAGGGAGCCGGGCTGAATAGACTGGCCCTGCTGTTTTAGAGCACCGTATGTTAGCAAGGCTTTGGAGGCAGCACCAGCAGCACAGTTCCCCCCGCTTTGCATCGATGTTGTGGTGAAACTGTCAGCCATTTTGGAGGATCGCACCCAGCATGCACTACATCCTGAATGGGCAGCTCCTGCTGGTTAGAGGACTGTGGGTTAGAGAGTTTGGGCTTTTAATGGAATCAGGCATGTGCTTTAGTTTTCAGGCTCACTGACAGCTATCAGCCATTTTGGAGATTCAGGCATTTAAAAAAAACATCATCGGATGAAGTAGAAAAATACGATGGATGTGAGAGAACTGTCATATATTTTACTAGCAGATGATTGGATAACTTTATCTGCAAAATATGAAAAAATAAATATAGCCTTTTTAAAGCTCCTGTAAGGAGTTTTTAACTTATTATAAACCGACTGAAATCACTCCTGGTGTCTCTTTATGACCTACAATATCAAACAAAATCACCAGTGTCAAGATGTCCCTGGTCGTTATTGTAAATAGGTGCGTTTCGGCCAAGACTTCCGGGTCTTTTAGCCCCCAGAACTACTTTCCTTGGAACTAAAAGGTTCCTCTGCCCACATTGTTGTCTGTGTTTCGACTGCGGGCTGAAGTCCCAGGTAGATTGTGCAAATCAGGCCAGTGACGTATGGAGAAAAAAAAGATATTAAATAATATTTTGAAATCTTAATAAATAACTAAACTAGTATGCATTCCCAGGAACTCCCTCTGTGTTTCACCAACTGTGTAAGCTGCACAAACACGGTTAGGTTCAGCCGAAAGTCCCAAGACCTTAAAAAGTACTACGCCCAAAGCAGGGGCTTTTCAGGGGGAGATTAACTACCCCTGAACTAAATTTAGACCCTGGTTCCTCTGGTCGAAACACATGTAGTTCAGGGGTAAAGTCCCTAGTTCTGGGGGGAAAAGTAAAAAAAAGCCTAATGAGAATTGGTTCTCAATTGACTTACCTGGTTAAATAAAGGTTAAAACAGAAAAAAAGATGAAATATTTCAATAAAGTTAATTATAATGAAAACTGTAGCTGAGGGGCAGCTGCGGGGTGGGTGAAAGACTTAAAGATAAGACTGCACAAAAGCCATTTTCCCCTAATTTTCCATGACAAACATTCACAATGAGCGATACATTTGACAAATAGAAGACAGCAGAGTAAAATATATTATTAGTTTGTTAAAGATATTCCTTTCACATGCACAGAGCAATTTCAGCACAGAGATGAGATGATGTGTCCTGGCCACATGGGGTGCCAAAGTTGACACAAACTGCAGGTCACTCACAGGAGCTTTAAGCAGTAGTGTTTTGATTAGTAGTATGTTTTTCCTGTCTCTCCTTATAAACTGGACTTAAAAATATAATATGTACATGTATAAATGTAATACCTTTTTTAGTCTTTTTCCTGTTGATTATTTCTTCTATTAGTTAGTTAATCCTGTCAAATAAAAGTGAATAACTCCTCTTATGAGTCATTTTTATGACAGCCTTTCAGGCCAGAGCGATAGAAAGTTGAGCACCGCTGAGATAAGCTCCCACCTTTTTAGAAAATCGGTGTCTTGAGACTGAAGGAGGTCACCTGCATGTACACCTCTGTAAAGCAGCATGAGTCCCCCTCCCTAGCTCTCTGTCTCCCCCTCCTCCCTTTCTTACATACCGCCATCCAAACCCAGACTCCACATCTCTCCTCCTCCTCGCTCCGTCACTGTGTGGCAGCAGTGGCTATCTGTTTTAGAAGGGGTGTGGCTGTCTGTCAGTCAGCTGCATGCGCGTCTGTGTGTATGCGTCCGTCTGTGTGTGAGTGTGTGTGCCGATCTCTCTCCCCACCCACCCAGCTTTCTCTCTGCCAGTAGCCAGCAATTATGCCATCTCTCTAACCACTTTACCTCTGTCTGTTGGCAGCCGTCCATCTCTGTGTCCATCACACTTCCTGCTTCTCCCGCTCCCCGCCTGCATTATTTAACAAATGACATTATGCCCTTCTGCATCCCGGCTTCCGCTCTGTCCTCCCCTCTAGTCTCATTCCTTCTCTTCCTCTCCGTGTCTCATCCCTATCTCTCCCTCCATCCGTCTGTCCGTCCTTCCGGTCGTCTCTCCCCCCGGATGCAGGGATTCATTACACATCAATAGGACTCTGGTTACTGCCTTCTCCGCAAGCTCCTGTCTCCTCTCTCCCTCCTGCTGCTCCATCTCCTTGATTATGTATCTCCACACCGCCCTCCTCTTCCATCAGTCTCTGTCTCTCTTTCTTTTCTCAGCACCTTCCTCTTTTGCTGCTTTGTCCTTCCCGTCCTCTGCCCCGTCTGTCTTAACTATCCACACTATCTGTCACCCAAGCCCTGCCTTTTTTCCTTTCCATCCTTCCTCCATCGCTAGTCTCCCTCCGTCTCCTGTTCTCCGAATCGTATGAGCTGCACCTCCTTACCTCGCCGTTTCCCTCTCCTTGTCCTCCCTCTCCATTTCCCTGAGAGCTATTGATGGAGGAGCTGGCTGCTGGCCAGAAAGCAGGAGAGAAGGGGGCTCACTGTTCGCCCATTTCTCCGACTGTCCCCTCTCTTTCCCTTCCTATCTGTCTCCCTGTCTCAGGACCTGCTGCTTTTGCCCCCCGTTTTTATGCACGTCGTCCCCTTTCCGTCAGCACTCGCTCGGCTGTCACTCTGCTGTCTGTCTGTATTTCCCATGCTGCCAGCCCCTTGCATGGCCGCAGTGGCAGCCGTGGCAGCTATAAACACCGCGTGGGCCCTCGATTTTCGCTCTGGAAAACCACCAGAGAAGGATAGAAGCGCTAAAAGGAGACAAATCGAGAGGAGAATCGAGGAAGCTAGTAAAGTGATAAAAGACTTTGCATCTATTCTGTCTCCATGTGCTCTTTTAACGCAGCATTTCAAGGCCACACAAGATCCCATCTCTGCCTTTGATGCTTTAGATTTACAGCCTTGACGCACAGTGCTGTTTGCCTTTGTTCTGGCTTGTGGTAAGTGTCCCGCCGTGATGTTAGCTGCAATTTTGAAAGGAGGAACAATATATTTTGGGCAATTTGAAATCCCAGGCAGCTGATTTTAGTATCTGCTTTTATTCTGAAGGACGTCTGGGAATGGATACTGTAGGGAGTCTCCTTAAAGTAAAACATCACGTTGTTTCTTTTCTATTATCCCGCTTTTTTTAATTGAATACAGGCACAGAGGCTTACTTGAACAAGAGGCAGGAATAGAATAGTAGTGCTCTTGTATACAAGAAGGAAAAGGAGATTAAAGTATTGTATATAGTTAGAATTTGAACTAGGATTTGAGCATCATTCATGAGGAGGACATCAGTTCACAGTGTGCTTTGATTTATCTGCTAACCATTAAATCAAAGCCAAATTACACCCCTTATATGGTTCTGTGCTCATTAGCTGTGACATCACACTCATTTTTACATTAATGCCCATGTTTTTCGGTGTAATCAAGAACCTTTAAACGCTCTCTCTGAACTCACACTGATTCTTTCTTATGGCATGACTACCCCACTTTGCCCATTATAGCAGCTCCGCTAATAGGCTCCTCTCAGCCCTGTGATACGCCATGTTACGCTATGTACCTCTGCTCACTCCCTCCTGCTCTCTCGAGACTCAGAGGTGAACAGAGCGAGGCGATGGGCTTAGTTAAGCATGCATAAATCTGATTAGAAACCCCCACCCAAAGGAGCAGCTATTGGGGATGGTACACTTATTTCATTTCCGTCCTCAATCCCAACCTTTGCCACTTCTACAGCCAGGAGCTTAAATCAAGGTCCTGGCCTTTCCCCTGCCTGTGCGCCACGCTCACCCCCATCCCCGGCCCCCTTGGCTGGTCCCGTGATTCCCAGCTCTGCCCCTCAGATGAGCATTCATGTGCAACCAGCATATGTCAAACAAGTCTTCAGAGGAATAAGGGGATAGACGGAGAAAGGGAAGGGAGGGAGTGGAGAAGAGAGGAGAATAAATGGGCCTCTGCCTGTTTATTTGTGTTCTATTGGGACATCACGTGTCAGTCATTTTCTCTCAACAATCAAAGTTAATGAGCTATTTAGTTTCACGGGAAAAAACACGTCCACAATTCCTGATCCAATTTTTTTTTGCACCATATCCTGTTTGTAGTGCCGCCATCTTTTATTACTTATTATAACAGAAAGTAAGCAAAGGTGGAAAAACTATGTTACAACATAGCATGCTAATATCTTGCATGGCAATATTTTATGAATACACTAAAGCCAAGTTACGATCCAATATTATTTAATTCAATAAGAATAAGTAAATACAAAGTAAAGTTTGTCTTCTAATATCAAATAGAAATAAATAAGTGAAAGCAATGTATCGTGGCCAGGGGCATCGCCAGGAATTCTGGGCCCCATGAAAAGATATCTCAGTGGTCCCCATCACCACAGCCAACCCTACAAAATATAACAATGCTGCTATAAATACTGGTTTATTTGCATTAAACAAAAAATATATGCTTAAAACTATCCTGGTAACTGACTCAAATCTAAGCTACATATCAATATTATTATTATTTTTTTTTTACAATTTATCCAAATGTAACTGCACAATATTGACCTTCAGACTGTCCACCTCTTTGAACAAGATTATTTGAAGCAAAGTGAAAAACAACAAGGTGGCATTATTTGGTATAATCTAACCTCATGAAGTAAATAAAGCTCTAAAAACCCTACAGTTACTTTCAATCAGATTCAGCTCCACGGAGCCGGAAATTCTGAATGTTTTTTGTCTTTATTCAGACAATTTTAGTTTATCATATTGCAGTTATAACAAAACAAAAGAAAATCGTAGTAGAAAACACATTTTATTTCAGGTCCATTAAGGGCCCCCCTCCCCACTTGGGCCCTAGGTAGTTTGTCCTACTTTTCCCCGACATACAACGCCCCTGATCGTGGGCTATATATCATCATGTCATCATCAAACCTGGTGATCCTCATGCCTACTGAAAACTGTTGGACTGAAAGTGAATCTTTAAAATTTCTCCCCCAAATTTTTTTCCCATGCTGGTTGATTGAATCCTCTGTGGCCACACAAGATTTTCATTAAATGAAATTGTACTTTGCCCTAAAGCGTAAACTTCAAAGCACTCAAAGTAAACCTCTTGATTGATTTAGGGCATGCGATTGTAGGCCTTTCGTGCCAACAGTGACATTGTAGAGCAGTGATTCACTCCTACATATAGACTTTGCGGCTCCCTAACGCCAACATTAAGCATTGCCAGCAGTGCTACGGCCTTACTCATCACGCCGGCACTTCTTAACTCTATGACCGCAATGATGTGTGTGCAATGACTGTACCTCCGCTCTCAGGTACTGACCTGCCCTGTGTGTGTGTGTGTGTGTGTGTGTGTGTGTGTGTGTGTGTGTGTTGTGTGTGTGTGTGTGTGTTGTGTGTGTGTGTGTGTGTGTGTGTGTGTGTGTGTGTGTGTGTGTGGTGTGTGTGTGTGTGTGTGTGTGTGTGTGTGTGTTGTGTGTGAAGGGAAACCAACAGCCTGTGTCTATGCAATGAGATACTCTGAGTGTGTGTGTCCATTCAGCTCAAAGCACATTTATAAATCTCAGTTAAATCATATGTTTGAAAACTGCTCTTACCTGCTCACACACTGTCATTTAATCGCACTACTTCCCCCTTCCGTCCCATCATTCTCTGATGACACAGTGCCCGGGCATGTTCCAACAGTAGCGTCCTCGCTAACGAGGCTATCATTCAAGTTGCCACTTATCCTTAACCGTGCCCCCTTGTATTTATATCTTAATTTATTTTCCTTCTGACACCCACCATTAGGAGTAAGTTGGTGCCGGGTGAGTGACACATCCCTCCGAAGCATCAGTCAAATGGAATTTCACTGGCTGTGCAGTGAGGGCAATGAACTAAATAAAACCTCTCAGTGACATACCTGCAGAAAGGTGAATGAAAGGGGTTTGACAGCTCTGCTTTTGTTAAACAAACCGCTCAGAGCTGGGGTCTTTAGTGAGTCAATCATTTGTTTTTGCAAAAATGGAGGTGAATAATTGAACAACCTGCCAAACCAAAGTCCAGTCAGACATGAATACGTGTCAAAACGGGTAAAATGTGATTAATTATTGCCAGTGTAAAAAGTTTGATTGCTGCATTGCTCACTCACTGATATAAATCTTCTGCTTTCAGCGCAGTTTAAACAGGCAGAGCGCTGCAGTTTCAAACATGTGACTCCCCCCGTCAGTCTCCAGTTGCTAACGCTCTGTCTTGGCTTCATTTTTTTAAGACTCCCTAAAGCTCTTCTACTTCCTGTTGTTTTCCTTGACTAGTTTGCTCATTCAGACAAGCCCGTATGACAATTCAAAGACTCCCAACAAAAACTGCCATGAGGAAATCGAGCCCTGTGCTATCTATTTAATTTGCTTGTCTTCCTTAATTACCATTGACTTCCACTCCTCTGTTTGACCTAATTTGAATTCTTGGTGCCTGTTGTTGCTTTTGATTTAAGAATCTGTCTGGGGGCTTATTTTTTTTGTCTGACTTGCTCACTAAATATTTGATTAGGGCCTCTGTCAATTGAGCTCACCAAGAAACTCAAGTCCAGCAGTATCTGCTCACTTCTCCTCACTGCCTTGGGCTTGTTTTTTTTTTTTTTTGAATGCTCATGTCAAAGGGCATGTGTCCCATCAGTCACATAAGCAGAGAAAACTAGTTGAATTTGACAGGGACAGAAAATTAATCAGAAACACTTTTCTTGCTGTGAACCTAGCTGCAAGTCTGCTGCATTAAATGTGTGATGTGAAGGGTCTACATGAGGGGTTTGTGACTGGGTGACTCCTCAGCTTATTTACAAAAGAAAGGCTTTAAGACTTTGTGTTCTCTGTATTATCAGCTCCTTTGTTTGTGTCACATCCTGTTTTTCCTTGCTCTGTACACTCCACGCTGTCTGATAAAGCAGACCTACCATAATCATATCAAAAGAAATGTATCCACTCTGCCTCAACCCTCTCCACTGCGTCAAATCAAAAACAGAAGTCTTATTAGCACTGTCAGATGAAAAAAACAAACATTGTTTTTCCCTGAAGACACTGCATTTTAATGCAATTTTAATCCTCTGGATCATAAAAACACACACATGGAAGCGTGCCTGATTACACGAGGTGGAAGGTTTTTCCTCTTGAGCAGTCATTCAACTGTTTCCTGATGACAGTCTCTCTCTTCTCAGGTTCTTTAGTCAACGGGCAGCTGAACGGCTCGGGCTCAAAGGGCGGCCACGATGGGTCCTTGCACTCGCAGGGCCTGGACGGGAGCAGCAAGTACGGCGAGGATGGCCCTCCTAAGAAGAGGTGAGACTGTGCATGTGTGTGTGTGTAAGGTTCCTAATCCTGTTTGTGGATCATCAGATCATCCAAGAGCTTTAAAGATCACCGAGTCTAGTACAGGTGTAGGATCATGAGGCCGTTGGTATCTGTGTGTATTTTAATGCCAACAGCTGCTGCTGATGATGATGAAGAGGATGCTGTGAGTGTGATTGTTGGAAACTTTCTGCACATTTCACAGAGTGTAAGAGCAGTGTTTCCTGAACGTTGAGAGTGAAAACGCTGCCACGTGATACCAGCTGCTTTTAAGTTTCACACACTCACTTTGTCTTCCTCTTTTTGAGTAATTAATCCTCTCTTACTCTTCTCTGGGATCCCCAGCCAATCAATGCATAATGTGTCAGTGCTACTGAAGGCCTGCATTGATTTATGAACTTAGTGTATGAACTCTCTTTGTCAGTTCTTTCTCTTCTCTTCTGGACAGGAGCAAGTTGGCCATTAGTTCTGTAATAGAAGATGACAGTCAACACAGTGGAGTAAATAGTGCCACTCTGTACAGGGCGCTGAGGTCCTTTTAATGAGCCTCACCCCCTCGTCTTTGAACACAAATGCCCCTTCAGTCATTTATAATTAGCCATGTTGCAATTTATTCAAAAGCAGAACATTTAAAAAACGGGCTTTTAATGTAGAGGCTGGGATTTTTCTTTCAATCAAAGCTTCATATCAGACTTGAAATTGATTTCCACAGAGGGATTGGTTCTCTCTCTAAGACAAATGTTCCTGGAAAAAATGGAATCTTTTGGAAAATGTGACGCTCGTGATTCATTCAGTATGAAGCAGGTTTTGAAATCAGCAGCTGGAAAATATGATTTACAAATAATCACGCTTCATAGAGTGTACAGCAGATAAAAATGGCTGGTGTGATTTTTTTATTTATTTTTTCCTCTGCCACAAAAGGACACACTTAAATTTTTGTGTCCCAAACCAGTAGCCGTAAACCTTTCTGTTTTATTCCCATTGTCACGTCTTTTAAATCTAAGCTACCGTAGGAGGCAGGTGTGTGTGTGTGTGTGTGTGTGTGTGTGTGTGTGTGTGTGTGTGTGTGTGTGTGTGTGTGTGTGTGGTGTGTGTGTGTGTGTGTGTGTGTGTGTGTGTTGTGTGTGTGTGTGTGTGTGTGTGTGTGTGTGAGCGTGTGTGTGTGTGTGTGTGTGTGTGTGTGTGTGTGTGTGTGTGTGAGCGTGGGTGCACGACTGTGTGCTTGTGTGCTGTTTTGTTCCGCCGCTGGTCCCTCTCTCCCTTCCACACACACATACACGCATCCACACACACACTGACAGGGCATCAAAGCATCAGTGTAAGGCTTAGGGGGGGGGCGGAGTCTAGGGGCTGGACGGCAGCAGATGTCCTTCTGTAATGAGCAGCCCATACAGGCTCCATTCACAGCGTGTCCAGCACCTGCCTGAGTCCTGCTAGCTGTCATTCGATACTGTAACCTCCAAAAAATCTGAGCACGGTCATTACCAGCTTTCATCTACCTGGCTTTGAAACAGGAGGAGCGCGCCTCTGAAGCAACTGATAAGATTTGAGAGTATGTTATGGTTGTCTTGACTGGAATTCACGAGGTTAAAGAAGGAGAAAGCATCCTTTTTATGCAAGAACATGTAGTAACAGGTGATCTGGAAGCCAGGCAGCATAAAAGAGGCTGGCCTTGACTGACAAACATAGAAAATGTTGAATTGAATTCTAATGACCCTTTGCTTTGGTATAAACACTCTCGTCTTGACAAACTGCAGAGGAAAAGCACTGAAGAAATAACGTTTAACAAGGACACTCACATTTCTTCTCTATTCCTCAGACAGCCTGTAGTGCTGCGAGTTGCACGGAGTTCAGTTAGAGGCCAGCCTTATCCGTGGTTTTCATTATCCACTAAACACACACTTGCAAACACACACAGCAGGACTGAATGAAGAAAGGCTCTCTATCTGATGCTAATGAAACACAAGCCTAGCCAGTGCTTGGCAATACCTCATGCCCTCTTAAAAAGCTTATTTTGTGTGTGTGTGTGTGTGTGTGTGTGTGTGTGTGTGTTGTGTGTGTGTGTGTGTGTGTGTGTGTGTGTGTGTGTGTGTGTGTGTGTGTGTGTGTGGTGTGTGTGTGTGTGTGTGTGTGTGTGTGTGGTGTGTGTGGTGTGTGTGTGTGTGTGTTTGTCTGTGTGTGTGTGTGTTTTCTACGTGTGAGGGATGACTCCCGTGCCCTGGCATGGCTGCCCCACACTGTTCCCGAACAGGACTAACTGAGATGATGCCAGGTTGCTTTTACACCTGGCACTGGCTTAAGCAGAAGGGAGGAGCAGCGCTGTCCAATTTTTCTCTCTTTTTAAAAAAATTTTAAAGCAAAGAAAAAGTTTCACAACGTTGAGACAGGATGAAGGGATCGAGCGCAGACAAGAGAGGGGAGAGACTGGGAGGAGCAGCAGATGATAAAGAGAGGAAGGGAAGCAGAAACAGAAGGACAGGTGCAAGTGATTTTTGGCAGGAAGCGGCTCCCTTCAGAAGTCTTTGAGATCAGCTCTGTGTTTGCCTTCCCATGCTCCTGAGATTGGTGGCAAGACTGGCAGCACATCCCTGCAAACATGCCAGCTCATTGTAGCCCGAAACTACCAGCATGACCATATTCTGCAAATGGGGTTTCCCTTGCCAAAAGTGAAACGCACACACACATACATATATGCACACACACACACAGAAACTTAACCTAGTGTTGTTTCATCTGCACTGCCATGGTTTACTGACCTACTTATATTCCCACACCTCTCTCCCGTTCCCACATTTAGCTTAAAGACCAGTGTCAAGTAACAAAACAGGCTTTAAAACGCTTCTCCCCCAAAACCATAGCATATTTAACTTCGACTTTTCCACAGTTGTTGTGAAGTTCAGTCAAATACTTTTGGGTTTCCCCTTCATACAAGTCTTTATTCCCACCATTAAGCACACTGCTGTTACAGAAACTTTCTCCTCCAATGAGCTGTCATAAGTTTGGCGTCCAGCCAGTCGCTCGTAAATCTTACAGAGCAATAAATGAAATCAGTCATTGGTATTTTAATTCAGTATTACTGCTTTTAAAAAATGACTCCAGTGCGGTTTTCTTTTTCATGATTAGGACAGATTTTTGGCTCGCCTGTGTGTACGTTGGAGCCCAGAGGTATGGATATCTGGTTTTTAAACTTGTGTTGAATATAATTAACCAGGGAGTCATTTTGTGCTGGATACACGTATAAAGATCACTTAATAAAACACCTAATCAGATGTGATTAAAGTTCACGATGCATGATTTTATTCAGCTCAGATAAACACTTGTAAGTCGTTCTCATGGTAACTCAGCTTTGAGTTAAAAAGGTGAACCGAAACTTGTGAAGTGCCGCAAAAGTGTGTGAGAGTCTGAAGTTGAGTGTCCCTCTTTAACAGACTTCTCAACTTAATTTCTGCCTCCTCTCTCTCCTCTCTCTCCTCTCTCTCCCCTCTTCTTACTTTCCTTTCTCTCACTCTCTCTCACTCTTCACTTTCCCCTCTCTCTCTCTCTCTCTCTCTTCACTGACCCCACTTTTGGCTCTCTTTGAATCTCTTCTCTCTGTTGTCGCGGCCAAGACACACACTCACACACTCAGCTGCTGCCGCTTGTTTTGTTTCGACTTAATGAATGCCAAGTGTGTACACACGCAGACACACACACACACACACGCACACGCACACGCACACACACACACACAGAGGCTCGTCTTGTCTAGCGTAACCAATGACTCTTGTCAGTAATGCATAATCACCATTTCCATTTATGAGGGATTACATGCATGTGCGCGCAGGCCTGCACGCACACACAGCAAATGTGTGCGTTAATAAAAGGCCATTATATGTGTATTGATTACTCTGGGTGGTATTGTGAGGTAACACATATGTAGAGCAGAGCCTGCGCTAACACTTGAAGTTGCACATAGTGGAGTAGCTGCACACAAACTAATAGGAGTATCAGTCAAATGCTGGCTTTAAAAACACAGTCAGGATTGCTTCATATTATCATCATATTATACGTGCTGATATCAAGAACACTTAAACCTCCTCTTTGTTTTTCATTCCTCTCTCTTCCTCTGTCGCTCTGGTCAGTGACTCAGCTCTCCGTGTCAGTGTGTCACTCCCCAAATCTCCTCTGAACCCTCCTCTCATTGTCGCTGCACTCGCTGCAGCTTTATTAAAGCTCTGCATAAATGGCAGGGTAAAGGAGCATTAACCATCCACCGATGTGCTGCGATGTCACTCAGTGCACGCACTCTTTGCCACAGTCGCTGTCGAATACGAGAGCTAATGCTGTGATTGTAGCACAGATGAACCACACCACTGGGTATCCACTCTGAAGACAGAAAACATCTTGTAAAAAGCGTAAGTTCTGAACTTAGCAAAAAATACCTGTCTTTGCTTTTAGTATGACTGAGAAAAATGTGAAAGTATACTAAAGTCAATAAAAGACTTGCTAAGAATGTCTTATTTGAACATGAAACCTCTCAATGAGAAGCATAACCTTGTACTTCAAGTGCGAGTAAAAGAGTTGCTTTGAAAGAATTACACCTTTCTGTGCAATTGAAGCCAAGGCTCAGTTGTGTGTGAGTGTGTGAGTGTGTGAGTGTGTGAGTGTGTGAGTGTGTGAGTGAGTGAGTGAGTGAGTGAGTGTGTGAGTGTGTGAGTGAGTGAGTGAGTGAGTGAGTGAGTGAGTGAGTGAGTGAGTGAGTGAGTGAGTGAGTGAGTGAGTGAGTGAGTGAGTGAGTGAGAGAGAAAAGTGTTGCTGGAGGGGCTTCACTGCAGGGTGCGATGACCCATTGCAAGGGTTGGCCTTGTCTTCTCAAGCTGGGAATCTTCTGCAAATTGGAAAAGCTCAGGTGAGAGATTGATCAGTTCAGTGCAATCAGTGAATCAGTGTTAGAGAGAGTGCGTGTGCATGTGTGCCCTTAGTTCACCATGCTTGTGTGTACATGTGTACTTCAGTTTCTTTCAAATCAGTCTGCTCAGTAGTGGTACAACAGACAAAAACAAACTTCAAACTGGGAATCATAAAAAGCTTTCAAAACGGTGAAAAAAAATCAATTGAATAAATGTTTCCTACTCTGGTAATTAACCTATTTTTAATTATTTTAAACCCCTTCTGCTCTTGATCTTTTGTTCAAGCTGTAGCCTCCTGAATCTGGAGCTCTGGCCTTAAGTCTGCTGTTTGCAGGACTCTGAGCTTAATTAGACTGATTGCATAGCACATTCAAAAACGTCTCTGATGTTTATTGACCTAACCTTGCTGTGGTCAGCCACTCTCGTGGTGATTTAAGGAGGGCTGGAGGGTCAGAGGTCAGCGGGTTAGAGTTCAGCCTGTGTTTAGAGGGGTGGGGGGGGGGGGGGGGGGAATATACTCGAGCAGTGGACCTTGGCTGCTAACAAAGGATATGTTGAGGGTTAGTGTTTTTATCTTTTCTCCCGGCCGGAAACACTGTTAGTCTTTTCTTTTTTTTTTTTTTCCCTGCCATGTACTTAAACAGAAATTCAGATTCTGTGGCTTTAGATGAAGGAAGCTTTTGATGTTTAGAAGCGTTTTTTTTCTGTTTTTGTTGATTGTTGCTTATTTTTTAATTATTTTATTGATCAGTGCAACTGTGGAGCCTCCTACAGAATGTGCTGCATCGTTTCATGCCGTTTCTTATCATGTTGTAATATATTGTATCCTATATCGCATCATATCATTCTGTAATGTTTTAAACTGCAAAGTGTAGTACCACACATCGTGCTCATGTGATTCTGATCACTATTGAGAAATGAAGAACATGAGCATTTAGAACCATTAAAACCAAAAGTTAAGCCAACGAATCATTGCTAGACCACGTCTTAAGTTGAAATGAGGATACAAGCATGCATGAAGAAGCATTTAAGTTTAGCTCAGACACACACATAGAACCACTTCCTTAAAATCCCAAGGAGCTGGTAAACACTGAGAAACCAGCGTGGGAACAGTTTTCAGTGACATGACTGTTTTACTAAGTTCTGCCCCAGCGCTAAAGCCTCTGAATTAACTCTGAAAAATATGCTTTAAAGCTATTTATGTCCATTTAGCTCTGTTTGTAAAGTAGTGTATTGAATGTAACAAAGAGGACAGTGAGCTGACTTCCATCTGACCTAATATAGAATTTATATATTCAGAGATACAGATCTATCGTCAAGATGTCTCTTCTCCTCACATCTGCCTATCAGGCCATCTTCCGTCGCATTGTTTCATTCGAAAAAAAAAAAAAGAGGGGGATTAAAAGCCAAGGTTATATTTAAATATGAAGGCAGGCACGGCTATATATCTTTAATCTTAAATGAATATCAGGCTCATTGGTGAGGCATATAGCCATCACAGCTGGACTGGGACACACACACACACACACACACACACACACACACACACACACACACACACACACACACACACACACACACACACACACACACACACACACAGGCAAACTATCACACCTCAGAATAACTCACATCTATCTTGATGTCAACACAAAGCAGTTGAGCGTTAAACCCACATGCTGACAAAATATACCTCAGTGTTGCAGTATATACATTACTCTCATGGTTATTAAGGCCTGTTCCACTTGACTTCTATACATGAACACTTCAGTCCACCACAGTGAGTAATAGGTGGACTCCTGTGTGCGTTTTTTTTGTCCTCTCAGCAGCCTCGGCTCATTGACTAATGACGGTGTTTATTTATGTTTGGCGTGCACATGCTTTGTGTATATGCAACTGGGGGTCTTTGCAGGGGCTGTTTGCATAAGTCACAGGGTCAGTGGGTCAGTTCAATGCAGAGCTGTCTCGCTCTTAGATGCATGGGGACAGAAAAGAAATAAACATTTTGAGTGAGCGTTCATTTACGGCTGTTTAGACTGAGCATGAATCATCAGTTTCAGGGTGTGTGTCGGGAAAGAGGTAGAAAAAGGTTTAGCAAACTCAGGTTAACATAATGAACTTTTCACCCTGGTAGTTGCTTTGTAGAGGCTGAATGAAAAATGTAAGGCTAATTTAAATCAGAGGCTAAAAACTCCTCCATGTGCAGAACAAGAAGGTGTGAGTGAAGTTTTGCACCCATGCAAGAACATGATGTCCCTGCAGCTTTCTCTGATTATACACATGCTTTAATGCTCATATTAACACATGTGCATTAATAGTATGATCACTGTGTATACACACTTGTGTATTGGCTTATGGATTTGATCTGAACTGACTGTCAGAAAACACATACTTTAATATTATGAAAGATTAAACACATTTTGGAAGCCTGATCCCTGCAGCAAACACTACTATGCTCTCCTGTGCACACAAACATTTGCCTTTATGTCACTCTCATCTGTACAAGATGGACTCAAGCAACACACACTCACATGGCAATATGCACACACAAACACACACACACATAAGTACACTCACGGAGCCAGCTGCAGCGAGGTAGTCTTTTATCAGCACCATGTGGGCCATCTGGAGCCAATTAATACAGCCCCTAAGGTACAGACACTGGATCAGTGCTCCGCTCCTCACACAATAACCTTTACCATTGGAGGGGACGCGATGTCTGACTCCAGCACAGACTCATGCCAACGTTTATCAAACCTGAGAGACTCTGTGGACAATCCTAGAGTGATTCAGATAAGACAAGTTTCTGCAAAAAAGGGACAAGTGCGAGCAGGTTTTTAATTTCTGAAATAGTGGATTTCATTTTTTTTCCTCTCAGGATTATTTATGAAGCTCTTTCAAAATGCTATTGCTATAATGCATCTGCGGCATCCCTGGTGGTTGTTGGTATCTGAAGAACTTCACAGTGTGCAGACTAGGGCTTTTAAAAGTCACATGCTGACACATTGGCACAAATCAACACACGCACTACTAGCTCGTGTTCCACTCGCCAGCCTTCTCCACATATCAGGTTACGGCGCTACAGCAAAGGTCTGAAATGGGAGCACACGGCCACGGGCACACATCACAGCCAAGGGCTCCCTTGTGGAGGACCCCAGCGTTGCTGACAAGAGACTCAGTGTACAGTGTGTGACCCCAGACATACGTCATTTAACGCCCTTTCACATGAAGACTCTTCCAATGTGTCAGTCTATCCTCTTTATTATTGAATGTAAACACTCCCATCCCAGAGTAGTTAGAAAAACAAAAGAATGTGACTTAGAAACCTGATTTATATCCCGTTTATTTCAAGCTGCATTTACACACATACTGAAAACAAACTAGAAATGCTGAATCACGCATGAGGAGTTACAAATGAGTCATTCAAAACATGCTGCCGAGTTAAACCCTCAGCAGTGTTTGTGTCACCCTGTTTGTCCCTGCTGCTGCTCTGAATTATATATTACATAAACTTGTTCATATTGGACTCCATTCATCAATATTAAATGAAAGAATGGAAAAATGCTGATACACCGAGCCAACAGCTTATTCAGGAAATCAAACATGCATATTAGTTAGCTCTCTCAACAATCAGTCCTGCCTAATTGGCATTTAAAGAATTTCTCTATCTATTTTAAGTGTTTTCTGCACAAATGAGTCAACACTCAGCTTCATAAATCAGCTGTTGTCAGCTCCACATGCAAGAGTGCTGTTTTTTTTTTTTGCTTAGTCATCCAGTTTCTTTCTCTGCTCTCTGTGCTAATAGCTCAGGCTCTGACAGTGAACCTGGTATAAGGAGGTTTCTGCTTATGACTGTGCACCGAGGGTTGTTGAGTTATCGACTGAACGAGAGGGAGAAATCCCAGGACGTAGTAGTAACGGGGGTCATATACTGATCAGGAATCCTGAAGTTCTTAAAAGAGGGGTAGTTTTCCTCGGTGACACTTCAGAAGGGTGGATGCCTGTTGACGTACTTGTAACACAAGTCTAGATGACCCCATTGAGACCAGTTCCCATGGAGACAGCCGCTGTAAGGGTGTTGATGAGGTGCAGACTGAAGACGAGAGCTCAGTGATACAGTGTCTTTTGATTGACAGGATCCATGTGCATTTGTGGGGGCTGTGTCCTCTATCTCTTTGCCACCACCTTCAACCCATTTTACTTAATTTTGCTTGTTTGAGCAAAACCACTGATGGCTCTTTATCCACTCCCCCTTTTCTCCTCTCCTCTCCTCTCCTCTCCTCTCCTCTCCTCGTCTTTCCCAGGATTGCTGCCCGACAGGATCGTCAAATGTTCTCCCTCTTTCTCTCTCTCAGAGATAATCAATGCTCTAGCAGCCACGCTGGCATGTGTAATATTAGACATTAGAGCCGCCCTTTGAAGGGTAGATGGCTGGTGGGGGTGGCAGGAAAGGATGGAGGGAGGAAGGGATGGATGAAAGGTGGATTAGAAAGGGATGAATAGGGACATCCTGCTGTAATCTCTTTGCTTTTTCTCCCTCTATTGGATCTCTGTTTCCTCTATTCCCTCCCCTGTGTCTCACAGGCTCTCCCCTCATCCTCCTGCAATCGGGGCAATCAGGCTGATTTTAACTTACGCAAGCCTCACTTATACCTCCATGGCACTGTACCAGTGGCTGTTCAATAGTTCAACCCACTGGGGAACATGGTGTACCCTGGCTTACACACACACCCTCACACACACTCACTCATGGGCAGCGGCCTTCTTGTAGGCAGACGGGGGGCTAAATCAGAGGCTCGTGTTACCACTCAGCTTGTAGTGCAGTGGCAGCACTTACTAAAACAGTCGTGTCATAGCAAATTGTTCCCATGCTGATTTCTCTATATTTACCTGCTACTTGGGACTTCGAAGTGAGTGTGTGTTTGTGTGTTTTTAAGCAATACTCCAGCTTTTCTTTTTCAGCAATGTTAACAAAAATAGGCTGGGAGAAGATCGTTGGCATTAACCTTAATGCTCTTGACCATGTTTATCAAATCAGAGCTTCTCATAGGTCAAAGGCCAACCTTGAAGACCCTCACCACCTTCTTCATGCAGAGTTTAGACTTTTGCCAATAGGGAGGAGGTTCACCGATGCTCGGAGGGTGAAATCAAACTTGATTATTTATTCCATCAGCTGTTTGGTTCTTCAACAAGCTGTAGGATTGCTTCCATTTCATAATTACTAAGGACTGTGGGACCTTGTATCTCACACACTTTTATATCAGTCTTTCTTTTTAGCCTTTTAACCTTTACTTTGTAACCTTTAGTCTTTCTTTTTTTCTTTTTAAAAGATAGATACGAAAAGTGATACCTACAGAAATGTACGTAAATACTTCAGAAGATGATATCATGAAGCCACAAATGTAAAGTCTGTGGGGGAGAGGCCTCCTCAGCATAGTTAAAAGTTAACAGATAATAAAGCATTGTGCCCTGAAAACCTAAGGCTTGTCTAAAAAGACTCTGGTTGACTGTCTAGACAGGGTGAAGTAAGCACATTGCTTTATTAGCTCATCAGTCTCTGTCCACATCTCTTGCACTTGTGTTTTATTTCTGTTGCCTGCTTTCTTTTTTGTGTGCTTGTTACACCCTCTTTCCCTCTCTCTCTTTTTTTTTAAGCAGTTAAATTGAATCCTATTCATCTTAAGCTGGAGCAATAAAGAGTATCCAGGGTTCAGCTTACCAAAGAGGCTTTTATGGAGAGCTCAGTCTGTCCTCTGCCTAATATTTAGAAAGTGTTCATCGCACCACTTAGTCTGCATCGCTCCTTCCTCTACCATATTAAATTGCAGATGATTGAATTTAGAGGATGATGGGGCAGGTTTTGGGTGGATGCACGTTTGAACTGTGTATTAGCACAGAGTCAGATAAACAATCATGCATACTGTAATATGTTGTCACACACTGCCATGGTAGTCAAATGTGTTCGCCCTAAACCTCAAAGTATGAGGATATGGGTACCACCCTAGCATCAAATATGCAGGGCTCTGCTTTCAAGTTAGCAATAATAATTGTGCAACACCCTGTTAGATTTTCAAAATAAAGCAAGTTAGAGATTATATTTAAACAACATGATTACATTCACATTAACGTTGCAGATTTCCAATTGTATAACTTTGCTTCATCTTTTAACTCATAGCATTTTAAGATAGATGCAGTCTGGTTATGTTAAGACACTAAGTGCTCAAGGAAAGATCATGGATAGGGTTAAATAAGTACAGGTAATAAGTGAGTAAGGCGTTCTATAGCTCAAAACTAATCCACATAAGATATGTTATGGCTGTGCATTGACTTATGGAGAAATGTGACACAAAAGGAAAATGCATTAATGAAAGAGTTTATAAAATGACCAAGAAGAAGGAGTGTTATGAGAGGATCCATTAAAAGAAAATCCTCCAATGACTGTAGTTGCATGTAAATGGTTAAAGTTACCCTCAACATATCACACACTTTATCTTACTCAGCGTTGCAGTCACGCAAATCCCCCTTCTTCCAGCCTCCCTGTGCGCTTCACCCTCCCACCGGCCCCTCTCCCACCTCTCTCCATCGCTTCATCTCACTTTCTGGTTTCGGCCTCATCCGTTTCCATACTTCTCTCTGTCAGTATGCCCTACGCTCTCCATCCCCTTGTGGCTACAGCTGAAGTTTTTGCAATGGCGTGCACGCAGATAGAGGAGGGTAAATTTTTCATGAGGGCAAGGGTACAGTGAGAGTCTGTGTTTTCAGTCTTTGCATATGTGTGCGTGTGTGAGTGTGGAAATGTTTTTTTCTGTAGGAGTCGCTCAAGTCCGGCAACAACAAAAGGCCAGCCTTGAGGACACAATGTGGACGCATTGTGAAGAGAAGATTGTGCTTTTACCTCTCACACTTTTCTCCCTCTGTCTGGTTGTTTATCACACTCTTGAGCTGGAACTCTCCTTGAATGTGTTTGGAATTTTTTCACGCACCTATTTTTTTCAAGGATTATGATCATTTTTATCATCTTTCCTCTTTTCCATGTGCTTATCGACCTTTACAAAGTCTATCCATCATTCATTCTTTTAAGTCCCAAGGTTACCTAATCTTACCTAAACAAGTTTACAACTCTTTGACAGTTAAATATTCTCTCTCTTGCACCCTCAGTTCTTAGTTTGTGTGCCGCCTTCTCACGCTATTTGTTTTCATTCCTCATTATGCGAGTAAATGAGGACAGGTGAAGTGACACCTGTCCCCATTGGGTTGTTTATCCTTTGTAAAACAGACATGTTCTTTGTTCTATAATAACAGAGTGGAGCTGTCTCTGTATGCGCCTGTCTTTTAACTCAACGCTAAAATAAAGCAGCACCATGATACCTTTATATAGTTCAATTAGTGATTCTGCTTTTCACCCATTCCGACAGAAAAAATACTGTGTGTGCAAAGAAAAAAATGAGGTGTATGATGGATGTTTTGCCACCTGAAAATTAAAGCAAACTAGGTTTGTGCTAATGCGCTACACTCTTGTACACTTTTGATTCTGTTTACAAAATGCTAAGCTAATCAGAGGCTTTTGTTTGCTGGCTGATTGAAAACAAACTAGCCGTGTGCGAACCCATGTTTTCTCAGTTCTCTGGCACCTTGTGTTTAAATGCAGCGCTTTGGCAATGCGCGTGCAATCATCTCTCAATTCGTCACATATTGAGCCGACACACATGTCACGGCTGGAAATTGACATGTTTTGACACCACGCTGTTCTCTGATTGAAGTGTAATCGGAACTCTGCACCTTTTCGGTGAGCCAAATGCATTGTGGGTGTTCTCCAGACATGATCCTATCTTCCCTTGCTTCTATTCGGTCCATGGCAAATTGACAAATAATACCAGGATATCACATTGCTTCTATCACTGCTTCTTAACTTTCTAGTGTTGCTCTCTCTAAAAAAAACCACACAGCAGTGCTAATCGATTGAGGCCTCTTGCTGGTTCATGCAGCCCTGAAAGTCTAGGACTTACACTGTTTGTGTGTGTGCATGTGTTACACGTTAAGAGATTTACTGTGTTTGTGTATGTGTGGTGTTTGAGGGAGGCGGTGTGACTAGTAAGTCCTTTCTCTTAGACATCCACTTCTTTAATATTCTCCTCCTCCTCTGGCTTCACTGACACACACTGTGATATAAAAAGAGAAAAGAGACAAGCAGAGAGAGAAATGAGAGAGGCATCTTTGTGCATCACACAGGGACAGAAACCACGACGCAGGGAAGGATGGAGGGAAAATCGGGGAAACAATATGGCTGAGTAAGAAAAAGTAGCTTAAGCTGTCCTCTAGTAGTGATGTGCAATCAGACATTCTAAGTGTTATTCTGCATTTTTATTATCTTTCTTCTCTTTGATGCTTACCCATAAGGAAGCAGGGGTTACTAAATGTATTGTCCACTCATGTACAAGCACATAATTCCATGCAGACACACAAAAACACTCGGTTATTATCAGGATTGGCTTCTGCTCCAACATATCTGTAACTTAATTCTCATCTTCTTCCTGTTTTTTTCATGTCAGACCTCGACTACAAGCCCAGAGGAAGTTTGCCCAGTCACAGCCCAACTCGCCCAGCACTACACCCGTCAAAGTGGCCGAACCAGGCAGCCTGAACACCACTGTCCTGGCCGCTGTGCCCTCCTCATCATCCCTCTCGTCACTCTCCTCTTCATCACTGTCCTCCTCCATCCAGGACCTGTCAAGACGCAAGCCCAAGACGGAGGATTTCCTCACCTTTCTCTGCCTCCGAGGTAAGACGCATCACTTTTGGACAGATATCTCCTGGGCTAACATTACAGTCTAGGATACAGATGTCTGCAAAAAAAAAAAAATCAAACTCTGTATTACCTTGGAGGCTGGATAACATTTTGCTGCTTTTTGATGTCTTCGCAAGCTTATGAACACACTCAATAACTACCAAATATCAGGATCAAGTATTGGGAGGTCAGTCATTCAGCATTTGTGCTGGTAATGTCAGCCTGAGATGGATTGTCCTGCATAGAGGTCCATAGAGAAATCTGAGCACACACAAAAAATGTATTCAATAATAGTTCAACAGCACATAAAGTAAGTTTTGTGAAGTTTGGTATTTTGATTAACCTACATCATTCATACACACACAAAACTCCACACACACATACACACACACACACGCTCCAAATAACTGTGTACTCACCTCAACCTAAGATTATTCTGCATTTCAGCAGTTTACACCCCCCCCCCCCCTTCCCTTTCAACAGCTGCCTGTCTCTTTAACACCCTGCCCATCACCCTCAAACACACCCGACACTACAGAAACAAGTTCATCGACACTATGTAGCACCTCTGATGTCAAATGAACTGTAAAAATCACGGCAGAGTAATTAGCGGCCAAGTTTTTATTTGTGATTGTGTGTGTGTGTACAGCTCTGTGGTGCCACACACAGCTGCATTGTTTATAGGGAGGGTCCTGACAGGGTAAACTATTTGGGATAAATGCAGGCACTAAGACACTATCGCACAGTCATATGAGCTGCTTGTGTACATGAACTCAAATTAACCGCGAGCCCCTACACACTCACAGGAACTGAACAAGACTCATTCTCTCTTCCTCTGGAGTTAATGAAGGAGTCATGTTACTTATGATAGATGCTCTGCTGGGCAGAAAACAGAGATGGCTAGTCTGCTGCCAGGACGCTGCAAAAAGCTTCTGCTCTGCTACAGAAAAGACACATTTAAGATTTGAAATGTATATGTACAATTTAAAAAATGACTACAATACTACTGAACCATAATGTTGGAGTACACTGGGATATGAGGTGGTGTCATACAGTACATTTTATTTTGCTGTAATACGATACGGTATGGTACAATATAATACTATTTGATATGATATGATACAAAAAAAATGGGATTGTTACCATTCAAACAAAAGAGATACGATACAATACAGTATGACACACTGGGAAACGGTATATGATACAATTCTGTATAGTGCCAAACAATACGATACAATATTATACAGTGTGTTACAGTTTATTACAGTAACATAAGATATATTGCCAAATGATACGATACGGTATGATACAATATGATACAGTACGATACAATACCGTATGACACCATCCTATATGATACAATAAAATATAATATGTCGTATGATACAATACCATATGGTACAATGTCATCCCATGCCATATGATACGTTACAATACAAAACGATACCATGCTGTACTATATTATACAGTATGATATTATGTCAAAGGATACGATACAATATGACACAATGCCATATGATACAATACGATCTAGGCGTTTTTCGACCACAGGAACATTACCCCGGAACTAGGGACTTTACCCCTGAACTACATGCGTTTTGACCAGAGGAACCAGGGTCTAAATTTAGTTCAGGGGTAGTTAATCTCCCGCTGAAAAGCCCCTGCTTTGGGGGTAGTACTTTTCAAAGGTCCTGGAACGTACCCGTGTTTGTGGAGTTTGCACAGTTGTTGAAACACAGAGGGAGTTCCTGGGAATGCATAATAATTTAGTTATTTATTTAAGATTTCAAAACATTATTTAATATATTGATTTTTCTCCATATGTCACTGGTCTGATTTGCACAATCTACCTGGGACTTCAGGCCGCGGTCGAAACGCAGACAACAATGTGGGCACAGGAACCTTTTAGTTCCAAGGAAAGTAGTTCTGGGGGCTAAAAGACCCCGGAACTCTTGGCCGAAACGCACCTATTTACAATAACGACCAGGGACATCTTGACACTGGGGATTTTGTTTGATATTGTAGGTCATAAAGAGACACCAGGAGTGACAGAGGGAGTTCCTGGGAATGCATAATAGTTTAGTTATTTATTTAAGATTTCAAAATATTATTTAATATATTGATTTTTCTCCATATGTCACTGGTCTGATTTGCACAATCTTCCTGGGACTTCAGGCCGCGGTCGAAACGCAGCCAACAATGGGGGCACAGGAACCTTTTAGTTCCGGGGAAAGTAGTTCTGGGGGCTAAAAGACCCCGGAACTCTTGGTCGAAATGCACCTATAGTACAAAACGATGCAATATGATATGACGCCATATGATAAAATACAATATGATACCATGCCATACGTTGCATATTTTTAGCTGTCTTCACAGTAATGAGCATAAATTAAACAAAGCTTAATAAAAATATAAAGAACAACAATAAACACACACCCAAAGTTAAGACATATCGTTTAACTTCTCATGTTCCACGTAACACACAAGTGAGAGGTATAAAGACATAAGAGCACCATGAAGTAATTACGGTTATTATAAAGTATTGTTACAAAGTGTTGAAGTATATCAAAATAAAGAGGGCAATAAGTTGTTTTGTCCCAGATTTGACGAGGTTATACATATGTCTGTCATTGATTGATTACAACACTAATAGTCTCTGATAGATAAACCTTTATGTTGGCAGGTTTGCACAAAAGATACGTACATGGAAATACAATGACCCTGACACACTTTAATAAACCATAAGCTTTACTTTTCATTCATTTTAATCTTCAATCACTCCTTCACTTATGGAATATGAAAGAAGAAGCAGTGACATGCTCGAGGCCTGAATAATGAAAAGTTTCAGACCATTTTCTTGCGACAACCTTGACTGTGACTTCTCTTGGCTATCTTCATTTTATCCCTTTTTTGAATACCCCACTCACCTTTTCCTTAAACACGCCCTGACAGCCAGAATTAACTCATTTAGAAGACAAAACGCCTCACGTCAGATTAATTTGCTGTTATCATTATTAACCTCTGCCCATATTACAAAGTAGGCTGTAGATTCAGGAGAGGCACATTCAGATTCATGTCTGCAGGGACCTCATGGCTATACGTTGATATTCAGACTCCCATTATGGAACGTCATTTTAACCTTACAGGCTCATTCAAGAACGTTTAATTGAAGGTTGCTAAAAGGAACTGAAGCCCTCGCTGACAGGGACTTTGATTTGCATATAGGCCAGGATGTTACATAGGCTAATGATATAATGTCCCATATACTGTGAATTTGAAACTATTCTGAGCACTGGGCGCTAAGCTAACCCCACCCTTAATGAGGTGTAGGTGCCTGGTCCTGACTCAGTTTCCCTCTTTATAATTAAGGTTAGGAATGGTGCTTTGCTGGCTGATTTCTGGTCTCTCTGTGTGTGTGTGTGTGTGTGTGTGTGTGTGTGTGTGTGTGTGTGTGTGTGTGTGTGTGTGTGTGTGTGTGTGTGTGTGTGTGTGTGTGTGTGTGTGTGTGTGTGTGTGTGTGTGTGTGTGTGTGTGCTGTATTCTGCTGCACTGTGGAGGCTAATTTTAGAGCTAGGCTGCTAAGCTAACGATTGAATGGTTTTCCACTGGGCTTTTTCCACTCTGCGGCTCCCTGCTTTACCGTTGTATTTATAGGTCTAGTTTAGCTTTGTGTGTAATTGTGTGTGTGTTGCTATCTATGCTTTTTTGAGGATGACATTTTCCTGTGCAGGCTCTGTTTTTCCCCTTGGCCTCTTATATGACCCATATGCAAGGACCCTTACCAAGAGCGGGACATGGGAGAATGTCAGTGCAGCCCTTGAGGTTGTGCATTTGTGAGTTTGTGTGTGAGCGTGTGCATGGTTACAAATCCAGGCTCACTGCTTGTGCTGCCTGTTCTGCTTATCTCGTGTGCCATCGGCCGTGTGCGTGCGTGTGTGTGTGTGTTGCACATTCAGCATCCAGGGTATATGAGGAGGCACAGCCCATGAGGACAGCCGTGTTAGCCTGGTTAATCTTTTCAAAGGGACTCTAGTCTTTGATACCGTCTGAACCCGTCTAAAACCCACAATCCCCTTTAAGTTTCTGATACATGTCTCTGTGGTGATCTGACCATCACACGCATTAGGCTTCTTCATGTCTGCTACCAGAATACCTCTGACAGATCTCTAACCATATAATGGAAATCTTAAATCCACGATCCTCCATAATTTGCTTTCTATTCTGTTTCCCTTTGACATACTTTTTAAGGTTATAAAAGGCCATTTAGCAGCCAGGGGTGTGTCCACACTTTTTGACTCAGGGGGCCCAAAAAGGAAATGCAGGGGTAGCTTAACCCCTCTATATCCAATAACCATATCTAGGGTTGCAATATTCCGGGAATTTTCAAAGTTGGAAACTTTCCATTGGAGTTTATGGCAATAAATGGGAATAAACCAGGAATTTACTAAATTGAAGGTTTGCTCTTAAAGCGAGGGTTGGTAGTCACGGAAAACTAGCATGCTTTGAATGTAGCATGTCCGCAGGACTCCGTCTAACAGATGATTTCTAGAATCGTGCAGAGGCTAGGCTTGAGAAGCTTGGGGGAAGATGCTTTTTTATTTGCATGTTGGATGGGATTTTTTCAGAGGGAGAGGGGCTCTTTTTATTTAACATTTTGAATGGGACTTTGTTGGGATTGCATTTTTGTTAATTTTTGAATGGGTTGGGTCGGGGGGATGAGTAATATTTAATGCTTAATTTTTATGCTTCAATATGATACCTTTCCATTAAATTACCCTCAATTCCCAGTTAATTCCCATAAATTCCAATGGAACGCTTCCATTTTGGAATATTTACAAAATTCCCAATCTTAACTTCCCATGGAAATTTACTGGAAATTTACCTGAAATTTTCCACCCCTTTGCAACCCTAATCATATCCAACTTATCATGCAAATGTAAACAACAGAGCGTCAACATATAAATCTTAGCTTAATCTTTAAGATGTTAGCTTAGTTATTGGAACAAAAATCAAATAGCTGATTTTAACAGAAGTCCCGCCTCTCACAAGGCAAAAAGCCAATCATGATTTAACATTTTTGAGTAGCCCCAGGGGTGGCCAGTCAGGTTACTCCTCAGGACACACCCCTGTTAGCAGCATCATTACCTTAAAACTTTGATTTCTGGGATCTCTCAGGTCAAACGTTCACAATGTGGAAACACCATAAGCCCCCACACACCCTTTGCTTTGTTTACTCTACTTATCTTGCAAACATTACACATCCACCCTACAGGCTTCTATCCATCACTCATCCTTGACAGCTTCATAAAATCAGTTAAAAGTTGAAGGATTTTAAGTGCTAAACTGTGCAAGAAAAAAAGAAATAAATGCAATGAAAGAAGAACTCGTGTGCCACTCTGCATTGTGGAACAACGTCTCAGTTTCCAACGTTTTGCACGCTACTCATGTCCTTTTTGGAGTTGTTAACGTGACAACATCGTATTCTTTTGGGATTTTTATTCCCTGTGAAAATGAATTGGCTGGCTGCTGCTGGTGATGTTGGTGTTGTTGCTGCATCTGAGGAAAAGTTATTTTTAATTCCTCAAGGGGGGGAGCAGGGCTGGCAGATAATTCTGATGCAATGTGGGAGTAACGGACAGAAAAGTGAAAAACAAGATTTCTAGATGTCTACTGTACACAAAGAGGGATACACACCATGTATACTCACCACCCACACTGTCTAGGGTCTATATTCTGTATTTATCACAGGGCTCATCTTTTTTCTGCCACGCACACTCACATTTACACACACACTCACTCTAGTAGAGTGCTCAGTCCTTGCCCGCGTTCGCAGAATGGTGTTTATGTGTGGTCCAGGCCTGTAGTTGGGCTGTTTATATCCATGGAGAAAGCCATTTGGGTGGTAGCCAGACAGTCTGCCTCTGGCTCTGTCTGCCTCTGGTAACCCAGAAGATGTAGTGCTGCTGTTGTCAGGGTGGGGGCAGCACTGAGAGGAGCATAAAGATGTGGTGTAATAGACTCCAAATGAAGTGCGTGTTGATGGCCTGCTCCAGGTTCTGCAAATCTTTCAAGGGTTTTGAATCGTCTTTAAGACACGCAAAGAATGAATAGCGTGTTTTTTAATGAAGTCGTCATTTAGAGCAGTTGGTTCTCATAGTGGCGCTCACACACGCACACATACTCTCCTACACACATATAGACATAAATGAGATAAGAATAGATTAGCGAGCAAATGAATAACTGTCTACACACACACACTCCTGGAAATGAGCCTCTTACGTAACTCTCATTTCCAGGAGTGTGAATTCTCCTCTGTGATTTCATATGTGTGTGTGTACGTGCCAGTTTGCCACTTTCTATGTTCACCTCTACTGTGTTTACCTCTGCACCCTTTGGGCCTTCTCCCATGCCTGCCAGCCTCACGTGTGGTGCCTCTCTTGTGGGTTCAGTGAGGCCAGATCCTCTCTGGCTCTGCTTACATAACCTCCTATCCCTGACCCAGTGAACCCAGGAGCTCCAGTCCCAGTACGTGATTACACAGATGGGACGAATGTGGACCTTTAACATCTGTTTTTCAAAGAAATGACTGCCAACCCAATGAATCTCACTCGGGACCTTTAACTAAATAGCTACATTTGATTTGGGTTTGAAGGTATTATTATTGTCTGAGAATCTCACTTTACGAGAAGAGCTCTCTCCCTCCTGGGAATTGGATTTGTAGTCCGACAGCTACTCATGCGCCTCTCGAGTGCATTGCCGCTGTGACAGCTGAATTTCCCTCGGGGATATGGTACTTTTCTCTCTCTCTAATGTGTGATTGCTGTTTGATTAGAGTCTGAACACAGTTTGAGTCTAGTTGCGACTCTCGACGCTTGTGATGCTGTGCAGAAGTTGGTCGCACAGTAAGAACCGATTCTGCATTCTCCTCCCAAGAGCGCAGCCGCTGTTTGCGGGGTTAATGGTTTTGCTGACATCAAGGAATGTCAATGGAGACGTAATCCCTAATCCTCCGCGTCTTTCTCTCCTTGCGTGTTTCTCCTCTTGTGAGATAACTTTTCCTCTCCATTCAACAGAATCCAGATTTATCTCCTTCTCTGACCTTCTCTTAAAAACATCTTTGTGAAAACAAATGCAGCATTTTGTCACAAGTCAGCAGCACATTCACGTGTCCCTGCAGCAGCTAAAGCCTCCTGATTGACTATTTAAATTGTCCTCATTGTTTCACTTCTAGTTAAGGGGACAAAGGAAGGGTATAGCCAGAGAATGGTGGGTTTGTAATTATGCCCACCACACCCCACACCCCACCCATGAGCCCTGTTTAAAAATGACAATCCTAATAGACTCTTTCAGACCTAATTATGATTCGTCTGTGGTCGGAATGAGGCGGATGAAAAGAGGATGTAATTGGGGGATTGGGCTCCAACTCTGTTGGAGGTCTTAGAGAAGGACTGAGACGTGTCTTTTTTTCCACCATGTTTGTGTGTGCATGTGTTTTCTGGTGGATTTGGGGTCTAGTCTGGATGCCAGTGGTCAGTACACTACGTCTACTTTGCAGGCTAACTCGTTTCTTACAAAAATCCTTCACATTTTCATATCAGGGCTCCTGGAAATATTTGTTGATGTAGTTGTAGCACTTCAATCTTTCTCCTCTACACATTTCTCCTTTTCACACATCACTCCATCTCTTTTCCTCTTTTTAGTTCCTACTTTACATCAGCAACCTTCTCACCATACTTCTGATAACCTTTCATTTATTCCTAAATCCTGAACCCCACGCTGCACCCTGGACCTAAGAGCTATAAAGACTTCCTCCCTGTATTTGCACATTTTCATCTCCTCTTCTCTGCACCTCTGCACAAACACACCCTCCTCCCTCCTCTCCTGCCCCTGTGGTCTGTTTGCCATTGGCCTTGTGACCCCTGATCAGTGCAGTAAATTACAGCTATTTAGCTAATGAAGCAGGTCATTAGAGGCTGATTGGGCCGGTGTGTGCGCTACCTCGGTGTGTTTGTTTGCTCTGTCGCCAAGATAAACGACATGTCTGTGCGGCTTGTTTGTTCTCTTGTGTGTAAATGTGTGTTCTTGAATGTGTTGGTTTGTATGTGTGCTGCGGTCAGCTAACCTCTGAGACTCAATGCATTGGTTTAAAGCTGGAAAATTGTACTTCTGCTACACGGGTTCAACCACTTCTAATCGTGTTCATCCTGCTTCATGTCGTATGCCAAGAAACCGCAACATAAACACACACTGGGCACAGGTTACAAGGTCATTCGTAACCAGACAGAGTGTGAGAATCTACCCCTGCCTGTGAGGGATCCGGCTTTACAATGTGGGTCAATGTGGATTATGTAAACGTCATATTTCACTGTTGTTGTTGCAGTTATATTTCACCCTACAGACCTCCTTTAGAAGCTGAAGAGAGCAGGTAAAATCTGCTGCCGCCACAGATTTCTGTTCCCAGCAGCTCTCTGAGGAGATAATTAAAAACTGGCAGAGCTGCTGTGTGAAAATTATGATCCAAGGCACTACAAGATTCTGTATTACCCTGCTTTTATTTTTAGTGTTCAGAAAAAAACTCTAATACCAGTGTGAAATTCTAACAAAGCTTTCGAACTCAATGTGAGTTGACATTTGGGAACCACAGGTCCCCTGACTGGCCAGTTACAGTCATTGATGCACTTTTGAATGAAAATGAATCAACATTTAAAGCTCATGCTCATGCAGAAAATAAACATATTATAACGGGTTCAATATGCTTACTTTTCATGCTCTCATGAAAGCACAAATTAATCCACAAAATCATTAAGAAGCTGATTTACTGCTGTTTGTTATGGTGAAAGAACATGACCTTTTCTTTTTTACAATCTGTTGTTTTCTGTTCATACTTTCTCTGCAGTGTGGGCTATTTAAAGGCGAGGGCCTCAGCGTTAGACAGTACTCTGGTTTGCATGGTACTGGTTAGCACCAGTTAAGCCCTGCACCATGTCCTGCTCTGTTTCATAGGAAAAGCAAGGGCTTACACAGGCTGTCATTTAAGTATGAGTGTTATCTCACGTACACACTGCCACACAAATATTAAGTGTTTACAAACTTAAGTGCCTTTGTCTTCTGACAGCATAAAGACTGCTGACTTGACAGTGAAGTTTACATTACATAATGTACAGAGGAGCCTTTTCTCTTCAATCTAATGCCTTTTAACATACAAGAAACCTTCAGATGCAACTTTTGCTGCTTCTCCTAGCATGTAGGAGTTTGATCCTTTGTGTGAGTCTATTAATATCATGAATTATTTTGAGTCCTCTACTTTCTTTATCTCCATATTCTCATTAAGCCACCTAATAATGTATCCTATTCATGAACTTTAAGATAAGTATTCACAGCTCCCTCCTAAACAAGTGCTGTAATTCAGTAATTGGCTTGGCTAATTCTTAATTCACTCTGTGTCATTTTAAGTACTCTGTATAGCTTAATGCAGGCTAGTTAAATTCAGCCTATTTTCAGGGGCTTAACATTATTTTAATTGACTTATAATCATGCATTGCTCTCATTAATGCTCTTTAAACACTTTGAGCCCTATAAGGGCAATAAAAACCCCAGTAGTTGCCCATGCTTTGCGATCCATTTTAATAAGGACTCACAAATGTTTAAAATCCAGTGTTTCCTGCTCACAAACGGCCTGATTTAATCAAACACATGGTGCTAACAAGAATGACGTATTATCACTTTTTCCCACTTACTATAAATCAAATTACAAAATTACAAAGTCTAAGAATATACCCATCTTTTTTAGTCAAAAACACACACAAAGTCACATATTTTTTTTGGCCTCTTTTTCATCATTTTTTTCCTCTCTTAACTTACATTTTTAACACTTCATCACTTGTTTTAGTCATCCCCAAAAATATTGCCTGACAATTAATTCCGTAGGATAAAACAAAAAGTATAAATCAACACAGTATTGCAAAAATGTGTTTCGATGGATGTTCAAATGTGATGCTTTACTAGTTGATCAGTTCCCTTTAGAGGCAAGAAGCAGCATCTTTTTTTCTTTTTTTTTAGTTATATTTTTGGGGCTTTTACACCATTATTTCTATAGAGGAGAAGACAGTGGATAGTGTAGGAAACTGGTAGAGAGTGGGGGATCGACATGGGGGAAAGAGGCCGCAGGCTGGATCCGAACCCGGGCCACCCGCTACATGGGCGCGCAACTTAACTATTAGGCCGCACCCAGCAGCATGTTTTTAATGTCTCATAACCCACACTTGAGCATGATAAAGCAAAATGAAATAAGGAATAAAACTACCCTTGAGTATGTTTATTAATATTTCTGTTGGAACATGTAGTGCCAATCACTACTGCTCCACTCAGCAAGCCTGTCTTACGTTTTCATCCCTGCATCTGTGCGACTGAAGCAGCTGTTTGCACGCTGATTTACGAGTGCAACATTATGAGATTTAATAACATAGCTTTGGGCTTTATGACCCTTTTATGAGAGCTAGTGTGTGTCTACAGTCAGCTAACTGAGGTAACATTATAGGCTATCCACTGCCAAACACCATTCGCCTCCTTCCAGCACGAACTGGAGCTGGATTTCTGTGAGATGACAATGAAAGTGATTGACTGTGACAGAGAAAGGAAAGAGGGAGCATACAAGTTTATTTCTCCAATAGGGGGGAGAGATTGACAGTAATCCTGTTTGGAAGAGTGAGAGCGGCAGATTTGGGATTAGCTCAGCAGTGACTCTTTGCTTTCCAAAGTAACTCTTTTACGGAGTTAGATATTTGAGCACATTTACAGTATATATGTCTCAATAAAACTGTCAGCATGGTGAGTCTCTGTGGAAAGACAGCTTGTTGTATACAACCAGTACTCGGTCTGGAGTTCTAGCTATCAGATTATGTTGCAAGTCATCTTTCCTTCTTCACTCTGTACAGTAACACTTCTGATATTTTTCAGACTACAACTACCATTTTTTAAGTAGCATTCCTTCTGCGGTTGTGCCCATTTAGTTTACTACATGATTAAAATAACATCACCTTAGCTAGAGAGACAGAGCTGGTTATATGTTGTGTCTAAGCTTTAGCACAGCCACTCGACACTAGCTGGGACTGTAGCTCCTTCTTGTGGCACTGGAATGCTCTACTACCTGGATGTAAACAAGCACAGATGACAGATGGCATCTTGTAGCGCAGTGGTGGTTTGGCAGTATTATCTAGTTTTGTAGTACTCAAGACCGGTCTCGAGACCACTTATTTAAGGTCTCGGTCTTGTCTCGGAATCAAAAGCATTTTTACTCGGTCTTGTCTCGGTTTCGGACTGGGCGGACTCCGTATTTTATATCTTATATTTTATAAGACCGGTCGAGACCACAACTGATGCACTCTGTGTCAACACCTATAACCCATCATATAAAAACACTACAAATATTATCTAAAGAAAATAAAAAATGCACAAAACTAATTAGAAAAGAAAGGCTCAACAAAACAATCCTGTGCATTTACTGCTACGACCTCCTACCTCTCTTGAGATCACAGGCAACAGAAAACACAGTTTTAACTCTAAACTAAAGTAAAAGTTAAACTAACAAAGACCAAAACAAAACTTAAGGAGCCACAAGGCACTCACAGCGCATCAAAAGAAAGGTAACAAAGATAAAACCAAACCTTGTTTGTTGCTGTCAATTGTATTCAAAGCAAACTTAAATAAAATAAACAGAAGTCTTTTATTTTGTTAACTCTCATGATAATTTTTCATTGATATATATGGTATTGGTCTTGTCTCGGTCTTGGTCTTGACTTGGTCTCGATCCCTAAACGTCTTGGTCTTGTCTTGGTCTCAGTGCACTCTGGTCTTGGACATGTCTTGGTCTCGGTTGATGTGGTCTTGACTACAACACTATTATGATCTAAAAAAATGAAGATACAGTTGTGTGTAGGCTGTGTCTTGACAGACAGAATGCAAACCCAGCAAACAACAAGAGGACTGAAGGCTGGCGTTGCTACCTCTGCTAATGGCAGCGACACTTGAGAAACCATTTTGACATTGTCCGTCTTTGATTTTGTGGTTCTGTGCTTAACCGGGTTGAAAAGATTGTGCTCAATTCTGACTGCTTACTGGGCAGAATTTAAATTACAGTTATAACAGCTATGAACATTGCTAATTTCGAAACATTCAAAGACAAATACTGGAGATAAAGGTCAAAAGTGAGTATTTATATGAAATGGTCCAAAACATTTAGATACATTATTTGAAAGCAAATCAATGTGAACCAGACACATTATAAATGCTGTCATTGCTTCTCAAATCATTTGAGCGCTCTGCTGTGCAACTCCTTGGTTATCTTGTATGTTTAAATGTATTTGTGCATGAGTGTGTGTGTGTGTGTGTTTGTGTGTGTGTGTGTGTGTGTGTGTGTGTGTGTGTGTGTGTAACAATGGAGCCGCAATGTGCAGAGCAGTTTACAAAGCTTCAATAGGCCACCAGCTGGGATAATAAGAGACGAAAAAACAGCAGCAAAATCGCTGCTATTCACAAATGCTTGAGCAGCTCTTATTTTTACATTAATATTTCACCACTTAAATATTGATGTTGATTCATGTGTAATGTCAGAGATTAGAATTAGAAGTGAAAGATGTTTTTTTCCATACATGGACAGCTGGGGGTCTCAAAGAAGATGTATTGTCATGAAATACAATTATATCTGGCGCATAGATTTTAGTGACAGGAAAGCTGCGTTTGTCACCGTCTATTTCTTGTTACTAATTTTCTTTCTCTTTTATTTCTCTCGCCCTTCCCTCCTCCTTCATCTTCCTCTTCATTATTCATCTCCCACTCTGTGTCCCCTCCTCTCCCTCCACCTCTCTGCTCTCAGGTTCATCGGCCCTGCCCAGCAACATGGCCTACTTCGGAAGCTCCCAGGAGGAGGAGGACCTGGAGGAGGATGATGAGGAGGAAGAGGAGGAGGTGAGGAATGGAGGAGGAATCCACTCTCACGGTGGGGGGAGCAGCAGCCAAGCATCAGCCTCCTCCTCGTGCCACTCGACGCCCCGCAAGGGCAAACTCCCCACTAGGCAGCCGCTCAACGGGCACGGTAAGGACAGGGATCAAGCTTGAAAAGTCTCTGTTGTAGTATTTTTCCTTTGTATTCCCGAAGCTTCATGGGAAATGTAGTTATTTAGAAGCAACAGTATGCCTTCAATCAGTCAGATGGGCCACAGAGATTGGGGAATCAAAGGGAAGAAGTTCAGGAGTGCTTTGTGTTGAGGCGGTGGAAGTTAGTGAAGAGGAGGAAAAGATAGGCACTCAGAGAGAGAGGTGGATGAAGAGGATGAAGAGGGCAAAGGAAGACGAGGAGTGAAGAATGATGCACAACCTTAAAAAACTGGAGAGGAGTGGAAAGATCTGTTTTGTAGAAATTCTTCAGAGAGTGTAAAAGATGGAGCGACTAACAGCAGGAGAGAAAAACTTGGACCAAACAGCAGCTCACAATGAGTCATGGGACAGAGGACAGGGTGGAAGTGCTTGTCCCCGTGTGTGTGTGTGTGTGTGTGTGTGTGTGCGTGCGTGCGTGCGTGCGTGCGTGCGTGCGTGCGTGCGTGCGTGCGTGCGTGCGTGTGTGTGTGTGTGTGTGTGTGTGTGTGTGTGTGTGCGTGCGTGTGTGTGTGTGTGAGAGCTATTTTCCCAAGTTTGCACTCGTGTTTCCACTGCAGAGACAGGGGGAAGTCACATGGGACAGCAGAGCAGCACATCAACTCTTTCCACCCCAATTAACACTTAGCTCTCTAAGCCCTAACAAGGTGTTTATGCACACGCTGCAACAGCTGGCCGGGGCCCTCGACACACACTCACGCACACAGATACACACACACACACACACACACACACACACACACACAAAGCAGTGACAGAACATCCCTTGGGGCAGATAGACATTG
The DNA here is from genome assembly GCF_009762535.1 of Notolabrus celidotus. Classification (NCBI taxonomy): domain Eukaryota; kingdom Metazoa; phylum Chordata; class Actinopteri; order Labriformes; family Labridae; genus Notolabrus; species Notolabrus celidotus. The sequence goes on along the minus strand of NC_048287.1, from coordinate 19,752,777 downwards.
GGATGAATGCACTTACACACACTTTTGCACAACATTTAGGGAAACAGTATGCATGCAATTGAACCCATGAGAGCAGGCGCACTCACCTTTTTAAAAACATGTAGACTGTAGAAATCACTATCTTATGTTGTAACTATTTTTATTTGATACAGGGAAATTGCTCTGGATTTTAGAAAATCCTTAAAACAATTCCTTTGCAATAAAAAAATAGCCTTCAGGGCTCAACCATGGATGAAAAGATACGACTAGTTTTTTTGCTTATTTCTCAATTTGTAACCTTCAGGGTTTTTTTACAGACTTTTAAAGAAACTATTTTAGCCTATAGGCCCTCCATCTCTTGCAGACAATCCTTCTGGCGAGGCGATCCCCCCCAAACGAGCTGGATTTTATAGGTCCTCCTTTCCGGCCCTCCCTGACTCTCCCCCTCCCTCCCTCCCTCCTAACAGTCTGTCGAAAAGCCGCCAGAAAGGTTCAAAAGGTGACCGCCTTGCTCAGCTTTTTCCTCAGTCATCCTCTTGAGTGGAATGTGGAGGAGGAGAGAGATAGAGAGAGAGACTGGTGGGATTATGGGAGGGAGCAGGAGAGATGTGCATGGATTTGCTTGCACTGAACTTTTTGAGAACTGTGCTTAGCCTTTTACATCATTTACCGACCTATACATAAACTGTTCTCTCATTTTCAGCATCTGTAGCTGCAGCTTGAAACTGTATGTTAACTGTATGTACACATCTGTGTAAGGAGCATGAATCAGGATGATATTGAAACCTGTTTGAACAAATCCAGGATTGTTGTGTGCATGAGGACAGCTAAGTCTCTTTTCTTATCTCGTATACCAACACTGTTTGCAAAGCAGCTCGGCGCCTTTCGCTGTGATATGCTAAATAAATAGATAAGAGGGAAATAGGCAGATATACTTTCCAGGGGACGAAAGAGACGAACGGGGTTAAGGACACAGAAACAGACGTTTACATACGTAAGTGAGCACACAAAGTCAAGACTGGGTCATAGCTCAAGTGTTGAGACAGTGTTTACGCTGTGTTAGCTATCAGGCACACACACAGACATGCACGAGAACAGATAAACACGCACACACACCTCAGTGCATTTTGCGGCATTAAGATTGGTGTCAAATGTGACACTTTAATATGCAGCCTGGGCCGCTCTCCAGCAGGAGCAGAGTTATACGGGCTCTTAAGGAAGAGCAGGGGAGGGGATGGAAGAAGGGGGAGAGGTTGAGAAAAAAGCAGGAATAGAATTAGTGAAAGGAAGAGACATTTTTATTCTGGGAGGTTGAGAGAGAGACAGGAAAGGCCCGACATTGTAGGCCATTCATCAGCGTGCAGTCCCCGGACTTCTCTCTCTCTCTTTCTCCCGCTCGGCCGTGTGCCATGTTGACATAGCTAAATTAAACAGCTTTTATTGGGCTCAGTTTCTTGCTTAGCTCACTTCTCAAAATGACAGGATTTCTCTGGTTTTTCATTGAGCCGGGGGCCCGGGAGACTAGCAGACTTGTGGTCACGAGTGGATGTGCGCGCTCATAAACACAGAGACATGCACTGATGCTCACGAATGTACATTTTGTGTGCTGCATGTGTACTGTAAACGCTCTGTGTGTTTGTGCCGTGGCCTCCTGTCACGCTTTCCATGCAGCCTGTTGATATTAAGACGCCATGAAACTTTAAATTGAGCCCCATAAAGGCTGAAGAGAGCACTTTGTGAATGTGTATGTTAATTGCCAAGCTCCTGTTCGACTCGTTTAACATCGTCCCAGGGGCTCCATGTGGACTGTGTCCATTTTGAACAGGTTCATTGACATGCAGCATAAAGAGGTGTTCACACACACCTTAAATCATGCATATTTTACTGATTGGGGTCTATATGTTCGCCAGAAGCCTGTCACTCCAATGTTTGTGCAGGCTTTTCCACTTGGTCGTTGTGGTTTGGTGCCAGGGTTTTATAAGCCATTCTGCTCTACAGGGGGGGGTACTGATGCTCATGTGCACATATTGGCACTGGCAGAGGTGGACGATAGCCTAAAATAACAGAATACAATATGTTCTTTTTTAAGAAATATATGCTTTGCTACTTGATAGGAACCTTCCATAGCAACTTCTCTTCACAGTGCATCATTGGTTATTTATTTGCTTACTATGAATAACAACTTAATACTTGATTGCAGAACTTTGATACTTTGGAAATACAAATAGTGACTATACAGTATACCATACTACTCACTCCACAGCTGACCTATAGGTAATCTCATGAATTTAAAAATGTTGTTTGTATGAAGACATACCTTTTCACTTGGTATATGCAAAAATACAACTAGAATCTATTGTGATGAGTCAGGAATGAGTAGAGTATTGCTTTCTCATTTAGCTTGATTAAGAATATCTTCAACAATTTCAACAAAACTGTCATTTATGTCATGCATATATGATGTTCTAGTATATCAATGACATGTTTCCACCAAAAGTACCAAGAACTTTTTGCATCAGGAGTTACTTTTCAAGAGATCAAAAGGGTCTTGTAGCCCATTGTTGTCTTTGTTTCAATCAAAGTCTATACACCTGTGAAGTTTAGGCACAGCCTTTGATTTGTGAAAGGGTCTTCTGAATACTGATACTCAGTACTTTTCTGATGGTACAGGAACTACAGTATCAGGTCTGTCTAATAGCTGGAACCTTTTAGTTGGCCACTGGACATTACCTAGAATACAGTTTATAGCATAAAGTCCAGGAGACTTGGTTACACTCTGAGCACTCCAAAAGTCCTGATACTTGGGGAAAGATCCGACCATTAATTAAGAATCATAAAATAAACCTCTGATGCCTCTGTTCTTTCCTCCAGTGTTCAACAGCCACGGTAAAGCAGGGACCAGGGAGAGTCCGAGGCCCAAGGCAGGAAGTCATGGCAGGGAAGGACCCGCCCCACCACTGCCACCTCCTCCACCTCCACCGCCGCCACTACTGAGGGAGCGCAGCGAGCGGGCGGAGGCACGGGAGTACCTGAGGGAGCAACAGGCCTTGGCCAGCAGTCGAGGCTCGACCAATGGGCTGCCGACAAGGAGAGCGGCTGAAGAGCTACGCAAGCAGGTACTGTCCCAGTATTGGAATCTGAACAAGATGACAAATTAATTTAAAGTTAAACAGAATGCAGAGAGGTCTGGGAGGAAAGATGAGAGTATTCTGAGAAATAAATCAGAAGCATGCAGAGAAAGAATTCTTAGAGGACAGCTTAGAAGCAGCGTTATAGCTGGAGATACCATGAAATCTTCTGCATTAACAAGCTGGAGGTGCAGCATGCTTGTTTGGCTATTATGCCTGTTGAAATCCTCCCCTCTCTTGACTTGTCTTTTCATTCACCCATCTGTTACTTCCTCTTTTTTATCTTCCCTTCAATGATGTCTTTTAAGTACCCCTGTGCCTTTCTTGTCCCCCCTCTATACTTTCTTTTTATCGCTGGTTTCCTCCTTTGCATTGTGATCTCCATGCTCTTCCTCTTACTCCTCCTCTCTCCTGCATGTATTGTGTCTGGGAGAGTAATGATTGTGTCTTGGCCTGCCCGTGACTGCAGCTATATTTAGTAGTGCTGGCTGGGGGCTGTGAAAGCCTTCCTCCTTCTCTGTAGCACTAAGCTGGTTTCATGGAACCCCACAAAGTAGAGGAAGAGATATGGGCGAGAGGATATTTTGGTTAGAAAATTATTCTTATGATAACATCAGCTTGTCAGGAGTGATTATCTGCAGGGGCACCACAATTTATCCTCCCCTTTTCTGTCCATTAATCTTCTCTTACTGCCTTTGCTTCCTTTTTGTCTCCATTTCCTCACAAACTTCTTCTTCCTGTTGAATTCCACCCTCCAACCAGTGTTGTTGTTGTAATCTGTTGTTGCTGATGCAGACTCAGGCATATGCTTCAGGTTTTGTTTAAAGTACCTCGAATTGTCCAGCAAAAACCAACAATGAATTTCAATGAGAGTGACTGCCTGCCAAGACAAACTTCAGCCTCACTTACTCGCTGCTCTTTGTTCTCTCTCCCGATTTTTCAATTCACTGTTGGCACCCTGCATGATTCTTTTGACTCCTTTCACGCTGAGTATTTTTTTTCCCTCTCCTGTACAACCATTCCACTTTTCACTTTCCGACTCTTTCACTCATTTTCTCTTCATGCATCACTCTCTCACTCTCACTCTTTCTCTCTCTCTCCCTCTCTCTCTCTCTCTCTCTCTTTCTCTCTCTCTCTGCTCCTGTGTCAAACAGACGGATCTTGCCCTTGACAACATGGCTCCAATCATTTGGAAGGATTAGTGCTTTTTTGCCCTCCCTCTCTTCCTTCAATTAGCATGAGCAGTACGTGTGTTAACCACATGTGCTCAAGACGCATACACACACACATTTATACACACGACCAACTGTGAAAATACAGGCTAAGCCATATAAAAGGTTAAGTGATTATGTAGCAGTAAAACCAACTAGAGGTTGTGTGTGTAAAACCGGAGGGGAAGGGCATTATCATAATTCAATTCACCGTGAATCAGTACTCCCAAATTTAATAGCAGCGCCTGGTATCAACAAAATACATGCACTGTAACAAGACCTTTTATAAAACAATATGATTCTATCAATTTCAATTACATAAGAGAAGTGAGGGTGTCAGCAAATCTGCCGTATGCAGCAGCATGCACAGGTGGAAGAAACCGTTTAGCCGACCGTGCATCATTTGAAACGACTCTGCACTTTCTTGTTAAGGTGTTTCTCCTTCATCATCTTAGCATTAACTCCCCTATAATACTAGAATGTGTAAAATAACAGCAATAAAAATGAAATGCACCAGTGAGGTTACAAAGGTTACATTTCTGAGCCTCATTCTTTAGTGAATGCACAGCTACTATATGCAGATCTCTATAAAAGGAGTCTTTTGCATTGTGTGTGTTATTAGCGGCAGACGGTATAGTGACCTTTGTCTAGCTGCTTAAAAGTCAACCTGCCCGGGGCCGCATCACATTGCACCTTAATAAGTCAGCAGAGGGGGGGGTGAAGGGGGGGCTTAAGCCGGATTTATGCTTTGACGTCAGGATGTTCTGGCAGTCGCCAGTCGCACCGTAAATGACTCCGGCATATTGATTTATCATTCAGCGTGGGATTTAACCCGTTGATTGTCATTGCAGCGCCATAACGCCTGATGGATGTGACGCGCGCTGTCAAACTTTGTCATGCATTCATTATACAGCAGAAGTTATAGTGTTTACATTAAATTCTCCTGGTGAAGAAGGGCAGCAAAGAGAGAAGGTTTGAGCAGCAAATGTTTTATTCCTAAACCACAAAAGGGAAAATGACTGAGCTCAACTCATGTTGCTTTCACTAGCTGACAACTCACAGCTCTTGTAGTTCTTCTGCTCTGATTTGTAGTTCTATATTGAAAAGTGTGTCAATGAATGAAGTCACCACAGTGATGTAGCACACTGCATGTGCAACCTCCCCTGCTCCTCCCTCTTTTGTCAGTCAGAAAGGCTTTGCAAGGGTTAAACTTTCTTGTATTCTTCTATCCTCTGGCTGGCCTTCTCTCTCTCCCCCTCTCTCTCTTCCTCTTTCTCTCTTTGTCTCCCTCCTCTTCTTCTCGGGTCTCCTGCAGATGTTGCCTGTTAAAAATCTTCCTACCAGGCCTCAGCTGGGCTATAGCAACACATGATGTCATCTAGACCCACCTCCCACTCCCTCCCCCTTCCCTCCCCGCTCACATGCAAACCGAAATCCACTCCAGAACAGACTCCGGCTGCCCGCCTGTGCGCGTGTCTGTGTGTGTGTCTGTGTGTGTGCGTGTGTCTGTGTGTGTGTGTGCGTGCTCCATTTTCCCCTCTGGCTTCAGTGTCCTCTTGTTCTGTTCATCATCCTTCTCATTTCTGTTCACATTTTTTTTCCTGCCAGGGGCTGTTAGCAAAAGTGAACTTCCAAATCCTTTTTGCCTTTTTTTCTGTCTTTGTCTCTGTCATTCCTTTTCTTCAATCCCCAGCAAAGTATCTAAGCAAGCTGCCGCTTCTTTCCTCAGCTCCATAATCCCTCCTCTCGTCATCACTCTCCTGCCATCCTCCTTTTCCACCAGACCAAATAATTAAAGAGAGAAAAGTGAGGCAGACTTGCCAAAGCCCCCCCTGAGGAGGGATTCAGTCCTCTGAGCCCTCTTGTGGCAGGAAGTGGTCATGACAGCCTGTCACTCAGATTCAGCACTTTGTCAGCAAACAGTGGCTGGACAAATATAGAAGCTGTCTGGACAACTGCTGCTTCGGCAGCTAGTTTCTATTTCAGTATCATTTGAACTCTAAATAACCTCACATCAAGATCAGAATGAGTCAGTGTGAAGTGTGAGGGATTATGTGTCAGACCGGTTGACTTTTCAATACAAAACTAGTCAAATAATGATATTTTGCAACTTTTCGTGCACATAGTGTGGCATAGAATTTGAGATGCATGAAAACAGTCGCCAGCCTTACTTTTTTAAACTAATTTTATTGCTGAATTCTCTCTCTCTCTTTCATGCCCTTCTTTCCTCTCTCTCTCCACCCTTGTCACCTTGTGTTTTTCCATTGTGAGGAAGCGTGTGTGTGTGTGTTGGAGGAATGATTGACGGAGGTAGGGTTAGGTTTCAGTCCCCCCTTATCTTTTAATGGCCTGGTCTTTGTGTCTGCCCCCCGCCACCTGAGACAAACACAAATACAATACAAGCACAGGCACACACACACATACACACACACAAATGTGACGCGGGAGCCCTTCAAAGGCAAACCTGCCAATGGGCCGGCTGTCACCTCCCTCCTGTGGCGCCTCGACTGTGATTGATAACTCCATAGCTCCATCCCTCCCTCCTTTCTTTCTCCCTGTCTTCTGTGGTTCTCGTCCAGCTGGTCCAGGCAGAAAGACACAACAGTTACTGTTTGATGACTTTATATTACTTTGCATGTGTTGTTGAGATCTTTCAACACACTTTTAGCTTCCACTTTTACACCAGCACGCATGCACACAGACCAGCCTGAGAAGTGAAAAAGGGAGAAAGAAAAAAAGAACGAAAAGTGGGCCATGAAAACAACGGAGAGGGGAGGCAGACCAAGAAGGATGTGGATATTCTTAGAAATGCATACAGGGGAAATATGTATAAGAAAGGAGACGCAGGGATGGACAATTTCATTTCCCACAATAAATAAGTTTATGTTCTGCCTGAGCTTATAAGCATTTTGCACCAAGGAGGGGGTGACCGTGTTCTTCCACCAGCTGTAGACATCGAGCCAGCCGTGGAACCAGACACCACACACACTAGACCTTTATCCATGGCACAGAACTGAATTATAGCGTTTAAGGAAACCCGTTGCAAATAAAAGGCTGTTTTTATATCCCTGGATGGGATTTCATTCCATCCCAATGACCCCACCTCCAACCCCATACTGTCCAGCCATCTGTTAGCAGAAACCACGCAGTTATCCTCGCTCTCCCTCTCTTGTCTACCATATCTTATTTTCCCAACCACCCTTCTCCACTGTTGTTTATCTCTGGATGTTGTGGTTTTTGGTTTTTGGTCGACACACATCCTTTTCTAAATCTCTGTCTTTGTGTTGACAGCAGTTTGAGCCGCTGTTTACAAAATTGTCCTGAATTTGGAAGTACAGTCATCAAGACAGTCGATGGGTTATCTAATGAATAGCGTGGGCTTCCACAAATAGCCTCGGTCTGGCCGGCCAAATGTTTTATTGCAGAGCTAGCAGCCGAGTGTTTGGCATCTTCATCGTGGAGTGTGGGTGCACCCACGCCTCTGCATGTGTCTTGTTGTGCTTTCCGATTATAGATTTCTATCTTTGTGTGGGTACATTTTGGGAAAATGCTTCTAAATAATGATGCAAATAGGATTTTTAACTTTAACATGTATGTTTGCAGCATCTAGAGATCTGACTTAAGAGGAGGCTTAAACTTTGTCAGCATACCATCCTAGGGGCCTCAACATCTGCACTCTTTTGGCCACTTCCTTAAAACATGTCTGTTTATTTTAGCATCTTTGGTTGTCATTTTTGTACTTCCCTTTTAGATTGTGTCGAAGATGATGTACAGGTCTGTGTTGAGATCATTTTCCTCATCTAATGTGAGCCATCCTCTGTCTTTTCTTTCATTTCAGGTCTCTAAAGTGAACGGGCTGACGCGGGCAGGCTCGGCACAGGCTGTAAGTGGTGCCAAAAAGAGCCGTGACTTCCGACTGCCGTCCAAAACTGTGAAGAAGTACACAGCCACCGTGTCCAAGGGCCACGTCACCTACACCAAAGCCAAACAGAAAGAACTGGGCAAGAAAACCAAACTCAGCCACAGCAGCAACAAACACAACAGCGCCGCCTCGGCAACATCGTCAGCGAACAATCACAATCAGCACAGCCAGCCAGCAGCCAGCAACGGGCTGGCCAACTCAGGAAAAGCAGCGGCACCAGCCCTCCACAGCAATGCAAAAACCCGCAAACAGGTGCTACTATCCAATGGGCTGCACAATGTGGCTGCCAGGGCCCGCCTCAACGGCAGGCTGAATGGGCAGCGGCACAACACAACAGTCAAGGATGACATTCAAAGACAGTGCCAGCGCCAGCAGGGCCATGCAGAATGCCCTGGTCGAGAAGGACTGCGTAACTCCAAGCGGCGTCTGGAGGTGGTGCTTAACTCGGTAGGGGTTGGAGTTGTCGAGCAGAAAGCCAAAACCGCAGCGAACGATGCCAAGAAGGCAAAGATTCAACCGACGCCTCTGGAGACACGCAGCAGCAGTAAGAAGGTGGCCAATCAAGACAAAGCTGCCTCCCAAACCACCACCCCTACCAATCTTATTTCTAACGGACATGAATCAAAATCACCCCTCTCCCCTCAACAAACTCCACCTGCCACCCCGCTTCCACCTCCTACCCCCCCACTTATACAAACCCCACCTCCCTCTACACCAGCAGCCAACGTGGAGCCGGTGAATCAGCGACCGAAGCGGGCATCAGCCGGCAAGCTGATGTTGATCCGACAAGCACAGCAGCAGCAGAGCAGGTCTCACGGTCGCAGCTCGTCCTCTTCCTCCCCGACATTGGGCCAGAATCACACACAGAACCCCAGTCGTGCCAGCACTACCTCAGACTCCCAAGAAACCTCTGTGTCCTCCTCCAACACCTCCTCCTTCACCTCTCCGCTCACTTCCTCCAACAGCCCCGGACAGCTCAAACCAGCAGCAACTCGGACCGTCGACCGGGACAAGGAGTGGGAGCGTGAGAAGGAGATGACGCGGCAGAAGGAGCGCGAGCAGGAGTGGGATCGCCAGCGGAGCGATCCAGAGGGCTGGTCAGCACTGGGTGAAGCCCCCATCTTCAGCCCGGCGCAGAGGGAGTTCTTGGACCCTTTGGTGTACTTGGATGTGGTGAGGGAAGAGGCAGAGCCCGCTGGCATGTGCCGTGTGGTCCCGCCTCCAGACTGGCGGCCAGAGTGCAAGCTGAGCGAGGAGATGCGGTTTGTTACACAGGTGCAGAGGGTCCACATGCTGGGGCGGCGCTGGGGCCCCAACGTGCAGCGGCTTGCCTGCATCCGGAAGCACCTCAAATCTCAGGGCATTACCATGGACGAGCCACCTGTCATTGGTAAGAGAGCCAAACAGAGAGGAACACTTGTGTTACTGAGAGAGTGCCACAGATTGTTGTTGTTTCTCTTTCACATCCTTTGACACATAAAAAGGATATACTATGTACAGCACATGAACTTTTATAATGTACAAAATGTAAAGCCCTTACACTTTTAGTATCTTTCTGTTAATTCACTCGTTTTAAATCTCAAGTCACTGTGCGGTAAAAAGAGCAGACATCAACAGCCAACAAGCACAAATATCACTATTTCCACTGGTATCTGTGGTGCTCTGAAAGTTTTAGAGGCCTTCTGCATGATTTTATCATCATGTTTATAGATGACCATAACAATGTGGAACAACTTGGCAAGGGGCCTGGCGGGCCACAAAAACAATATTTCCTCCAGATTGTCCTGTCACCTTTCATTTCAAACAATGACATCAGCCTTTTATGAGTCTTTAAACGCCCCCATTCAAACAGAATGTGAGTTTCCTGTGCACAGTTTGTGTTCCTTCTCTGCATGCACGAAATCATTTGATTATTTTGGATTTTGTGAGTTCAGCCTTACTTTTTGGCTTTGGTAAGAAGAAGAAGCTCTATTCAGATCAGTCCAGTGTGTGTACTGTTGGTGTGCGGCTGTTAGCCAGAGAGATCTGGCAGCCAGTGAGCCACAGTGGAGCAGCTACAGCCAGCCAGGATGCCCCTGTTCCAACTGACTTCCTTTACTGTGCCCAGCAGATCAGTTCGACATTAACAGAATTTGTATCTCTATTTGGCACAATGAGGGTTCAGATCATTTTCAGAGGTGAAGGCTCAATTGGCTGTTTCAAATAAAATGAACTGGCCTGGATGAAATCGGGTTAAGCCAAAGGAGCAGATGCTCCAAGATGGCAGTCTTTTTGATTTAATTTCTGTTATTAGTTCATTTATGTGAAAACGAGCAGCTTCTTTTTGAGTATATACTATTTTTGGGTGGGCCTTAACCTTTGATTTGTTGAAATGATTATTAAAAAAACAAAGTGTGTCCTTCTGGAACAAGTTGTATAATTAACAACACTTGGCTCTCAACAATTGCTCCCTGAATTCACCTCCTCTTGTTCCCTCTCTCTTGCAGGTGGCTGTGAAGTGGACCTGTCACGTTTTTTCCAGCTCATCAACGAAATGGGTGGCATGCAGCAGGTGATGGACCTGAAGAAGTGGACCAAGCTGGCTGACCTCCTGCGTATCCCCAAGTCGGCACAGGACCGGCTGGCCAAGCTGCAGGAGGTGTACCTCCAGTACATCCTCTCCTATGACTCACTCAGCGCAGAGGAGCGCCTCCGGCTGCAGGCCGAGGTGCTGCAGGAGAAAAAGAACCTTGAGACGCGTCGAGGCCCTCTGGAGGGCCTGTCGGACTCCTCGGCGCCCAGTGCGCTCGTGCTGCCACGCTACGAGCCCAAGAATGGGCTGGCAGGTGGGATAGTAGGAGGGGCGACAGGAAATCACCGCACCAATGGAGTGTTCCATCGTCTGAAGGAGCTGGAGGCTCAGGTCAAAGCGGGCCGGCGCCGGCTCTTCGCTCAGGAAAAACAAGGCAAAGAGGACAAGCAGCACGGAGAGGAGCAGCAGGAGGAGGAGGACTGGGGAGTTCTTGGTGACCAGCACAAATGTATTTACAAGGTAAGAAGAAGGAGACTGGGCTGTGTGGGGTATACATGAGGCATGACAGTGTGTATTTTTTGCTTTTCTGCTCTCTTATTTCTAAAAGAGATTAATCTTAAGTCATGAAATACTTCGAACTTTGCATGACTGCTAAGTTGTAGTCCCATGTCTAAAACTGTTAGTTTCTAGTATCACTATTCTACTTCTTAAGTGACAAAATATGAGCCAAATCTTTGTAAGAAGCTAAGCTGTGCTATAAATTGTCACCACACACTACACCTGTGCTTCTCTTGTGTCTCTCTGGTGTGATCTGCAAAGGTGTTACCTTCCGTAGAAATTCTCAAACACTGTTCTTGGTAACACTGTCAGGCTGTCAGAGTCTGTGGTTTGTAGACACTAACAGAAGAGCAGAAGATCTGAATGTGTCATGTAGCTGAGCTGTGAAAAGCTGTGGTTTTTGGCGTTAGCACGTAAAAGCAATAGTCTTTGTATGCTCACGTTCTGTACTTTTGTGAAAGACTTTCGCGCAGCTGTGTGTGTGTGTGTGTGTGTGTGTGTGTGTGTGTGTGTGTGTGTGTGTGTGTGTGTGTGTGTGCGTGTGCGTGTGCGTGGGCCTGTGCCTGTGGTACAGTGGTCAGTAGCCTTGCTTTGTGTGTGTAAGCGCTCACACTCATCAGATGTATTCCCACCTCCTCAGCCTGCTGGCAGCTGTGTTGATTCTGGCTTGCTGAAATGTAGGTCAGAGAGAAGGCAGCCCCCAAAACCAGCCCGGCCCCTCAACCCCTGACCCCGCCTCCTTCAGCTCTCTCCACCCTTCAGCTCCTCTAAATCCAGCCCCTCACCACATGGTTCCTCTCCTTCTGCACATGCCCTTGCTGGTAGCAATTTTGCCCAGTTTGCGCTCCCTTTGCCCACTCTCTCTTTCTCTGTCATCCCCCGTCCTCTTGTAAAACCCTCTACCCCTAAAAATGTGCATCAGTGCAAAGGCTAGCAGTTCTTTGTGCATGTGTGCAATTCTGCAGGTAGAAACACATCAGCACGTCTTTCACAAAGGCTGCTCTTTTTCTTTTTTCACTCTTTACTGTTAAGCACAGAAGAGAGGTGGATACCTAGTGTGAAGAAATGGCGAGAAGATGTTCCTAAGTAAAGCCTGTGATTACAGATAACACTTAAATCAGGATGCTTTAATGGAACCACTCTGAAATACCCATGAACTGTGTAAAACATGTACTACGTCTCTGTGACGTGACTCTCTGGGTTCTGAAGTGGACACTTAAAGAACTGCAGATTTTTGCAGTCCTTACATTTGCAGCACCAGAGAAAATGCTTTACATATGAATGTTAAGAGAAGATATGACAAGAGCTAGAAGCACTTACAGTAACAACAAACATTACAAACCAGCATCGGTAATACTATTAAAAAATCTCAGAACAAAATCTCCAACAATTGTAAAATAAATAGGAGTATTCTGCTTAAATGGGTGTATTTGTATGTGCATGCATGTGCAAAAATACGGTGCACCTATTTGATGAGCTCATAGTTTCATTGCAGGGTGACTTTTTTTGCAAATAGATTATGTTCACATTTTGATGTCATTGCATGGTATCTTGATGGGGAGAGACAGTAATTATTCCTGTAATTAAGATAACTTCATTCCATTCTCTCTCTCTCTCTCTCTCTCTCTCTCTCTCTCTCTCTGAGATGTGCATTCTCCACCCATCTCAAATGTGGATCCCATTTGATTTCCTTCCCTCCCAGTTCTCTCTGGTAACCAAATCCCTCTGAGAGGGCTGAGATGTTGTCAGCAGGCTTGACCCAGTACAGCCTGTCGCCCTCTGAATTATAGAAGCACCATTCAAAGCTGTGACATGTGAATGGTTGTCACCATCCTGACAGGACGGCCTTGTCTAAATATGACCCATCACTTTTTCTGCACAGCTCAGATTTGTATGCATTTTTCATCAGGAGTGGCCTCCAAGAAGGAGGTTCTATTTCACTTTTTCTATCAGGAGAACAAAGTGCACGTCAAGGGTGTAATTAACTCTAATTACAGCGGAAAATGCCAGATAAGTGCTGCTGCTGACTTTCATACAGAGCGTCTTGACAGCCCTTACTAGGTCACTCCTGTACTGTATTGTTACAACTTCTATTATTACAACGATCTACAGGGTTGTAGAATAACGCATTTAACAAAAGGTCAGTCCCACTTTTGAAAGCATCTGGACACCCCAGGAGGAGAAAAGGGAAAAGAAAGACAAACTGTCGCCGTGATGATAAAGAACCCGCAAGGTCATCTTTCAGCAGGGTCCTTATGTGTGCAGGACGGGCCCGCAGATTTATGGTAACCTTCAAAGCATCGCTGTAGCAGGAGTGTCCATGAGAGAGGGGGTCAAGTCCAGGGGATTGTATACGGGCCATGTAGGGAAGAGAGTGCTGGATCCTTATAGAGCCACATGCTCATGCAGCGAGTTCCTTTATGGAAATGTGATGTGGAACAGAGGAGAACTCATAGGTCTTTGACATTCTGAGAGGTTTTCTTTGATCATTTTTATCCTGACTAAAAGCAGCAAAATGTTGTGTGTTTCAGATTCCAGTCAGGCTCCTTAAGAAGTGTGACTCAAAATGATTGATCTCTCTCTTTTTTTTTCAGGGGAAATCGGTGTCTTTGACTAACTTCTTCAGGATAGCCCGGAACACCATGACCATGTGCTTTAACAAGGAACCTGGGGCTGCTGAGGTCGAGGTTAGCATGCCCACATCTTGTTTGAAAAGATTCATTCTCACTTGGAATCTTGTTACTTGATTATCTTAAAAAGAAATACAGTGTCAGTCATTGAAGTCTTGATCCTAGAAGATTTTTCCATACAGCCGAACATCTGCCCGTACTTCATGCTTTCTTCCTCTGATCACTTTCTGTCTTTTTATTTTGCAGCAAGAGTACTGGAGGATTGTGGAGCAGAGAGACAGCCATGTGGCAGTGCATTGTGGGAAGGTGGACACCAGTACACACGGCAGTGGTTTCCCCACAGGAAAATCAGAGCCATTTTCAAAGTACGTAGCTCAAAACTTTACCCCACACTTGGTTTTTTACATGCTCCACTGAAACTAGAGAGTTACACTGTCTGCTTCTCTGAGGAGGTGCCTTTAAGACATCTATTCATAGTATCCCTTGAGTAAAATGAAAAATAACTTATTTCCTCTCCTCTCTTTTGCAGACATGGATGGAACCTTACTGTCCTTCCCAATAACTCTGGATCCATTCTGAGACATCTGGGTGCTGTGCCTGGTAAGAACAGGAACAAAAGGAGATCTCCAGAACATAGAGCATACATGTTTCTAGCTGCTTTTCTTCAAGTTCTGCACCATTGTTTTGGTTGATTTGCAGCAAGTACCTGAACCTGTGCTCTTGTTTTCTTCTCTCCCTGTGTCTCTGCAGGGGTGACCATTCCCTGGCTAAACATCGGCATGGTCTTTTCTACCTCATGCTGGTCTCGAGACCAAAATCGCCTTCCATATATTGATTATTTACACACTGGTGCTGATTGCATTTGGTAAGTGCTCACTGAACAAGTCTCTAATGTAAACACACACACAATAAGCAAGAGCACCAAGATGAAAGAGGGGTCAAAGGTTGGCTGATGTTTTATCGATTGGTCTGTCTTTGTGTTTCTCCTGCAGGTATTCTGTCCCTGCTGAGGAGAAGGCTAAGCTGGACAAGGTGGTCCATACACTGCTTCAGGCCAATGGCACCCCAGGGCTAGAGATGTTAGAGAGAAACATCATGGTGAGTCTCTTCTGGTTGTACAAATATAGAATAATCAACAACTCAATCTGCTTTGCATGCTCAGAAGAAGACTTTCTCTTTTCTTACATCTCTTGTTTCCTCTTGATGCGCCAGATCTCTCCAGAGGTGCTGTGCCGTGAGGGCATCAAGGTTCACCGCACGGTCCAGCGCAGCGGCCAGTTCGTTGTCTGCTACCCCGGTGCCTTCGTCTCTAAAGTATGCTGCGGCTACAGCGTGTCAGAGACAGTGCACTTCGCCACACCGCACTGGATGAACCTGGGATACCAGGCTGCAAAGGTCAGCATATGAATCTGGTTCGGGTGCAAAAGCTGCAACAGCAAACATCTAAATAAACCTACACATTTATATGTTGAAGAAATCTGCAATGAGGGATGGAAATGTGTCCTATAAGAATGAAATATAAAACCCAATGTGCCTCCTTGCTTGTGCAGAACAGATTAGTCTTTGTAATGCCTCCCAACACTGGCCCCCTGTGGACAGCAGCAGTTACAGCTCTGATTTATGAAGAGTTGATTGAAAGTGAAATGAATAAATGAACTCAGAAGCCAGAGCTTGATTCTCTAATCAGTTCAGTTGCAGCTCTAAGTCTCCCCAGGGCATGTATTTGGATTTTTTTTTTCTTTTCAAATCATGAGCAAGCCTTCAAACTATTGGAGCTCATTACAGCTGTAATAGAAGAGAAGAAAATGCTCTTTACTGTCATTATGGGCGTTATGGTGATGGAGGAATGTTAGCAATAGCATCATATGAACAGCCACAGCAAAGACTGCTCCCAAGGGTAATATGACATTCATATAATGCACTGTGTCATTGTGCATGGCCTGAGGTATTATCATAGAGAGGGGGAACATTTGACATCTAAGAGACATTGATCTGAGTGTACACTCAGTGGTCACTCTGCAAACAGTCGTGCTTATACACTGTTTATAGATGTTAGTTTACCCAGTCCAATAAATGGCTTCTACCTTCTGAGCTTGTTACCCTACAAAAGCCTTCATAAGAGCTATTTAATATAAAATTATATTCTGAATCTGTCTGCAGGACCTGAAGTGTCGCCGCATAGCCAAACCCTTCTCCATGGAGAAGCTACTGTACCAGATCGCCACAGCTGAATCCAAGAGGGACAACGGCCTTCTCCTCACCACCATCTCCGCCCTACTCAAGGACCTCAGGTAGGACTCCGTCCAGGTCTTAAGTACACACATTAAATGCAAATGATGTCACTGTTTAGATCTGTGGAATGATCAAGTGTGTGATGGGTGTATTTCTTGTCCAATAGGAACATAGAGATGCGCCAACGGCAGGAACTTTACACGGCAGGTTTGCTCTCCTCTGCCCGCTATGGCACCCATGACGGCAGCCTGGGGCCCGGAGAGGCACGCAAGAAGCCCCGTGGGAAATGGCTGGCACTGGAGTCTTCTGAGAGACGCTGCCAGATCTGTCAGCATCTCTGCTACCTGTCCATGGTGAGAGCCGGGGAACCAGAGTCTGAATTTGTTGTGGCTAGCTAAATTACTGAAACAATATGCTAATTTATATGCAAAAACACACAGCTAACTCACTGATCTTACTAACTACCACCTGCTGTTCAGTTATTTCTGTTTTGGCTCACCATTTTAAAACTATCATGATATGATGAAACTAGATACTTGTGGTTCTAGAGATCTGGTTTCAATTATCATATGTGTCTCTGTTTGTGTCTGCAGGTGGTCCAGGAGACTGACAATGTTGTTTTCTGTCTGGAGTGTGCACTGCGCTTTGTGGAGAAGCACAAATCCTGCAGAGGCCTTAAGATGATGTACCGATACGATGAGGTGAGCCTGGGTGTTTTGTTTCAGCTGGGTTGCAGTTCTCTCCTTGTCCAGAAGAGGGTGACATCAGCTAGGTTTACACAGATTCATGAGGCAGAGTAGTGAGCATGATGATAGTGTTATTCATTCTTTGTGTGAATAGAAAACAAAGTGATGCAAAAGAATCATCTAGAAGTAAAATGAGAAACGTGCAGTTTATTTCATCTTTATTTCCTCTCCCATCCAGGAGCAAATCAACAGTCTGGTGAACCAGGTGTGTGGCCGGGCCATGTTAAAGAACGGAGGCAGCGGCGTTGGTAACGGTGCAGTCGTAGTCAGTGCAGCAGCAGCAGCAGCAGCAGGAGGAGGAGTGGACCCCTGCCTCAACCTCAGCCCCGCCAAAGCGTCCCCAGCAAAGCGAGGCCCCAGAAAGCGCGCCACGGTGGAGGTGTCCCTGGCACGCCTGTCCTCCAGCCACATCCCCAAGGCCGCTGCTGTGTCCTGAGAGGGGGGGGCGCCTCGACGTCATTGCCCACATCCTGCCTCCACCCCTCCATCAGCCCCTCCCAAAATCTCCTGCTTTTACTTTTGACTTTAAAAATCACTATCATCCCTCCCCTGAATATTTAAGATTATTTTTGAGCTTTGAAAACCCCCTCACCTAACCTCAGACCCCTTCTACAAAAGAATCTCACCTCCCCCCTTAGTATGACAGGCTTGTTTCTAAAAAAGAAAAGGAAAAAAAGAAAAGCAAGATGTCTTTTTTTGCACTAGTGTGAAAGCAGAATTTGTTTTTATTCTGGATGATTTTAGAATCGCCCCTTTCCCCTTTAAGTCGTCCTTTTACCACTTTACAAGCATTAATGTCCCATGAAGACTTGATGAGACCAGTGATACCCTTTACCTCCACCTACGTCCTCCTTACACTGAAATGGGTTACATTTGTTACCTTCTTGTTGCATCACTCTTCCCTGGCCCCCGTGACTGAGCCCCACCCCTCCTCATCACGCGTCACTCAGCTGTGAACACGGGACAAATGAAAGGCGGCCTTTTTTTTTTTCTTCCCTTGTTTTTCTTCGATGAAAGTGACATCAAGTAGTTACCCAAAGTTTTTCTCTGTCCTTGCTTTGAGGAAGAGGAGTCCTTTTTAAAAATTGATTTTATTCTTTCTTGATGCAGCTACTGCATTTTCTGTTTTAAAAAAGGGGGGTCAGCGATGCGAGGTATAAACTTGAAAGACAGATGATGTTGGTTTATTGTTGGTTGATTATGTTTTTCCAAGTTCTATTTTGAATTTTAGCTTTGTTTTTTGATAGGTTTTTTTGCAAGAAGTCTTCTGTGTATTTTTATTTTTTTTGTCATTGTGGATGTTTCTGTTCGTCGGTGGATGTGAGAGGGGGCGGAGCTAAAGCTGCTCACCTCACTCCCTGTTAGTATGGAGGGACCTCCTTCGCTAGCGAGTGAAAACCGTGCCTGATACTTAGCGAGGAGATCCATTTTATTGGTGCTGTTGGTTATAATTACTGTATAACAACACAAAATTAAAAATCTGGGGGGTTTGCACATGCTAGCAGCTAACAGCTAGCTCATGCACCCCCACCCCACAGGGCAGAAAGGCTGTCGGGCTTTTCTGGTTCTAGATGTGCAATCGTGTTAACATTCCATTCTTCCAGTCCTCTTGTTTCATCTGTACCAGTAAACATTAATTATTATATTATATTATTATTATTATTATTATTTTGTGTTTTTTACCTTTGTTGATCTGATGTGTTATCTCAAGTAGAGCCACTAGTCAAAGAGTGTAAAATGTGAAATATCAAATCCAAGTTTGTTTGTTTTTTTTGGATTTTGCATTTTTCCCTTTTTCAGATATACTATGAGTGATTTTTTTTTTTTTAGAGAGAGGAAAAAGTCCAACACAAACAAAACATCAACTTTTTTTTGTACATAATCCTGTAAATTTCTTTAAATACTTGAGCCTTTTTCTGGGGATGAGGAAGGAAGGAAGAAAGAAAGAAAGGAAGGAAGGAAGGAAGGAATGAATAAAGAGAGGAAAAAGTTCCACAGGAGAGAGAGAGTGCTTGATGAAGAAAAAGCCTTACATTTCCCTTTCTTCATCCATGTGAGTGTGACGCTTACAGGGTCGCTCTGGTAGACGTGTATAAAAATTTTAAGTGCTGCTTATATCACTAAGAAAGAAGATATTGAGTAGCCAATGACTGCCCCCCCCCCCCCCCCCCCCCCCGACCTAGTTTTGTTTGTTTAGCTTTACTTTTTTAAAGAAAAGGGAAAAAAAAGAGATGTTCACAAAAAAAGTGGGTTTTTACATTTTCATTACTGAAAATTCAACAAAAATGTAGTAGCTACTCATGTTGCACTGAGCTTGCCAGTGGTGACTGTCAAGGAAAAATCCTATAATCCAGTTTGTTGGTTGTCGTCCCTCGCAGAAGACTGAACTGTTTTAGGACTATTTAATGAAATACCAAGTTGGGTGTTTTCAACATTTAAAAAAGTGGTTGTCAAGTTTTTATGGCCTTACAGTATATTTTATTCTGATGGGATTGTTTTTGTTTGTTTTTCAGTTCTCTTTTCTTGTCGTTTTTCTTCCATTTTTCTACAGTATAAACTACTTGCTCACAGTGGGGTCTCTGGTGACTTTATTTATTAGTGCCGCATCTCGGCCTTTCCCTCCACTTGGAAAGAGAGTCTCATGTTGGTTATATTGACAGTTTTTTACTTTTGCAGTTTGTACCTAAGGTTTAATAAAAACTTACCGACAATTCACTGTCACTTATTTCCAACCTGTTTGTGTCTCTTTGTGTGCAAACCTTCAGCATGGCAAAAAAAACAGACATGGTTCTTAATACATCAGGATGGAGATTTCAAGTAATGTAATCACACTACAAAACTCAAATCTTAGAAAGTTTCTGTCTAGTTTCTATTCATTACAATTAATATGTGTCACAATTACTTAGCAAGTCAAAAATTACACTCTAAAAACAAGCCACAAATTCCTTGTGCTGCCAGTGCAGCAAGATAGGAAGACAATTTTCTGAGCTGCATTGGTAGATATTTTTGCTCAATGCAATTTCAGGCCTTGGATTGTGGTGCTGCTTGTTGGTGCATTGGGTAGTTCTGTTGCCTCAGCAATAAGGTTCCTGGTTCAAATCCCCACTCCAGCTTCCTCTCACAGTCCGAAAACATGCACACCAGGTTAATTGGTCACTCTAAATTGAACTTAGGTGTGAGTGTGTGCATGTCTCTACATGTTAGCCCTGTGATAGGTTGGCGACCTCTCCAAGGTGTATGCTGCCTTCTGCCCGATGTCAGCTGGGATAGGCTCCAGCCCCCAGCGACCCCGAATGGGATAAGTGGTCAAGATAAAGGAGGTCTGGGTTGCAAAATCTTACAAGATTTTTTTTAGACTTGTCACATGAATGTGATTTGTATTTCACAAATACATTTGCTAAAATTTGAGCTTTGCAGTGCATCTTGGGACCATTTCACCCCAACTACAAAATCATCTTTTACCCGATTTCAGTGATTTCCACAGCTGGAGTAAATGAGATATCAGCTGATGGAATATTAGTGACTATGTTGTCAGATGACTGAGGGGATCCTCAATCCTCCTGTATATCCCCCTTAATTTTCTTAGCCTCAAAAAGTTTTTCAAGTAAAACAAGTTATTTCAAGTCTTCACCCTGCAAACGAGCTTCAACTTAAGTCAGATTTTAGCCACACAGAAAATCTTCCAGAGTTTGCTGTTGCAATTGAAGCAGTTTGATCCTTTTTGTTGTGCTAAATAATTGAAATCTTCTTTCATTAAGTCACTGTTTAATAAGCAGGATGACTTACAGTGGTCAAACAAGTTGTGCATTGTGCTGTCCAGGTTCCATTCTGCAGGAACAACCTGCTCATCAAACATCATCCTATCAACCCCTAAGACATGATGCAGTTCAATGTTTTGATTTCTTTGTGTGGTGAGCATCAAACACTAATTCTTTGACACCTTTAGATTGGGTTAAAATTCCATTGGTGATGAACGAGTAAAATCAACAGATTTCTGATTACCTTTTTTCCAACATAGAAATGTGAGGATAGTAAAATGCTGAAAAACAGCTGAACTGTAACATTATCTAACGACGAGGAGCAGCTGTCGTTCTGTTTATTTAACACAGAGCTGATAAGTATTTTCATTTACCACTCACTGTCCATGCAAACTGCTGGAGAGCCCTGCGGTTCTTCCTAACCTTGATTAAAGTGCACTGAATGACTGTCACGCTTCGACAGCAGTTATTTACTCTTCACAATGAACAGACACATCCACTTTCAGCCTTCAAATGCCTTTTACTCTCAGTGTAACACTTGTATTGCTTTGTCTTATTTTCCAGTTAAAAAACATTTAACTGTAATAATGAATATATACATGGTAAAATATTCTCCCCCAAGAGAAAATCCCTGTGTTTAAATCTCCATTCCTCTCTTTACAGAACACGCTCTATGCATTCACTCCCCGTCCATGTCAGCTTTCCATTAGTAAAGAGCTCAGGCAGCAGGACTGTAAATCAGAGTGAGCACGCAGGGACTGTTAACATGCTTGAACCTTAAATCCTGCTCACATTTCATACTCTTAACTTGCTCCTGAAGTGCTGGAGAGGAAATTAAAACAATGCAGGGGGAGAAACATTTATTACCAACAAGTCAGAAACTGTAGGCAAGGGGAGGGAAGAAAGGAAAGAGTAACTCTGTCACATCACACAAACGTCAACATTTCTGTACAAAAGAATGTGGATACAGTTAAACCTTCTGGGTGTTGTCCAGTGCATAGCACACAGTCCTGACAGGGATTTGGTCCTCACTCAAAAGGAGAAGTTCACCCACATATTATTGGTCAAAGGAATGGCGATGGGTAACTCTCCTGTGTGTTTATGTGTGTGTTTCTGTGTGTAAAATCAGTGATCTCTTTTGGGAGGCTGATGCAGATGAAAATATTTAACTATGTGCGCACACACACACTGGAGGTTTTCACCACCTTCGTATAGAAGGATTGAGAGTTTTTGCGTGTAACAGGACGGTGGGGAAACCCAGACTTTCAAAATAAAGTCATGACAAACGAAATCGAACATGGTGAGGAAGAACACGTGCCTTTGCATTCCTTCATCTGTAGGGGGGGGGGGGGGGGGGGGGTGGCTTTTTATTGCTAATTTTACATTTAAAAACACCAAAATAAAAAACAACAAATAATGTTTTCCTGTATTGCATACGTGTGCCCCTAAAGGTTTGAATGCAATAATTGCCAACAACTTTAGAGCCAGTCAGAACTTCTCTTATGCCTTGCTTTTGATTGGTCACCCTCCTCCATGATTGGTTCTGATTACATTCAGACAGTGACAAGTAAAAAAAGCATTTAAGATATCAGATTAGAGCATTACCCACTTCTTAGTGGATGGATGTCATCAGCCCAACTCAAGTAACAGGTGCAGAGCGGATGTTTGGGGCACCGAGGGGAATCTGTAGCTCTCTCTTTTAAAAGTTGTTGCAAAAGTTGCTCAAATCTTTGCTCACCACCCTCACATTAGTCATACACTTCCTTCTTTTCCTAGTTATTCACATAAATAAGCAGATGAAACCTCTTTGGTACTTTATCAAAAATATGCAATGATTTACAAACTTAGATTGACTCTGTTTTGACCCAAAGCAGCTGTCATGCACGACTCACGTCCAGGGTTTAATCAGATTGGTTAGGGACTCCCAGGCACCCACGGTGTGTCTTCCTGTTACACTGAAACAACTTCCCAGCCCACTAATACTTGTTTCATGCTCCCACACATACACAGGGTACACCATGCCAAATATGGACAGATGAAGGGCCAGATCTTTTTTTTCAGTGGGTCTGGAGGTCATTTTATTGAAACAGGAAGCTGTAACTGCCTTCCTGCTGCAATGAAACAACAACACACACACACACACACACACACACACACACACACACACACACACACACACACACACACACACACACACACACACACACACACACACACACACACACACTCATTCACTCACTCACTCACTCACTCACTCACTCACTCAATCACAAACACATACAAACACAAAGGTGGCCTGTATCTAACTATGTATGAAGGTAAAGTGACGTCCAGTGCATGGTCCATGTGCATGCATGTTTCAATGTCTTCACCCACATCAACCTCTCAATGATCTCCGAGTGAACCTGAACTCAAAGCTACAGACTCCATGGTTTAAAACCCACTGCCAGGTGACTGCCAGGTATTACCTCATGGTCATCAAAGCCAATAGCAAAATAGGTATTTTTCATTGAAAATATTGCTGAGTGTGCGTATGTAGTTCATAAAACAGTAACTTTCTGGGGGTTCAGTTGATCTGTAAGTCACCAAAAATGCATCCCTGTGCTCCCTGCAGGTCATTTGTGAAGTGCTTTGTGCTAACAGTTTAGAATTTGCTATATTAACAAGTCAATTAACCTAAATCACAAATCGTTTAAAGAAAGTTGTTATTAATTGCTTAATTAGCCCAGATTTTGAGGCCATAAAGAAATGCTACTGGTGACAGAGAGGCTGTTAATTACGTAGCATGGAAAGATTTTTTTTTTTTAAGTAGTGTCACTCACAAAGTTTTTTCATGTAAGTTTTCATGCTTAAAGTACAACAAACAATTTTCCTTTCACCCCATTTAACGAGGAGAGCAGCTGAAATTTTCAATAATGGGCACGTCAAAACCTGGAGGAGTTTAACTAAACTAGAAGTGTGACATCACACCTTCATTTAGACCACAGCTCAAAGTTAAAAGAAGGTTGTCTTTTAATAACTTAAGCAGTTGTTAGAATGTCATCAACCTGACAGAGCTGGTGGTGAAAGCTAAACTGTTCACACAGAGCATGAAAACAAAGAACTGCAGAATAACACATGCTTGGTTTCAGTGTGTACTTCAACACCTTTACCCAGAATGTTGGAGCATTCTGTGAATGATGTCAAATTACTCTTGTGCATGTTAAGCCATTCAAAACTAAAATGCTAAAGGGAACTAAAAGCTAATTCAAAGGATTCAATTAGAATTGAAAACTCCCATAGGTGGGCTTTAAGGCAAGGTCATGTGGCAGTTAGTGCAACCTCACTGTGTTCTCTTTCAGATGTTTTCAAAGAAAGTCAGGATTGTCCTGTATGACAATTTGATGTTGCAGCTCTGTGCGTGTTTGTATGTGTATGTGTGTGTGTGTGTGTGTGTGTGTGTGTGTGTGTGTGAGTGTGTGTGTGTGTGTTTTTAAATCCAGTCCTCGTCTCCTCAAACCTTTGGCCTGCTCTCCTCACAGTCTTTGCTGCTCTGGTCGTCATGCTCCACCTTGTCTACCAGCGCTGTATCAGGGTGCACCTCTTCATCATCCAGCGTCACCACCATGGGGGGCCTTCTCCTCCTTCCCCCAACACCTGCTCCTCCCGCTCCTCCTCCTCCCTGTTCGGGCTCCTCCTCCTCTTCCTCCTCGTCCTCCTCCCCGGCCTCTGTGTCCTGGCTTGCTGAGTCGGTACAGGTGGAGGAGAGAGAGGAAAGCTTGTGGCGGAGCTCGGCTTGGGTGGGGACCTGGAGACTGATCTCTGTGGTGAAGGACTCCACATCTGGACCTGGAACACAGAGGAGTCACCTCAGTAAGCCTGTGTCTGTAAAATAAAACCCACAGTCCTTCTATCTACTATTTATTTTGTAGGCTTGATTTCTGCCTGAGAAAAAAAGTAACTGTGAGGGGCCAATGTTCCAATAAAGCCTGCAATTGTCTGAGCTAGCTCTTTGTTCACTGACATCACTTCCTGTCAACTTTCATGTCAAGACCATAGACTGTATAAAACATGAACGAAATCTCAGTGATATCACCCATCTGTTGCTGAAGAGGTGTTATGAAGTCAAACAATGGTGTTGCCATACCATGAATGCTGACTCAACATAACTTTTGAACACCATGGAAACAGACAAAGAAGTGCTATTTCACCCTCGTAATATACTAATAATTATCTTATTTCACTTGTATGCAATGATTGATGAGAGATGAGGGATTATTGTCTTATTATTGTGGGTTATATACTGTGGGTTGTATATTTTATCTCACACTGTTGCCTCACAGCTAGAAGGTTCCTCGTTCGCTTCCCCGGCCAGGCAGGTGCCTTTCTGTGTGGAGTTTGCATGTTCTCTCTGTGCATGCGTGGGCTCTCTCCGGGTACTTCGGCTTCCTCCCACAGTCCAAAAACCTGCTCACCAGGTTGATTGATCACTCTAAATTGCCCGTAGGTGTGTGTGAATGGTTATCTGTCTCTCCGTGTTAGCCCTGGCAACCTGTCCAGGGTGTACCCTGCCTTCCGCCCGAAGCCAGCTGGGATAGGCTCCAGCCCCCCGTGACCCCTAACGGAATAAGCGGTCAAGATAATGGATGGAAGGATATCTCACACACTACCTGTTTGAGATCAAGATCAGTGCTAAGAAACATATTAATAACAAGCCTGTGGTTGGATTGGCAGACAGAATCAACCCAGGGCAGCATGGTATGGCTAAATGGATGGCCAGCCATTTTCAAAACATATAAAGAGATCATTAATAATGAATTCAATTATTCAATTTATTATGGTGGCAATGATGGTTTAATTTCATTACCATTAATTGATGACTGATCATCATTAATCATCACTGAAGCTCTCCTTAGAACAATGCTCTCTGTGTCTGCTTCACAGCATAAAATATTTTAAGTCAGCATGCAGAATTACAAAGAATTTGAATATACATAAAATGATGTCCTCTGATGTATTGTTGAGCTCATGGGGTTACTATTTTTGGTGCATTTGGTGACGTATAGTTGACTGATGCAAAGGAGCTTGGGGGATCAGTTGAGTTTGTGGAAAAGTTGCAGTGATTGGATTCAAATCAGAAGGTTGTGCAGCGCAGTGAATGTTTTTATTTATGTTCTACAGTATGTTGTGATCTCAAAATCCTGACTTCCTTGAGGGACTGATAAGTTCTTCATTGTCAATATCTAACCAGCTTCATGAAAACAGGGCATTGTTCTGTCTGCTAGAACAGCTTCATACGTTTTTTTTAAACATGCTTGGAGCTCGGAGCTCAGCCTCCTACAGACATATAAATGTAGCTAAAGTATGAGCATGGATTTTATTTTTGTTGAGGACAAGCTGTCAGTTCGATGCTGGAGGTTGTTCCCTGTCACAAGAATTTTCCAAGCAGATGTGGACAGATGGTGTTGATGCATCGTGCCTAAACACTGGTCCTGTCAATCTCTTGAGTCACAGTTTTCTGCGTGGGAAAATCATTTCAAATGATGCAGAAAAAAAGTTATTCTACTCAGCAATAAAGTGTTTTATTCATTGCATCCTTTAGGTGTTCTGTGTTAGTGTGTGTGTTTATGGCCACATACCTGCAACAGGCGAGGCGGCGCTGTTGTCCTCTCCCCCAGAGTGCAAAAACACATCCAGGGCTTCGTGGTCGGACATGTCCATCAGATCCATCTGCTCCAGCATGTCCACGTTCACCTCCATAGATGACATGCTTCCTATTGGCTCTGAACACGAAATGGGACAGCAAGATATTAGCCTCAGGACAAGGAGGGAGCATTAAGAGGGCAGCAGTAAGGGGATGAGTCCAGGAGGAGAGACGCTTTAAAATTTATGTTGTTATGAAATGTGCCAAGCAGAAGCAAATAGAGCACACTGAAGCTGGATGATGAATTTAAATGAGTTAGCTAACAGTTTGTTCACCTTATGATAAAGCATAGCCATAAATAATGGATTGGCAGGTGTCACAGTATAAAGAAGCTCTGTATGAAGGCAACAAGTAACACTAAAACATCCTTAAAGGATAGTTTCTTATACTCTCATGCCCATATGTACATTGAGAGAGTGGGATCCTTCCTCCTCTTTACAGTGGCCGTCAGTACATCTTTCTCTCAGGCAGCCTGACCCTATTCAAGAGATCTTATTTTTTCAATGCTGCACAAAATACACTTGTTCAAATTAAAGTAAAACTTTAGCCAGTATAAAGACTACAAGAAACCAACTGAAGAAACCTCATAACTGTGCAAGACTAAGTTTTACTTCTGAAGTTATGAATCAACTTCAACCAAACTTTACAACTCATTTTCTACAGAATGAGGACTGAGGACATTGTCTCCTATCACCTACACTCATTATCACATCAGGAGGAGAGTTTTGAATCCAGTACAGAAAGGAGTTTCAATGTACATATGATGAAGTAAGTATTGTTTCAAGACTTACTTGAAGACATGAACATTTCCTTTAGATGGCATATATCAGTGTCTGACAAGCAAAAAGCTCAGCTAATAGAGAACTTAAATGTCCATATCCGCTTTTACTATTCAGTAGTATTGGAGTCAACCAAAGTTTATGAATACTGCTAATACTCTTTGGTTTCTAAGTATGTAATATATCAGCATAAAAAATTAAAGGGGTAAGTATGGAAGAGGATTGGGGCCATTGGAAATTTTCTTTTTAAAAAGGTGCAATATTCTTTTTAAATTCTGGGATTAAAGTCAGGATTCTGACTTTTTTCTCCCTGAATGTCAGAAAAAAACCCTGAGAATTCTGAGAAAAAAGTCAGAATTCAGACATAAATCATTTTTTCTTAGAATTCTGACTTTATTATCGGAATTTAAACAAAAAAATTCCACCTTAATTTTTTCCAGTGGCCACAATCATCTTCCCTATGTAGGCAATTATTTTTGGATGCATTTCTTAATAATTTGAATTTTTTTCCATACTGACAGAAATCGACAAAATGAATTATCTGAAAATTAATATTTGCAAGGCTGAATTAAATCCAATCAGAAGTCCATCCAATCAGTTTATCCAGATTACAAACAAATTGAAATGATTAGATGAATCAGAGCATGTTGTCCCATTTGGGTGGAGTGATTTTGACTTATTTTTCTGGTAGATATTCCAAATCTAGTTTAGGATTTGTGCACAATGCAGCAAACACAGCACTAGTCCGCCAATGTACCAGTGAAGTACATTCAGTGAGATTGAAAAATGGGCGCCATTCAGAATAATAGATATGACGTTAAAAGATGAAACGCCATAGAAACTGAGCTTGAGTTTATTTTACATGCAAGATCATTTTCTAAAAAAGCTGGGACACTGAAAAAAGGTAATAAAAACCAATTTGATGGTTTGATAATTTTAACACTTAACCCTGTTTTATGAAAAGAATATTCTTATTCTAAATTTGTTGCCAGCACATGTTTAAAAAATATTGGGACAACAAAACACTGAAAAAGTTGAGTAGTGTTCAAAACATCTGATGGAACTTATTTCACAGCATTTCTTCTGATGCAATGATAAGATAGTAAAATTGTACAAACATGTAATTGAATGCACCTGATGCGTCTCTCATGTTGCCGGTTTTATGTTAATGTTGGTGATTGAAACCACGTTACACCCCTCTTTCGCACAAGCTAATTTAGGATCTGTTACAGTCCTGGATTCACCACCTTGCAAGGGTGCAAACCCCACGTTCACTAGCATGAGCGCTGCATGCGTCACAAACAGCCAGTCATTGCACTGCGGGGATGGAGGAGGAGAGGGCAGGGTAAAGTTGCGAGCACGAGAGGAAGAAGGGAGATGATTGGTCGGTGCACAGCAGTAAGAGAAGATGCCATTGGCTACCGTACCTCAAGGAAATGAGGAGAGCAGAGGAGGGTGGCACAGGGAGGGAGAGCAGAAGAGTCAAGAAAGAGAGAAAGAAGGGGGATGTTATTTCCCATGGAGACTCCCCCCTAAAAGTCTTCCAATACTTCAGAAAACAACAGAAAAAAAATATCACACAGACACGAGTGAGCATCAGATCAGATCACTCAACTCCGGCAATTCATCTGAATGTCTGAAAATGTACTGTACTCATATTTGAGTTCATTCTAATATATTAACACACAGACATGGATGAATTGAATGCATATACACACACGCATGATGTTAATTTTTTTTACACATACATACACATAATCACTCCAGATGTTTTACACCAATCCAGTGATAAAAACATTTACTTCTCTCCTCTTCTCTGTCGAGACAGCAGTGCTGTTTTGTGTGACACATCTGAGAGAAACTGAGGTCGAATGCTCACTAATGAATGCTCAGTGCGCTGCCTCCTCTCATGTGCATTCCCATATCTCGCCTGTCAGCTCCACGATTACCACCACATAGCAGTTGTTCAGGCTCATAAAACATAGCATGGAGGATGTTGATTCAGTATTCAGGCCCAAATGGAGCCGTCTCTCCAACACATGAACCAAAATAAACAAATATGCATACAAAGACACACACACATTTGCATACACACGCACACAAATTCACTTAAACCAGCAGTGAAGCTGTGTTGTGAGAGTCTTGCTCAAGAAAGTGCTGCACTGAGGACATCATTTCCGTGTCACTGACTTTAACATGTTCTTCTTTTAGCCCTTCTCTGACCTTGCCTAAAAGGTTTCCCTGCTGGGAGAGACTGTGGTGAGATTATGGAGAGTATCCAAGTGTGTGTGTTTGTGTGTGTATAAGAAGACCCTTGAGACTGGCTTTTGATGGCTCAGTGGGTGAGGGCATCCGCAGTGCTTTCTCTCTTCGCTTGACTATCTTCCTTCAGTATATTTCCAGTGTCTCTCTCCACTTGTTCTCTGTGTCTCCAGCTGAATATTTGCTCACCATTGGCGCCGAACCTGCTGTCGGGATTTGTGGCTGTCTGAGAAATAATTCACTGTATTTACACAGCAGTCATTTTCCTCTAATGCCATGCTCAAGGTGGGAAGCTCAAATGCTTTCATAATGCTGTATGTTCCAAATATTAAGTATAAAATCAGACAAATCATTATTACTTCACTGCTTAATTGGTCAGCAACTGAAAGGATGATGGAGGAAAAAATCTAAGACATCAGCTATATCCTAAGAAAAAACAACATTTGCTATCACTGGACTACAACCAAAGTTAGCTCCTATTCCAATCTCTATTTAGCAATTTTACCCCCTTATCAATATTTGAAAGGCTTTTTTGTGCCACACCACAAGATAGGAAAAGGCATGAAGTCTGCACCAACAGTGGTCTTATGGGGTGTTCACAACAAACGCAAATAAAATCATTCAAGTGAATTCCATGTAAAGTCAATTTAGAGATGTAAGTAGATGCCTCTTTGTTTGATGATAACAGACTGGAGTGGTGTTTAACAATGACAGTGTTGCTAACAGTTTTGGCAGCTAGCGACCGTAAAGATATTAGATTTTAGACGCAGTCCTCACAGTGAGCATGGACACTTATCTTAGCAGCAACAGTATTTCTAACAGCTCTGTTTGCTAGCTAACTGTACTGTTAGTGATCAGTCAAGTGCTAAAGTTAGCGGTTATGATGGCAGGTGGTGGTGATATTTTTTCAAATATGTTGTCCCAATGTTTTTTTATAGTTGCTGATCAATCAAGTAGCAATGAACCCGTCACATACACTATGTTTATTGCCCAACTGGGATACAGGATTACACTGCATTTGAGTCTTTCCTCCTGAACAGCCAAAGAAAATGGCCACTTTGTGAACAGGGTGAATGAGTTGCAGTGTGAGTGTTTTTCCACAAACAATACTCTTAATTTCAGTTTTATTTCAACATCTTAATGGGCCTCTTTTTTTATATTTGATTGCAGATCTTTAATAGCAATTACAGCTGATTTTTATTTTGCTGTTTTGGATATCAGTATAGTAGCCAACATGAGATCCTGTAGATTCTTAATCTAACTATCTCTAGTGTTTATATACAATTAATACATTCAGGCTGCACAAGTTCTTAAATAGTCCTTGAATAATGAGCTATAGACATTTACATACTGCTGCACAAACCATGTCTTTAGGAGTTTTTAGTTCATAGGCATCACTGCACTAATAAACACAAGAAAGCTGTTTGATTGACAGTATAAACTGGAGGTCTCTCCTTCTCCACTCCTTTAGTTCCTTTCCTTTCACTCCATCCCCCCTCCCTCCTTACTGCTTCACAATCCTCTCTAATAAGCCACATCCAGAGGATTACGAGAGCAGGATAGATGAGTAAAAGAAGAAGAAAAATCCCATTCCAATCTCTTAACCACCAGAGTCTAATGCATCTTACAGAGCAGAATGCAGTCCCTCACTTCAGCACATCCTCTGGGTATTTCAGCACAGGATTTTAGCAGTAATACATGGGGTATACTGCAGCAGGATTCTATTACAATCCCTGAGGAAGACTACATTTATATGGTGCGGTGGCATTTTTCAAAGTAATGTCTCTACTTGTGGGTTTAGCGACAGGCACTCAGAGTGTGGAACGTCGCTGCAGAAAGCTATTATGGCTCAATCTAGTGATATGCAGCTGAAGTGTGAAGGTTTCGGCTGATGCTATCGTGGCTCTGGAATTAATTCACTTGAATGCTTGATAGCTTTGCATTTGCTGTTGAATGAGTTAGAACACCAAAACCTAAATCTCAATTCTGAAAATCGTCCTTTTCCCTCTGGAGGCCTCGACATGTGCTCAAATTAGAGCTGTTTAAACATGATAAACGAGCTGTCACCTTCATCACCTGTAAAGAACCTCTAACCTCATTGCTTTCCCTTCTCACCTCTCCTCTCAGCGATCTGCAGGTAGCCAGTAGACAGATACTGCTCCATGTCTTGCTGAAAGGCCTCCTCGAAGAACTTCTGCCTCTCTTTCAGCTTGACTTGGGGAGTTTGGATGCCTCCCTGTTCTGCCCCAGGGACTCTCTGTGCATGCTCTGCATCTAGCTCCACTAGAAAGAAGAGAGGAGAAAAGTTAAGAGAGGTTAGTGAGAAGCTAGACAGAAGACAAATGCATGAAAAAATAGACATCATCTGAAAAGCAAAAACATCCTGAAAAAAGTAAGCAACCCTTAAAAATATTCCCTTGAGATTCATAGTCTTGTTTTAAAGATCACAAAAGCTGAGCAGCTTATATCTTTTTCTTGGCTTAATTTCATGGATATCTATTCACAGTTTTTCTGTCTCACCATCAGACAAACAAGAGGTGGAAAACACTTCATTCTTTTCTAGTACAATCAACACTGAACACCAGTTCCAAACCTCTCTGACCAAAACGCTCTGATATGAAGTAAATGGGAGC
The DNA here is from genome assembly GCF_009762535.1 of Notolabrus celidotus. Classification (NCBI taxonomy): domain Eukaryota; kingdom Metazoa; phylum Chordata; class Actinopteri; order Labriformes; family Labridae; genus Notolabrus; species Notolabrus celidotus. Next base: position 19,720,744 of record NC_048287.1, on the reverse strand, counting down.
TACGGGGGAGAGAGAAAGCAGCAAAACTCATCCTCTAAAGGCTGGAGTCAATCTTTACCGAAGCAGAACGATGTCGGGCTCAGTGCTCCACAGAGCTCACAGATTCTGCCATTCACTCCACCCTCAGAAACTCAATACTCAGTCTCCTGTGGGCTGCACAGGAGGGACCACACTCACAGAAGTCTCACATGCAGCCCACTCTGCTGCACACACTTTGGTAAACAGAGGCTCGTCTCCCACTGTGTGTACCCTCCGTCCTGCTGGGGCATTGGATGGGAGGTACATCTTTGTTGCCTCTAACACGAGTAGCTGCAATGTTTGTTCTGCTATTTCTCGGGTTGAAGGATTGCAAGACCATTTGTTCTCTGATGGGCATTTATATATATATATATATATATATATATAGATATATATATCTATCTATATATATATAGATAGATATATATATTCTTGTTTAAATTATTGTACTGTACACCTTCTTGTTTGCTGCTGTAACTCCAAAAATTTCCCCATTGTTGGACGAATAAAGGAGTATCTTATCTTATCTTATCTTTTTACTGAATATGACTGAATAAGGGCAGTGGTGGTTCTAGACCAATTTTACTGGGGGGGGGGGGGGGGGGGCAGGCTGGGGCCAAGGGTGTTGTTAGAGGGACACATTCAACCCTGACAAAAGAGACTGATAAGGGCGAGGACCGGCTGAGAACAAACTGGCAAAACATCAGTGCATCCTTATATACTAGACATATATACTACTGTGTCATATATCAAAATGCAGACTGACAGCAGCTGTTCGGCTGTTTACACTCAACATGAGTCCCTTAGCGCTTTAAGGGACTGGAACCAAGTGCCACACGCATGTGTTCTGCCTGTAACATCAGCACAATACCGAAGCTTTTTTTATTGTATAATATTATTTTGGTGTGGAGGGGGGGCCACATGGGGGTCCAGGTTCAGTTTTACAGGGGCACTGGCCCCGTTGGCCCCTCCCCAGAACCGCCACTGAACAAGGAGTCTAACTTAATAGCTCTGTTATACTCTGAATAAGAGGAATACATTCACAAGTCCATTAGATTTTGTATTAAAAGTCTAGCTTAAATGGTGTGTAAGATTCTGGATAAGGAATCTTACCATATAGCTCTCTTAGATTTTAAATTAGGGGTCAATCAATCAATCTTTATTTGTATAGCGCTAAATCACAACAAATGTTACTTCAAAACGCTTTTACAAAGATAGCAGGTCTAGACCGTA